>NC_060142.1:630356174-630673773 GCF_021461385.2 Schistocerca piceifrons
CGACAGGTACAATGAATAGAACGAGTGTGGGCTGTCTATAGAAAAGAGATAAATGTTGATGTTGTATGTGTAGAAAACTAGGGTGTATAATTTTAATGTAAGAATTTCCTTTTGTCTGTAATGTTGCGAGATGCACGGAAGGCTAACTGATTGGGTGTCGTAACGCCCATACCGCTAGCGGGACGAGCTGACGATGCCATGGCGACAGGCGACAGAGCCGCGGCACTCCCCACTCTACTGTCGGACGGGGTACACTCCACGCGCCCGCTACAGCAGGTCAACGGCCTGGGGCGACACGCACGTACTACTGGCCATTCATGAGTTCCGCCACCCTTACGACTGGGGAAGGTATCCCGCGGAGGCAACAGCGGGTGGTTTCTTCTGCTCAACGGCGCGCGCAGCGGCGCTGCTGCAGAATGGACGAGGCGCGGCAGAGCCCGGCGACCATTTTTTTTTACCAGCAGCTAATAACTAGTACTGGACTGTGGAGCCGTGAAACAAGATGACTGCGACTTTCCATAATGTGGAAAGTGAAGGACTGGTGTTTCCACGTTGTGAGTGGTGGAAAAGATTTTGTCTTTAGCAGACAGGACGATCGTTTTGTTTTGTCTTGACCACTGAATGGTGGGATCCATAAACTTTTGGCAGTGACTTGTTAAGTGTGCTTTGTGAATTGCATGTGGGACACTTGGTATACTTAAAGAGGACAGTTGTCGTTTGGTGAACAATTATTGTATGAAGGCAAGAAACTAGAGTGGGACATTGACATTTGCGTCTGTAGTAGGAGACATTTCTTGAACTGGTGCGGGAATAAGTGCTGTTTGTTGAAACTTACGACTTTTAATTACACCATGAACTGAAAGGACAGAACCGTGGGTAATAGTAGTTGTAGGGCCATTTTTTTGGACGAACAGATTCGTGTGGATGGTACTCTGACAGTGACTATGACATTTGTGTTTAATGTGAGATACAGTTTACTGTTCAGTGCGTGTTCAAAATGCCGATTTGAGTGACTCAAAGACTTTCGTCCGGGTAACCATGGGAGAGCTTTGACACCGAGACAGTGGTTCTAGGAAAACTATCAGCAACTTTTTGACCCCAAGAAAATCACAGAATGAAAGGTTTCCGTGTGACTCGCAAGATAGGGAATAATGTATTTGTAATTGTGTAAATGTTTTTTTTATGTGTTTCATTCCTGAAGGGACAGCAAGTGTGACTGTATTTCATCAACATTTGTGTTTAGAATAGTTAGTGTTTGTTTTTTGTCTGTTCTGGGTTATCAAGTTCACGTAGCATGTTTATTAGAATATTTCGTACAATGATGCTCTAATTATAAGCCAGTGGCGTAATACTAACGTAGCGGTTCATGTAGCATTGATTAGTAAGATTGTCACAGGGGACAAGAGTTTGCATTGCACAACAAATATCGGAATTAACTGATGTATTTTGATGTCGTCCATAGTAATAATCTTGTTTGTGTTTTGACTGAAGCCACTTATTTTTATTATCACAGTGGTGACATTTCACATTAAAGTGTAACGAAGGCTAGTCGAAATGCAAGTTCTTGTCGTCTATATGTGTGACAACAGAGAAAGTATTTTTTATTTGTTTTAGAATTATTGAAATTTGGATTACTCATAAAAATAACGAAGATCCCAGTAACTAAAGCAAAATTTTATCTCAAGATTATTTTTTCATTTCTATGTGATGTTTTATTTGTCATGTATATTGTAGTAAATTTGTATGTGTACGCTACTCCGGATTGTGGAGAGTACAATAATGCAACAACTGCCAATTTGGTAAAGTAACAACATTTGGTCGTCAATTTGAGGTCACCAGGGGCTAAGGTCTCCTCCTGGTTACTTTGATGACTTGCTACGTTTGTTCGAATACAGTTTTCTTAAAAAAATGTTCGGAACTACCCTCGCATTGCAAGGATAGTACCGTGCCATTTTTTTCTGCATGGGTAGCCGGTGGTGAAAGGGTACAGTACCGCCCAACATTGAAAATAGGTACGAAATTCTTGTCAGAACAACACATTTTTTGTGTAAAAGTAACTCAATTTCAATTAATACAGCGAAGCCGGATACCAGTGTGGGAAAGAATGACAATTTATTTATTTAATTGATCACATGTGCACTCCCTCAAAATAAATCCCTACATCCAGTTTGGTGAGATCTGTGGAAGGAATGAATGTATGGTCGTCTGCTAACCACAGATAGTGAATCGGAATATATGATCATCTTTGAGTCGATCCTTTGGCTACCTTTGGTGAGACCAAAGAGATGGAAGTTACCAGAGCTTTGAGCGTCTGAAATGTGGCTGACCAATAAGGTAGCAGGGTGCTTCTCCCACTTCGAGAGAGGTGCGAGAGAATCGAGAATACGGCCATGTTTCAGCACTCTGCCGCTGAACCTTCTGCTGTAAAGACCTGTTTTTTTGTTGTGCTCCGGAATGAAAGAGTGGAGGCATGGTATGGATGTGGAATATTTAAGAGTAGTTAGAATTAATAATTTCTCTTTCACAGGACCTTTTGTGGGGAAAATTACAAAGTGAGGCAGGTAATTTTAAGGGGATTGTAGTAAACCAACGGTCACAAAGAGCCCACGTGTAGATATAAGTTGAGATACTTCCGTGAGCTTAAGCTGAAATATTTAAGAATTAATAGCGTGTGTACAATAAGCTGAAATATTTAAGAATTAATAGCGTGTGTACAATAAGCTGAAATATTTAAGAAATAGCGTGTGTATCATAAGTTGAAGTATTTAAGAAATATCATTCCGTGTGACGCTGAATTTAAACTCTGAGAGAGAATCAAGGTGAGTCGGCCGTTTTTCCAGCAACGCCACATGGCTTGCATTGCACAGGAAGACGTGCGTTTATCTCCAGAGTTCACATTAGGAAAGTAGAAATTACAAAGTGGGGCAGTGTCGTGTGAAACTGGGATAAATATTGATTGAAGTGGGAAAGCGGAAAGTGATGAAGTTGTAACCGTTCTTTGTGTAATATTTCATATTGTTGTGTTGTGTATGTCTTGTAATTTGGGTATGTGTGTTTTGCATGGGAGTAGCAAGGTAGTTTTGAAAGATTTGTGGGTATGCCTGTTCCTTCTGTATCGCTCGATCTGGAGGAAAGTTTCGTGAGGATTATTGTGAGAGGCGAAGTGTGAGGTATAATAAAAGATCCACCATCCGATCCAGGGAGTGCACTGTTGCGGTAAATAGATTACGAGACCATAGTATAGAGATTCACTAACGTAAAGCCATGCCCAATGGGCGGAATTTCTCATGTGATTTTGTTGTAGGTTGTAGAATTTGTGTGTTTAGGAATAAATCAAATAGTGAAAAGAAAGAGATTGGTGGCCTTTTTCATTAAATTGTATGTTATCGTAATGTCCCGAATTTATATAAAAGCCGTTAAATCAAAGACAAAAGGTAAATGTGGTATTGCCAGTGCGTAGTGTACAGTCAGAGTTCTATAAATCACTGATAGTCAGATGCGTGTTTCCGTTGCGTATTATTCATACAGGAGGATAATTTGTAACTAAATAGTAAGATACGAGAATTCATGTTGCTCGATAAATTAAGGAAGATTCCACTCGCTTGGCAAACCACACATCTTGCAGGCCTGACTGCTTGATGCCACAGTATGAGAAAGGCAAGTGGGTGCCTCTCAAGGAAAACCATTAAACATGCTATTACATGAACAAAATTCACTAATTTCAAGAACCATTGTTTACTTATTGCAATGGTCACAAATAAAATGCAATACAATTTCTTGGCCTACATAATCAACACGCGCCCTGTATTTACATTTCGTACATTGTACCCATTTTTCTTCAAACAATTCGTAGCATACTATAAATATTATGCTCTCGTCCGTTGTTAGAGTGTCCCCATCAAATTCCTGCTCTTTGACGCTTCCGTTTTGTTGAATCGCTATTTGAACTATTTACTTATTTGCTTCTGTCAGATACATCTGACGTTTCTCTATTGAGAGCTTGACCCGACTTAAAGTTTCTTTCTAACGTCCTTCTCCCTGCTCTTTGTCTCCTGTTAGATCACCTGAAGTGCTTTTCGGTACATGAAAAGACTCAGCTACTCGCCTTGCTGCTATTTTCCGCGATATTGTTTCATTTATTGCCATCATCATATTCAGTTCAATTTCCTTTCATTTTCTCCTTATTCTCAGCCATTTCACTATGGAAAACGAGGAGTTATTATTATTTCTCCCCCAACGTTGTGATGGGCCGGTACTGGAAGGCAAGGGGCCGACGATCAAGCAATAAAAACGATACCGACTGCATATTTATCAATAAACGATGTCCTGAAAGTATTACGGCTCCACGTTCTTTAAACCATACAGTTGAAATACATGCAAAAATAAATTCAATTACTCACCTCATAAATCCCCCCCCCCTCCCCCATGAACCATGGACCTTGCCGTTGGTGGGGAGGCTTGCGTACCTCAGCGATACAGGTAGCTGTATCGTAGGTGAAACCACAACGGAGGGGTATCTGTTGCGAGGCCAGACAAACGTGTGGTTACTGAAGAGGGGCAGCAGCCTTTTCAGTAGTTGCAGGGGCAACAGTCTGGATGATTGACTGATCTGGCCTTGTAACACTAACTAAAACGGCCTTGCTGTTGTGGTACTGCGAACGGCTGAAAGCAAGGGAAAACTACAGCCGTAATTTTTCCCGAAGGCATGCAGCTTTACTGTATGATAAAATGATGATGGCGTCCTCTTAGGTAAAATATTCCGGAGGTAAAATAGTCTCCCATTCGGATCTCCGGGCGTGGACTACTCAAGAGAGTGTCGTTATCAGGAGAAAGAAAACTGGCGTTCTACGGATCGGAGCGTGGAATGTCAGATCCCATAACCGGGCAGGTAGGTTAGAAAATTTAAAACGGGAAATGGATAGGTTAAAGTTAGATATAGTGAGAATTAGTGAAGTTCGGTGGCAGGAGGAACAAGACTTTTGGTCAAGTGAATACAGGGTTATAAATACAAAATCAAATAGGGGTAATGCAGGAGTAGGTTTAATAATGAATAAAAAATTGGAGTACGGGTAAGCTACTATAAACAGCATAGTGAACGCATTATTGTGGCCAAGATAGACACAAAGCCCACGCCTCCTACAGTAGTACAAGTTTATATGTCAACTAGCTCTGCAGATGATGAAGAAATTGGTGAAATGTATGATGAAATTAAAGAAATTATTCAGTTAGTGAAGGGAGACGAAAATTTAATAGTCATGGCTGACTGGAATTCGACAGTAGGAAAAGGAAGAGAAGGAAACGTAGTAGGTGAATATGGATTGGGGCTAAGAAATGAAAGAGGAAGCCGCCTGGTAGACTTTTGCACAGAGCATAACTTAATTATAGCTAACACTTGGTTCAAGAATCATGAAAGAAGGTTGTAGAGATGGAAGAACCCTGGAGATACTAGAAGGTTTCAGATAGATTATATAATGGTAAGACAGAGATTTAGGAACCAGGTTTTAAATTGTAAGACATTTCCAGGGGCAGATGTGGACTCTGACCACAATCTATTGGTTATGAATTGTAGATTAAAACTGAAGAAACTGCAAAGACGTGGGAATCTAAGGAGATGGGACCTGGATAAACTGAAAGAACCAGAGGTTGTACAGAGTTTCAGGGAGAGCGTAACGGAGGAATTGACATGACTGGGGGAAAGAAATACAGTAGAAGAAGAATGGGTAGCTGTGAGGGATGAAATAGTGAAGGCAGCAGAGGATCAAGTAGGTAAAATGACGAGGGCTAGTAGAAATCCTTGGGTAACAGAAGAGATACTGAATTTAATTGATGAAAGAAGAAAATACAAAAATGCAGTAAATGAAGCAGGCAAAGAGGAATACAAACGTCTCAAAAATGAGATCGACAGGAAGTGCAAAATGGGTAAGCAGGCATGGCTAGAGGACAAATGTAAGGATATAGGGGCTTATCTTACTGGGGGTAAGATAGATACTGCCTACAGCAAAATTAAAGAGACCTTTGGAGAAAAGAGAACCACTTGCATGAATATCAAGAGCTCAGATGGAAACCCAATTCTAAGCAAAGAAGGGAAAGCAGAAAGGTGGAAGGAGTATATAGAGGGTCTAGACAAGGGCGATGTTCTTGAGGACAATATTATGGAAATGGAAGAGGATGTAGATGAAGATGAAATGGGATATACGATACTGCGTAAAGAGTTTGACAGAGCACTGAAAGACCTAAGTCGAAACAATTCTCCGGGAGTAGACAACATTCCATTAGAATTACTGACAGCCTTGGGAGAGCCAGTCCTGACAAAACTCTACCATCTGGTGAGCAAGATGTATGAGACAAGCGACATTCCCTCAGACTTCAAGAAGAATATAATAATTCCAATCCCAAAGGAAGCAGGTGTTGACAGATGTGAAAATTACCGAACTATCAGTTTAACAAGTCACAGCTGCAATATACTAACGCGAATTCTTTACAGACGAATGTAAAAACTGGTAGAAGCCGACCTCGGGGAAGATCAGTTTAGATTCCGTAGAATGTTGGAACACGTGAGGCAATACTGACCCTACGACTTATCTTAGAAGAAAGATTAAGGAAAGGCAAACCTACGTTTCTAGCATTTGTAGACTTAGAAAAAGCTTTTGATAATATTGACTGGAATACTCTCTTTCAAATTCTGAAGGGTGGTAGGGACAGAGCATCGAGTGACATTATACTGAGTGCACTATCCGAAAATTACCTCGAGCAATTAAACAGAGAAGCGACTCGCGGAGATAACATCTTGAACCTACTGATAACAAACATACCCGAACTTTTCGACTCTGTAAGTGCAGAACAGGGAATCAGTGATCGTAAGGCCGTTGCAGCATCCCTGAATATGGAAGTTAATAAGAATATAAAAAAAGGGAGGAAAGTTTATCTGTTTAGCAAGAATAATAGAAGGCAGATTTCAGACTACCTAACAGATCAAGACGAAAATTTCTGTTCCGACACTGACGATGTTGAGTGTTTATGGAAAAAGTTCAAGGCAATCGTAAAATGCGTTTTAGACAGGTACCTGCCGAGTAGAACTGTGAGGGACGGGAAAAACCCACCGTGGTTCAACAACAAAGTTAGGAAACTACTGCGAAAGCAAAGAGAGCTTCACTCCAAGTTTAAACGCAGCCAAAACCTCTCAGGCAAACAGTAGCTAAACGAAGTCAAAGTTTGCGTAAGGAGGGCTATGTGTGAAGCGTTCAGTGAATTCAAAAGTAAAACTCTATGTACCGACTTGACAGAAAATCCTAGGAAGATCTGGTCTTACGTTAAGTCCATAAGTGGCTCGAAACAGCATATCCAGACACTCCGGGATGATGATGGCATTGAAACAGAGGATGACACGCATAAAGCAGAAATACTAAACACCTTTTTCCAAAGCTGTTTCACAGAGGAAGACCGCACTGCAGTTCCTTCTCTAAATCCTCGCACAAATGAAAAAGTGGCTGACATCGAAATAAGTGTCCAAGGAATAGAAAAGCAACTGGAATCACTCAACAGAGGAAAGTCCACTAGACCTGACGGGATACCAATTCGATTCTACACAGAGTACGCGAAAGAACTTGCCGTCCTTCTAACAGCCGTGTACCGCAAGTCTCTACAGGAACGGAAGGTTCCAAATGATTGGAAAAGAGCACAGGTAGTCCCAGTCTTCAAGATGGGTCGTCGAGCAGATGCGCAAAACTATAGACCTATATCTCTGATGTCGATCTGTTGTAGAAGTTTAGAACATGTTTTTTGCTCGCGTATCATGTCGTTTATGGAAACCCAGAATCTACTCTGTAGGAATCAACATCGATTCCGGAAACAGCGATCGTGTGAGACCGAACTCGCTTTATTTGTTCATGAGACCCAGAAAATATTAGATACAGTTTCCCAGGTAGATGCTATTTTCCTTGACTTCTGGAAGGCGTTCGATACAGTTCCGCACTGTCGCCTGATAAACAAAGTAAGAGCCTACGGAATATCAGACCAGCTGTGTGGCTGGATTGAGGAGTTTTTAGCAAACAGAACACAGCATGTTGTTATCAATGGAGAGAGATCTACAGACGTTAAAGTAACCTCTGGCGTGCCACAGGGGAGTGTTATGGGACCATTGCTTTTCACAATATATATGAATGACCTAGTAGATAGTGTCGGAAGTTCCATGCGGCTTTTCGCGGATGATGCTGTAGTATACAGAGAAGTTGCGGCATTAGAAAATTGTAGCGAAATGCAGGAAGATCTGCTGCGGATAGGCACTTGGTGCAGGGAGTGGCAACTGACCCTTAACGTAGACAAATGTAATGGATTGGGAATACATAGAAAGAAGGATCCTTTATTGTATGATTATATGATAGCGGAACAAACACTGGTAGCAGTTACTTCTGTAAAATGTCTGGGAGTATGCGTGCGGAACGATTTGAAGTGGAATGATCATATAAAATTAATTGTTGGTAAGGCGGGTACCCGGTTGAGATTCATTGGGAGAGTCCTTAGAAAATGTAGTCCATCAACAAAGGAGGTGGCTTACAAAACACTGGTTCGACCTATAGTTGAGTATTGCTCATCAGTGTGGGATCCGTACCAGATCGTGTTGACGGAGGAGACAGAGAAGATCCAAAGAAGAGCGGCGCGTTTCGTCACAGGGTTATTTGGTAACCTTGATAGCGTTACGGAGATGTTAAGCAAACTCAAGTGGCAGGCTCTGCAAGAGAGGCGCTCTGCATCGCGGTGTAGCTTGCTCGCCAGGTTTCGAGAGGGTGCGTTTCTGGATGAGGTATCGAATATATTGCTTCCCCCTACTTATACTTCCCGAGGAGATCACGAATGTAAAATTAGAGAGATTCGAGCGCGCACGGAGGCTTTCAGACAGTCGTTCTTCCTGCGAACCATACGCGACTGGAACAGGAAAGGGAGGTAATGGCAGTGGCACGTAAAGTGCCCTCCGCCACACACCGTTGGGTGGCTTGCAGAGTATAAATGTAGATGTAGAAGGTGGCAGGGATAAAATACAGGGAGCGAAAGGCAGTTATAAGGGTCGAGGGGCATGAAAGGGAAGCAGTGGTTGAGAAGGGAGTGAGACAGGGTTGTAGCCTCTCCCCTATGCTATTCAATCTGTATATTGAGCAAGCAGTAAAGGAAACAAAAGAAAAGTTCGGAGTAGGTATTAAAATCCATGGAGAGGAAATAAAACCTTTGAGGTTCGCCGATGACATTGTAATTCTGTCAGAGACAGCAAAGGACTTGGAAGAGCAGTTGAACGGAATGGACAGTGTCTTGAAAGGAGGGTATAAGATGAACATCAACAAAAGCAAAACGAGGATAATGGAATGTAGTCGAATTAAGTCGGGTGATGCTGAGGGAATTAGATTAGGAAATGAGACACTTAAAGTAGTAAAGGAGTTTTGCTATTTGGGGAGGAAAATAACTGATGATGGTCAAAGTAGAGAGGATATAAAATGTAGACTGGCAATGGCAAGGAAAGCGTTTCTGAAGAAGAGAAATTTGTTAACATCGAGTATTGATTTAAATGTCAGGAAGTCGTTTCTGAAAGTATTTGTATGGATTATAGCCATGTATGGAAGTGAAACGTGGACGATAAATAGTTTAGACAAGAAGAGAATACAAGCTTTCGAAATGTGGTGCTACAGAAGAATGCTGACGATTAGATGGGTAGATCACCTAACTGATGAGGAGGTATTGAATAGAATTGGGGAGAAGAGGAGTTTGTGACACAACTTGACTAGACGAAGGGATCGGTTGGCTGGACATGTTCTGAGGCATCAAGGGATCACCGATTTAGTACTGCAGGGCAAAAATCGTAGAGGGAGACCAAGAGATGAATACACTAACCAGATTCAGAAGGATGCAGGCTGTAGTAGGTACTGGGAGATGAAGAAGTTTGCACAGGATAGAGTAGCATGGAGAGCTGCATCAAACCAGTCTGAGGACTGAAGACCACAACAACACCTCATAAATGTGTACCGCGACCACAATTCACAAATAACGGAACGCAGGACAGAAGGCCCGACGTATCATGAGTGGGATCATGGTGTCTTTCAGATCACCCGTGATAGTTCAATGGTTCTGAGCACTATGGGACTTAACACCTGAGGTCATCAGTCTCCTAGAACTTAGAACTACTTAAACCTAACTAACCTAAGGACATCATACACATCCATGTCCGAGGCAGGATTCGAACCTGTGGCTGAAGCGCCTAGAACCGCCTGGCCACATTGGCCGGCCCCGTGATGATAGCTGCCCTGATAATTGCTAGCACCTAATAGCTTAAACGTGATCTAGCGATGACCGATACTATAAAACGGTCGGTACTGTTGGAATCACCCTTAGATTCTTTGAAAACATCAAAGTGAAATTCGAAAGTAGAATCAAGCAGTTCATAAAAGGAGACGCACATTCCAGTTGTGATATATTTGATTATTCTTGAAAAATTGACAGAGTTACTGGCGAGAAATAATCCGGGAAATGAAGTATATAGGCTACTGTTGGAAAAGTAGCCCTATATGTTGCACTGTTTAGGCTATAATCACTAAAAAATGAGTTACATTCATGTTAAAGCAAAATATTCTTCTTATGGTGGTTAAAGCGTTTTAGACAATTCCCTCAATCACTTTCATAGCACTGGACAACGCTGGAACATGTTTAAAAAACTTATATGTTTTTACTATGTAAATTGCTATTATTGGCTACACCCCGAATGTCGCATCATAGGTAAGATTTCGCAGTGAGAATATGTGGCAACTACGCCGAGACTAATGCACTGACATTCTAATAAGACAAGAACTATATTCTACATGGAATTATACCACAATGCAGTTCTGTTTCTTTGACATTTCAGTAATCGTTCACTTTGTTGACGCGCCAAAGATACCACAGCATGCCTTGCTTCTTTCCTCACTGCTCAGGTTTACGAGCTAACAAAGAAAACTTGGGTAAGCTTTTTAAAAACGTGAACATTAAAAATGCTGTACATGCGAATTGAAAGCTGAAAATCTTACTAGCAAGAAGCGGTACGAGTAAGCAAACAAGCATTGGTTTCAAAATTCCAACTTCATTCGCTGTCCATAGAAATACAGTAAAAGTGGAATTAAATTGTTTTACGAAAGCATCCTTTTCATATGATATCCTTCTGTTCTTGGTCATTCAAAATATATCGACAATGAACAAGTTACGTTAATGAGGCCAAGTATATCGTATTACAAGAGCAAATATGCATTCACGTTCAGAAAAGCATTCGAAATCGCCTTCCTGACACTATGTTGTTCATGCAAGCACGGTACTTTTTAATGTATTTACAACAGCTGTTGCGGGTAGATGATTGAAGTAATGAACAAGAAGCAACCGTAAGCAGTAGTATGCTAATACTTTGGACTATTTAAGATGGTGGCAGATCCCACCCACTCTGGCTTCAAGACGACGTACAGCTTAAGTCTATACCGCAATCTCCCTACTTTTATTTACCTTCATTGTTTTATTGCTGTTACAATTTTGTTATCCTTTGTATCTATGGCTATCTCTTGTTATCTGTTTTCTGTAATTTTTATCCGTTCTCGTTTTGTGAAATGGCAAAACAATGTTCTAGACAAATTTTGTGTTTGAGATAGATTTGTTCATTATGGATATCGCTTGGATAAATGTTTGTGTATATATTTCTAATTCTTTAAAGATGTTCGTGACATGTCCCTTTGGTATTCTGTGTAGAACTCGTAATTCATTTTGTATACTTTCCACTTTACGGGTTTGGTTTTTGAAACGTAGATAAATGTTTGATTGACAGCTGTCGCAATTTTTTGTCTGTTCGTTGAATCTCACGCTAAAATTTCTTCCTCTTTGACCGATATAGAATTTAGTATTCCATCCCCCTTTCGGTCTTCCTTTCTTTGGTCGATACTGGCTCTCAGTTCTTAATATCCATACAGTTGCTCTTCTTTCGTGGAAAGTCTCTTTAATCTTCTGGTAACTTAAGGTCTCCTCCATGTGTACAATCATCTTTCATGATTCTTAAACCAAGTGTTAACTTACATATTAGCATGCTAGGTAGCATGTAGGTTAGCAATTTCAGTCGAAGTAACACTATGACATGCCAGGTTTTCGGTCTCCTCCAAGTTCATGTTCATACACTGAAGATCTTTTGCAAAAATTCGTATATAATTGTTCCGATGTCTTCCTCTTCTGCTGTATCCATCCCATGGTTCCCACAACAGTGCTGGTTCAGGGGTTCTTCCATCTCTCATATGTAGAACCGAAAGGTCGACATATATTTGCAGATAGTTTCAGAATGAGTGGAAATTTCATATTATGAGAGTGAAGCAGTCGCGTCTGACATCTGTGGAACAGTCGACTTACGGCAGTGGCAGTAGTGTCTTTGAACTTGTGTATCTTTGGCTCAGTTGTAGAGCGGTCTGTATCCGAGTGTTGGAGATGGAGCAATATGGCAGAAGTTTTAGTGTAATGCATATTGGAGGATTCTGCTGAAGAAAATTGTTAGGAATTATTAATCTGATGGAAAGACTTACACATGCAGCAGTTATGAAACAGAGAGAATGAATTTACATTATGGATGTGATTTTAAGTTAATAATATTCTCTGGTGCGTACTGATAACTTAACTAATTCTTAAAACAGAACAGCCTATCTTGTGAAACAAGAGTTTAAAATGAAACATTGTCATTACAGTGAGTGGATTAATATTTTCAAGTAAGAAGTTGTTTATTTACGAGAAAAGCGTCCCAATCTTATAGTTTTACTTTATCATTTTTTAACTGCCACGATTTCTTCATGCTGTGCTGTTGCTATTGAGTATTCTGTAATTTTACAGCTGAGATTCTTTTCATATTTTGTTGATTCTTTCGTTTCTCATTTCACGTTTCCATTGCACACATTCTAAGCATTTTTTTTAAATTCAGATTTTTAATGGCCCAGTGAGCAGCTTGTGTTTCGTAATGTTGCTGCGTAATTTTGGTGTTTCTATTTGTTTGGGCACTTCGCAGTTTGATTTTGGTTATGGTTCTCGAGTATCAGTTTTGATGTTATTTCCTGCACAGTGAACGCCAGTTAGTTTTTCTTTATGTACTGAGACACGCTGTTCGCAATAGTAATTCCAGGACAGTACATTCAGTTTGAAGTAAAATGCAGGAAAACACTTTAAAGCTCATGAATGAGCAAACGATCGAGTCAGAGCAAATAACTTTCAGAAAATGTCCCGGAAGCTTCTTTCAGCAGCGATTCTTCTAAGCACTTCTTCACTTGAAACGTGGTTGCAACTGCTGATCTTCAAAATTTGCCTCAAGTATTGAACTTGTGTGCCCATCTGGCTGACATTATTGAGGCCTTACATCCGTATATGGCCATCGGTAGGATGACATAGGATTACAGTCTAAGCTTTGTGGACTTACTTAGGGTCTCATTGTCATATGGGTCGCAATGGTTGAAGACTGTAGAAGTGTCACAAGTCTGCTGGTGATCTCTGTTACTTGCATCCCCGTTATTAAGTATAGGCCTGCTGGGATATGAAAATCTGTCAACATCTTGTAGTATCTTCAGTTGCATTATCACTTGAGTAGATGCATTTTCACTTTTTGTGCTCGTTGTTTTTATGGGTCAAATGTTTCAAATGGCTCTGAGCACTATGGGACTCAACTGCTGAGGTCATTAGTCCCCTAGAACTTAGAACTAGTTAAACCTAACTAACCTAAGGACATCACAAACATCCATGCCCGAGGCAGGATTCGAACCTGCGACCGTAGCGGTCTTGCGGTTCCAGACTGCAGCGCCCTTAACCGCACGGCCACTTCGGCCGGCTATGTTGTTTTTATCACTATTTTTTTTAGCCCTACAGAACTGCCCATTCCATCCAGCTTCGTAGTCATTAGCTGTAAATTTTGTGATGTTTCTCCCAGAAAAACGATGTCATCATCAAAATCTACACCTGGTTGGCCCATTCAGCCGTCTACACAAGGTCTTCATTAAGCATTTCGTGTGAAGATGTTTCTATATAGACAAATGTCTGCCGAGACAACAGTCTACCGCATTGATACTGATGAAGCTACCTTAAAAACAATACACAGTCATTTGCGAGAAGTCCAAGGTGCAGTTAACCTCCGTATACAGTCCGAGGTTTGACATGGACGAAGGATTACGCATTAAACGTTACAAGATTTTGCCGACACAAATTTGATGTGTGGCGCAGGAGAAAGTATTGACCAGAAAGGAGAAAATGTGTGTGGAGAAAAGTTTTGCTAAAGGGACATGTTTATCTCCTTGGATACAAACTTGCGAGAAACTGGGGCGTTCACGGCATACAGCGCTTGCCTGCGGTCTCGGGAAATTATCTTTCGCACACAAAAGTTTGAAAAAATTGTGTTGGATTGTTTGGGACAAAATTCATTAATAAGCACCAATCAATGTGTCGGTGAAATGCACACCGAGTGGTTGTTTAAGAACATACTCTTTTTACATATTAGACGTAGAACAGGAAAAAATGTGGAAACATTACATATGTTTCGTCAAGTAAGTTAAGTCGTCTATTTATGGGAACCAACAAGAGCATACACCTACAAAAACTATTTGGATAGCACTTTTCCTTACTACCCCTTAAAATTATAGGGATTGAGTTAATGTGAACAAAATGTATTCACCAACGCATTCACATAAAATGGGTGATTTCTGACGTTGTCTAAGACAAATGTAAGGAGGAAACTGGAAAAAACCAAAATCTCTTATATAATTTTCTTACTGAAAGTAAAAGGAAACTAATATTTAAAAACTCTTGACATCGAAAAGAATAGTTATGGTACGTTTACAGTGTACAAACATTGTTATTGAGGAAACAAGTACTGCATATTCAATGTTTGTATTTGACAGAGGAAATGAACATAGTACCTACTGAACAGTCGTTTGTGATACTTGATCAATGATTCATATCTGGATTTGCTTGAGCTTCAAATTATTTAAGTATTGGGCTGATTTTTACACTGACTTCAAGAAATCGATGTCTATGAATATTAAAACACCATCCTCCATTGCTCAAGTCCTTGGAAAACTACCTTTCGTTCCAAAATGAGTTGCACACAATATGCCACAAAAGACAATGTATACTGCATCCGCGAGGAACGTTTATATCCGCTTAAGGCAGAAAAGCTGCTTTGCACGGATTTTGTTAAAGAGGATACAGCCATTAACAGCGGACGGTCTTTTGTGTGCGGAAGTACTTGCGACCATATTCACTGCTCCGACCTCTTCCGTCGGCCTGTGTCAGTGTTGGGGTATCACCTGCACAGAGGCTCTTCTCATAAATTACCGCCTATTATTTCAGTGGGTCTCCATCACTAATAAGTACTTGACCATTAGAAACCGATTCCGATACAAACAACAACAAGAAATTGATATTCTTACCTGTTCGTTTTGACGTTCTACAGGTAATTCACAAATCCGTACACTGAATCGAATTTTGATTATAATAACAAAGAAAAAACTTCAGTCTATGTGCGGATCTGCAATCTGTGCAACGATATGTGAGCAAGTTTAAACAATGCTGAAATAATGGAGAAATAAAAAATTTGGTGGGTGGTGGATAATAGCTGTGAAATATTTATTGGCTATCTTGATTGTATCACTCAGCTGTTCAGACGAAATTGTCTTTATTACACAATTTGTTTCAGTCCGAAATCCACTAATACTGACATAAAGATCAGGACAGCTGAGTGACACAGTCAAGACATTCAGAAAATAAAGAAGAACTACCTGCTGTTAGTTCATTGCACTTTTGTCAAGTGATTAAATTGTTTATTTGCTTTCCATAACTTGGACTTACTTACCTGCTTGACATGGCGCCTACTCCACATCCCATCACTTACGTTCCTTCCGGTTTACACCACGGAATTCCTAAGCCGCATCCTTCTACCTAAGAAAGTTTCCTGGAGTTTATGTTACTAGTCCACCGGGCCTCACAACATACATCTTGCACAAAACTTCTACCACGAGTGAAAGTGCAGAATTCCTCCGAGAGGCATGCGACAAGTGCTTGGACCCTAGTGCTTGTTTTCTTCCCAGCACACAGAAGAAAGTGAGAATTCTTTTTCGAAGTTCTCCTTAGCCTTTGGCGGAGATTTCCTCTGTCTCTATTCACCGGCACCTTCTCTTATTGAGGTGACTCCTCCCGTAAGCTAATAAAAATATCATCTCTTGACAAAAATTCCTTTTCCAGCTATACTATGGTTAAATTTACTTTGTGATCGACAGATGTCGATGACAATGGTGGGGAGAAGAGTTTCCGGCTCTCGCGTCCGTCGGCCGTCGTAATTTAATATATTATTATTGTAATTATTATTTTTTGATTGTTGCCGACTTACGTGGTGGGCCTTAATAAAAATAATATTCCATTTAATTTTGATTTTACGATTAAATGCCTTCCTGAAGTTCTCCTTTTTAAGAATATTAATCTCAAATTATTTGTTACGTTAATGAATGTTAGACTTGCAGAATCTTAAACCATGAGCATATAAGTTGAACATTGGAATAAACCTTTCATATTAATTTCCTCGGCTAGTCAGTTCACTTTAAAGCAAAAGATCTTTAGTTATTAATTACAATTGCGGCCCACACACGCGCGAGAGTATTTTTCTTACCTCCCTTAACCATTGTATTTTAGTCGGGAGTCCTGGTTCTGGCTCTCGGCTATGGTACTGAAAATAAGAGTGCCGGCCGCGGTGGTCTAGCGGTTCTAGGCGCGCAGTCCGGAACCGCGCGACTGCTACGGTCGCAGATTCGATTCCTGCCTCGGGCATGGATGTGTGTGATGTCCTTAGGTTAGTTAGGTTTAAGTAGTTCTAAGTTCTAGGGGACTGATGACCACAGTAGTTAAGTCCCATAGTGCTCAGAGCCATTTGAACCATTTTTGAAAATAAGAGTCTTAAAGCTACGTATTTCTGCAACTTCGTGCGGCTGTGGAGAGAAATTAATATTATGTTAATAGCGGGCGAGTTTTCCGCTTCCGCAAATTTTTCATAAGTTAATATCGCCACGTAATGGCGTCGTTGGCTGCATCGGCCGCTGCGATTGTTGAACTGTAAATTACTTGAATACAGGATAATTCAAGGAAGGCGGACATGAAATCGGGATCACCTCTTACAAATTAAATGTGCATAATAATATTCAATTAATATAAGCTTACATTTGCCAGCACTCGAAAGATGTCCGTCTATACACAATAAAGACAAGATAGGAAGTGAAGTCGACTAAAAAAATTAACAAAAGAGCGTACCTTGTCGTCTCTTTAAATCATTTTGTCATAAATTATTTCTTTGCATTGCATTTCCTTGCATTTCTCGACAGAGAAATTATTGTTTTACGGCTACATGATAAAAATATATTATTCAATTTTTAAATGTCTCTTCTTTATAAATACTGTTTTTTAAGTCTTTTCGTAATATAGCACTGGGGACGCTATACGGCTCCTACACAACATTCCACGTGCTCATGCGGTACACAGTTGCCCGTGCAGCACAAAAGAAACAAGTATTCTGCTGACCGACCGCTATTAACGTCTTTGTAGGTAGTGTTGGGTATTGTACTGCTGCGATGCCTTAAGGTGCCGTAATCACACGTCATAGACGAACAACAGCAATAAGATGAGTATTCAGTCACACATATGCCGCGAAGGAACAAATTATTTCAATACGAGGAGAAAATTGTAACGGGTGAACACAACTGAATTTTTTGTATGGCTAACACAATATACCACTAACGAATTCACGCCGGTTTTTTCGGTATCACTTTCACTATCTTCCGTGTAGTCACTGCTTTCAGAATTTAATCAAATAATAAGTTGTTCTGCTTTACTTTTTACGACACATTCATTTTCTTATGCTTTCATTATTATTATTATTCCGTTCGTGCGCCTTACAACATTAAGCTAGTATGATGATGGAGTTTGGATTATAGCATCCTTTGTGAATCTTCCCACTTCTGCTAACGCACACTTTTTTTGTTGCTCCTAGCCACATAAGTCTTCTGTTGACTCCATGTGAGTGTAATGTAATTGAAATGGCAGTGAGGTGATGGCGTCCTGAGACACCTATGGCCATATTTTTTACCAGTTCATCTACAACACACAAAGTTAAAGGTGATCTATTCTGACCCACGAGGTGTAGTAAATAATCCTTTCTACAGTTTTTTTTATTTTTTTTTTATAGTCAGTCGATAACGTCCTGGTTACTGTTACTGAAAGTTACTGTATCCACTTTGTCAATGATAGTCGAATGGTAACTATCACTGAAGATCTGCTCTAGTTTTTCATGACCCTTTGATATCAACAAGAGCTACAGAACGATGCACAGGTTCTAGTTCTGCATGTCCTTAGGTGAGACAAATCTTTATTGTATTCTAATACAGCGATCGACAAACACAACCAAGGAATCCTAATTTATATAAGTTAACATTCACTGAAATTTCCGTCGGTGCTTTGCAGAACACCATAATAATATTAAAACGGAAAACACTTCCTAATGTTCTGCAAAATTATATTTATTTTGTCACGAACTGGCTTTCGGCTTCTCAGGCCATCTCCAGGTGACAAATGAATATCGTAAACACGCATAAACAGATGTGGGAGTGACACACATCAATCTGTACAGGAGATACAAAAGTGAGGAAGTGTTTACATAGGACACATAAGAAAAATATTGCAATAATTACATTAACTAAAAAAGGGGAAAACAAAGTTTTTATTTAGAGATAAATATAACAAATGTTGAGAAATAAAACCAATTTACCGTTTGAATATGGTATTTGTAACGATAACTTAATTAAGGATGGGAGAAGATGAAAACTGAGTTTGTTTATTTAATACTAGGCTGGCATTCTGTATCATGTGTTTGTTGATTTCCATTTTTCTCAGTGGGGTCATTTCTGCTTTTTTTTGACAGAATATAAAAGTTCACATTCTACATCATATGGATGGTTCTTTGATAAAACATGATCAGCAAAGGTCGAATCTTTCTTCTTTAATTGCAGCTACTCTCATGTTCATGTAGCCTAATTGCTACAGCTCTTCCTGACTGACCAATACACACTTTTTTACAGTGCTCGCAAGTGATTTTTTATACACCACTCTATCGTAAGGGTTGCATTTTGTCTTTACTACTTAATACAAATTTTGATAGGTTATTGGTATTATAAAATACAGGTCTGTAGTGGCGACACTTTAACTTTTTTACAAGACTGAAACGTTTTGCAAGATATGAAATTTTACACCGGGTTCTGAAACTACCGAGTGGTTGTTGCTAGACAGCGTACAGAAACGGTGTGATTTTATTCATTTTCTTTTTTTGTAGAACAGAATCAATCACGGTAGAGCTGTAGCCATTGCCGGAAGCAGTTTGTTTGATGGTCTGTAGTTCTATCTGAAAGGCTGATTTGGATATTGGAAGAGACATGAGACGATGCACCATTCAATGGAGACCTGCATGTCTGTGGCTGCGTGGATGCTGGGAGTTTGCAGGGATTATTGTATCAGTAGCTACGTTTTTCTGTAAATGTTAATTACGTGTTTCCTTTTACTAACATCTACATTAAGGTCAAAGAAGTTTGTAGAAGAGCCTGTGAATCCCATTGTACACTGAATTTTCTGATGTTGCGAGTTTAAATGCTGTAGTAATGCATCTAACTGTCTATAAGTACCAGTCGACAAACACAGAACATCATCGACATATCGGAACCAGTACTTAATTTTACAATTCAGTGGCTCTTTCTGTAAGAACTTTTGTTCGAAATTGTCCATGAACATTTTGGATAGTATAGGACTTGGAGGTCATCAGACTGACTATAAAACCTCTTCTCAAACTTGAAGTAATTCTGTTTTACACACGTTTGAATAGCATCGATTATGTCACGCTGTTCGACAGTATTTACTTTGAATTTTAGCAAAATATGTGTTAATATGTTTATGAATTCAGCAGTAGGAACGTCTGTACATAAGCTAGTGACACCAAACGATACTAGTTTAGAACCGAGTGGGATTATCATATCTTGAATTTTGTCAACAAGAGCCATAGAGTTTTTCATACCAAACTTAGGCTTACAAAAGCTTTTCTTTTCAGTGACATACACAAGTTCATTTGGTAGTAGGTAACATGAAGCAGAAAAGGATGGCACTACTGGGCGTATCGGAACACTATCTTCATGTAATTTGGGTAAGTCATATAATCTGGAAGCCACAAGATTCATGTTAATTAGCATACGGCTGTTGGTTTCAGATATAATACATTTACATGATTTCATGGTGACTTTTATTGAAAGCTGTAGTCGTTTCTTTTCGTAGACTTTGGAAGTCGGAACTATCAAGGAACCGGTTCACTTTTTAACGTAATTACTTTTGTTCAAAGGAGCTAAACAGTTTCATTTATCAACTTTGGTGGTGATCACATTGTCGGAGATTATTTTCTTGTTAAACTTTCTTAACATACTGATCTCACTGCGTGGGAATTCGCCACTAATTGCAGTAGCAGTTTTTAAATCATGGGCAATTTAAGAAGAAAGATTTGACCTTTGCTTATCATATTTTATCAGAGAACCATCCATCAATATGATGTAGAATGTGAACTTTAGTCAGTAAACATGTGACACAGAATTCGAGCCTAGTATTAAATGATCAGACTCAGTTTCCACTTTCTCCTATGTTAAATTAAGTTTTCATTACAAATACCATATTCACACAGTAAACTTGTTTTATTTCTCATCATTTGTTATACATATATTCACCCGTTTATCAGTTAATGTAATTATTACAATTTTTGTCTGATGCATCCTATGTAAGCACCGTGTCACGTTTGTATTTTCTGTACAAATAACTGTGTAAGTCGCATATTATGATTATCTGTGTTTGCAACATTCAGCTGTCACCAAAAGATGGCCTGATAAGCCGAAAGCCGGTTAGTAAATAACGAAACAGTTTATCGCACGCATACAAGATCTTTGCTGACAAAAGAGCTCTTAACTTTATCTCCGCATTACTAAGAAAACATTGTTTTCTTACAGAAAAATAACGTTAAGTTTTAAAAAAAGGTTGAATGTGTCATTAAAGTCACATCTTCAGTTACCGGCCGTTGTTTGGCTTATGGCTAGAGCATCAAACAGACAATTTCTTTTCATTTAATCTTGTTACACTACATGGTATCTGTAAACTCAGACTGGATTGCGGAGGTGACTGACGTCACAATAGTGCATAAGGAACAAAACATGAAACATGAATTCGGCACAGTGCACTGGGACAACTTCGACTGTGGCTCGCAGAGGCATACTGCGAGTGTGTTATTAATTAATATTTAGTCCAGTGTAGTGACATATAGCTCCTCTTCCACCCTTGAAAACGGTTTCTTATACCCCATTTATATTGTAAAAGTGAAAGTTTGCGTGTATGTTCGTTACTCCTTCACGCTGAAGTGACTGAACGGATTTGGTAGAAATCTGGAATGGTATTAGCTTGTACCCTGAATTAACACATATGCTACCTTTTATTACGAAGAAGATCACTGTTCCCCCGACATAGGTAACGTGGCTAACAGGTCATCGATGAAAGTTAACTATCAAATGAATACATTAAGTTTAGCGTAGAGATTAGCTGTTTCCTTAAGTGGTCGAATGAGCTGTGAGCGACATGTATTACGCCAGCTTCTCCCACCAGGCTCCACGGCAGTCTCATGCAGAGGAAGGTAGCGATGTTAGGCGCTATACAGGAAATGCAGGAGACAAACTGTCGCTCCATTCATGTTTCTCATAAAGGGTCACAGTCGATGTGAAAGTCAGCGATGATTAATGTATCCGCCTATTACTGAAGCTACCAATCGATCGTATGTACCTGAGAGTCAGTATACGAGAAATAAAGCTTCATAGATAATTTTAAGAAGGCCAGTTTTTCATAGAAAGATGATAATATTTAGACTATCTTAGATGAAAGAATTTCCATAAGAGCCACATAATTTTTTAATAACAGAAAATTGTAAACATGTAGTAAGATCTGAGACTGTGCCCAGTCAGAATTTATTAATATAACTTCTCTAGGGCTATAAAAAGAATAATTTTCGTGATACAGACCTTTCTCGTCTTTCATTTCTCAGTTTATCACTACCTTTATGAGGTCTAACGCAGAAATATCATCTGCTAAATGACAACGCGGACGAAAGTATGTATTGAATCACTGAAGAGGATTGTGATGAATAATAAGACAGCTTCAAAAGTCACGGTAGATCTGAACGTCGCACTCCCGAACCCTAACAACACGACTGAAGCCCCATAAGCAGGGAACTGCACGGCGACATGGAATTCCAAAACCACTCACGAATGATGCAAATGTCTGTGAAAGGAAAACGTGGTGCCGAAGCCACAAAACTTGGACTACGGAGCAATGGAACAAAGTCATTTGGCCGGATGAATCTTATTACACACTGTATCCAACTGCTGGTCGAGTTTACGTCTCAAGAGTGAAACATGGTAGGCAGTCATATCTTCGTATTCCATGGGCTCATTACTGCCAAGCATTACGTGACCATTCCAGCCGATCAGGTCCATCGTACGCTACACTGTCTGTACCCCAACCGTGATGCCGCGTTCCAAGTCTACAGGGTCCCTGTCCCAGGACTGGTTTTGTGAGCAAGAGATTGAGTTTCCTCATCTCTCATGGGCACCACATACACCAGGTCTCGATACCATGGAGCCTCTGAGGTCTGCCTTGGAGAGAAGAAAGTGTCGTCGCTGTCCGCCTCCATCACCGTTAGCTGAACTTGCCACTGCTTTGCAAGAAGAATGTTATACCACTCCCTTGAAAACCAATACAGGACCTGTAATTATCCATTCTGAGAACACTGGCAGCTGTTTTTAAAGCCAACGGTTTTCCTACACCATATTAGTTATGGTAATGTATTATGTTTTTGCTATTTCCATATTTTTTCACTGTTCCCCTGTACATACGCCGCAGGGCAGGCAATGGACAAGTATCACAGCTTTTGTGGGACTTTCTGAAACAGAAGATCTACTCAGTGCTACACGCTACGCTGTTTAAAACACTACACTCCTATTCGGTACGGTGCGGAGTTCATATTCCTGTCCACCTGTCCTAGTTTGAATTTTCCGCCGTTTTCGTTAATACATCATGTGAATTTTAACAATGTCTGTTAAAAATAGCACCTTTGTCAAATCAATCATACGCTATAATGAAAGTGATGTAGACGAGACATACACCAACTCCTTTGTTTCTTCTATGACCTGCACCAACTCTTCGTCTCATCAGCTAGACACACATATCGAACACCAGTGGGCAAGTACAGAGCCACATGGTTACATGGACCCAACAGCCCTAATCTGTTCATCACCTCAGTGATGAAGGACTCAACTGGATCCATATCGGCCAAAGCAGTGCACGAGCCACTTTGGAATGTCACCAGCACTCTCGACATATCAATTCTGTGTTCGCACCCACCAAGTTCGTGTCTTCATTTCATAATCTCTGTAGTAAGTCTTGCGAGCTAACATCCCAAAGATGTTCGGGTTGACATGCGATTCCTCTTCTTCAAAAAGTCTTGGCTCAAACTCGTCTAGGGGCTGAACCGCACGTGTCGCATTACACGCCGTATATTAGACACTTGTGACCCTTTGGTTAAATTGTCTCGCTGATGGAAAGTTTGCGAATACAAAGTTAATATAACATATAATAACAGTAATAATAATATCAGGAACTACATTAGTGACCCATAAATGATGTAGGCCACACAGTTGTGATTTAGTTAGAATAATGTTTATTCAGAAAGCGAAACTAATAGCGAAAGTGGTCGTATTTAGAGTTACTGTTGCACTCGAGCTCATATACATTTGACACTGTTCGATCATTCACAGTCTGATCGTGAAATACAAGTTATCTACGCGAAAAGTTAGAGTTCACTGAAGGCGCGCGGCTGCTCACCGCTCAGAGACTAAGACCCGCGAGACCACACAACGCGAAATTTTCTAAGTCGTTTCACTTCCTAGCTGCCTAAAGACCGACTGTCCGCTTTCGCGTCTCAATCCGAACTGTACCCTTTGGTGTCTTCAGCCGACTGTCCGCTTTAGGGTCTGCCCCAGCACTGCCCTGTGTCCGTCCCCGGCCGCGTTTCCCGCGCGCCAATTATTGTCACTCAACTGACTAGGGCAGTTCCCTTTCCTGAAGCCGTCCATCTGACTGGCTACGGCTTATTATACATTAATTTACATTTTCATATATTTTAATAATTAAAGGTTGACCACTTTCATGTTCTACATAAAGTAACAATAACGTCTATTACATAATAAACCTCAAATTCTTTTACATAAAACCAATATAATTTTCTTTCATAACTTTGAACGTCACGGCCAATAGCCTTGCGCCGATGTGCTTTCTGATAAATAAATAAAGAACAAAAGTAAGTATTATGCACTAAACTTTACAACAAATATTCTATTACCTAATGATTCAATGAGGTGTCATGCAGTCATCGTTCAATGTGTTTTGTGTGGAGGAAATGATGATCTGATGTTTAAATGACAATACTGATAATTTAAATTTCCTATATATTTTAAACAAATAAAGATACAGTGTTGATATTTACAACATTTGTCATTTTAATGATGCTATTCTATATGAAAAGTCGATTGCTAAGATCGACCAAAGCGTTCAGATTTTAGCATTCAAGTCTTTGTTACAAAACTTCTTAATTTCACATTACCAGTAAATCCTAAACTATTATAGATATGATCAATATTCGAGTTTTCTTGGGATCACCTTGAAAATTTATGGAGGATGGCAGATTAAAACTACTGTGTCTTGATTCCCTGCATTACCACAGAATTAAATAGTTTCCATAAACGTTTCCCTTTATAGCCGATTTTAGGTCCACTATATTCAACACTGCTACGCCACAAACGACTTCTGCTGGGTTTCCCTATGACAATTCCTGTAGGCTGACTCTTTCCGTCATATACGAGGGTTGGAATTTAAATAGTGGCAACTATTTATTCACAACCGATACAAAAGAGTTACATGTTTGCACCTGTTACTGTCCTTCAAAGTAGTCACCAGCGTTGTGTAGAACCCGTTTCCAGCGATGTGGAAGGCGTAGTATACCGTTAGCAGAGCCTGTTTTGTTGATGGTGCGAATGGAGCGGTCTGCTGCCTGTCGAATCTCTGGAACAGTTCTGAAGCGAATGCCACGAAGTGGTTCCTTCATCTTCGGAATCAAATCAAAGCCACAATGACTTACGTCCGGGGAGTAAGGTGGACGGTACAGTACTTCCCATTCTCATCGACCGAACAGAACAGCCACAGCTTGCGCTGTCTGCGCCCACACATTGTCGTGCAAAATGATGGGTGGGTTGCGTAGAGAGTGTGTTCGTTTCTTTCGCAAAGCTAGTCGCAGGTGATGCTCCAAAAACGAACAGTAATACTGTGCATTGACCGTCTGCCGTGGAGAAAAGTAATGCGTTAGGATAACACCATCACAGTCGTACACGAGAATCACCATAACTTTCACCATACTGGGGCTCTGACACACTTTCGACTTTCGCAGTGACCCATAATGGCGTCATTCGTTGGATTGGCGTTTCAGTTTTGGCTTCGTGGCATCGGCTTCAGAACTGTTCCAGAGATTCGACAGGCAGCAGACCGCTCCATTCGCACCATCAACAAAACAGGCTCTGCTAACGGTATACTACGCCTTCCACATCGCTGGAAACGGGTTCTACACAACGCTGGTGACTACTTTGAAGGACAGTAACAGGTGCAAACATGTAACTCCTTTGTATCGGTTGTGAATAAATAGTTGCCACTATTTAAGTTCCAAACCTCGTATTTAAATGAGAGCGCAAAGCTCGTTAACTTACAGTCTTTACTAAAAGTAATCATGTAAGTCTCATGTGGACATTACAAAGCCTCTGAACGGTGGTTTCAATGTGGTTCGTAACTTGCCGCTGAGTATACCACGCACCCTGAGTGTTTAGTGTGTAAATCAGCGGTCTACTGTATATTCACGTCTAGCAAAATGTCATTATCGGAAGGAGGATCTCTCTTTCCAGAAACTTGCAGCAGCATTTCCTTCTGCAGCGGCGAAACGCACCCTTAAGGGTGCTGACTGGTAGTCCTAACGTGTCTGATTAGTTTCGTATCCTCGAGACTGTGTAGCTGGCTGTACAATGGCTTACTCTGGATAGTAGCAGTAGCTGCAGCAGGCTTACTCTTCCCAAAAGAAAAAAAAAAACTACTGTTGTTTTTAGCATCTTTGAAAGCAAAACTTAACGCTAAAGTGAACCAACACAGACTTCCGTAAAGATTTCCTAATTTTCTCAAGGCGTCATACTGTTACGAGTTGTGAAGTAAAGTGCCAAGGTTTACAGAATAGTTCTAATTATTTGAATACTCAAAGCAGTCGTGATGCGTGTTTTGCTCGCACGAATAATCGGGGACATCGTCTCATAACACGCTTTATTTGGACGGCGTGTCACATATCCAAAGTTGGTGATTGTTTATGAGTCTGATCTTTCTTTTCCGAGAATTATGGAATGTGAGACTGAATTTAAATAGGGTCCTATTTCTCTTGAAGGCGATGCCCATGTAATATGTCCAAAATGCACAGATAAGAACACTGAGAAAGTGCACCCGGTAATTTCTACACTCGGCTGTCTAAAACTTGTTTATTTCAAGCGAAATTTCGAGTATTCCTGTACTTCCAAGGAAAAGCCATAAATTCAGATATGAACACTGGCATAAACACAGCCATTATTCCACTCTTCAAGCGATTGTGGATGGAGTCCAGCTCGCAAATACAAATATACATAAAACCGTATTAAAACAGTGACAGTAATATATTTATATTCTAACGATCGTTTAAAAATATGTTAGGGTTCGTGTACTGTCTTGATTCTGGCATGGTTTTATGTATAACTTTTTATTTTATGACTTGGATATCGTTCGGCCTCGGTCGAAGTTTGGAACAGTTGATTTGCATATCTGTTTTGTAAATTTTGCTTCAAAATAAGGTATATCCAAAGCCACAGTGGAAATAAATTATTATTTTTTTGCGGACGTAAGCGGAAATAACCTTCTACGATAATTAACAGTAGACGTTGGACTTATGCCACATCAAAGCACAATACGATGTTGGACGTTCGACGAAAAGGAAGTACGAGGTAGCTAACTCCACAGACATATCAAAAGAAACATTCTGAATAAATTTACGTGACGAATTAACTATGAGCAAGTTTTATGAAATATGGGTGCCGGCAGTGTTGAAAACTGACCAAAAGAACAGAAGAAAAAGAACACCTCAGAAATGATTAAACCTTTTGGAAGATAATGTAAATGATTTTATGAGCAGATGTGTTGCTCTGAATGAAACAATGTTCCACCAGTTCACACAGTAATAAAAGTACTTAGTAGAAGCCGGAGGCCTTGTTCCAAAAATTAGAGCGCGATTTTATCTTCTGGAATCTTTATAGCACTCGTTCTCTGAAAGAAAAATCTTATCGATTACCTTCCTAAGGATGAAACTTGTAAATGCTACGCAAGTTTTTCGGAAAAAGGAAAAACTGAATGAAAATTTACGTTGGAAGTAGTGTTGATGAAATTTGATTTTTTCGTGTTTTGCAAAAAGCTAAGATTTTTAAAAGCCATGTTTAAATCACAAACAAGGAAAGACGACAACATGAGCTTCTAACCTCAGATAAACGGTTAAAGATGATTTTCAGATCTTTTTTTAACAAAAACAGAAAGAAAAAAAGGAACGTGTACCAGAACAGTGTAACCTTCACCCATAGGTGCTTCGTCTGTGCGGAAACTAAGGGATTAAAAGTAAGAGTTGGCACGTCTATCCCATTCACCAGATTTGCTCGTTCTGACCTTACACACATCACCAACTTCTTCTTTTGTGTTTGTCCCACAGTGCAGCATGGCCTGCAGTTTTGGCTGGATGTCTTCACTTGGTGCCCCGTATTGGGATAGGGTGTAGATCTGCTCTCTTGAAGCCTATTGGCCCCGTCTGCCTATAGGTAGTTTATCATCGACGTTTGGCGAAGAACCCGCATTTTGCAGTTGTTTCTTGATATGCTCGATGCATGTGTCCATATCACTGAGGATGACTTTCCTGTAATGGGTGCCACCTTGTAGCACCCGCGAATTTCATCACTGGTCACATTATCACTAAGTGCGGGGCCAGATGTTCACCGAACCATTTTGGTTGCCATTACAGCAAGACGATGGTATGCTTCTGTTGTTGCCAGCTAACATTCTGCCTAGTACAAGCCAACTGCAGAGTGCTATGTTTTCGACTTGAGTCTATCCAGTATCATTGTATCACGAAACACACCAGTCACTGTCCTCCAACTAAGCCATACACTGCTAACGCGGATTGTGATTTCGTGAAAGAGTGAGCGATCGCGGCGATTTTTGAGGCGAGGTACTCGAAGATTTTGGAAAAACGACATTCCGTTTGAGACATTGACTGACTTATTATAAAGTTTTGTTTATTTTTGAAACGGTCACTCTTCTTATGGCACAATTATAAATGGTTTCGACTACAATGGTCACCTTCAGAGTCACGAAGAAAAATGAAAAGCTTATATTAAGACCTGAAACAAGTAGAAATATTTTCACTAGGTCTTCTTGTGACCTAAGTAAAGGGCTGCTAATATGTATGTGGATCATACAAATGAGCGGCAGTCGGTAAACAAATGTTCGTGAGTTGTCAAATGAATACGTCCCGGAGATACAAAACACAATACATATATAATATGAGTGTTTAGTATCTCCTGGTCTTGTATATGTATATAAGAAAAATGTATGCGAAACATTAGAGAACTGAGCACATATTCCCGAGGAAGGAATTTTGTGTTCAGAACATAGATAATACGAAAACACGAGTGAGGTGTAACATGCCAGATAATAATCATAAATATGGGAAATCTGGGGCCTATAAAATATCACGTTGTGACTGTGTAAGAAGCTATACCTAACAGAGGAGCAGCTCCTTTGGCTTGAGATTTAAATAGCACACCTACACCAACAATAAAACAGGATTATGCTCACATATGTAAACCGAGGGACATGCTGATACATAGCCAAACAACTACAAAATTTTATACAAAGCAGAAAGAAATAAACGGTTAGACTTTTAGAAGAACTTGAGATCCATACTGCGAAACGGAAGGGACGGGAAGCAGTGGAGCTCACATAATACCAGGGGCATCAAGACAGATATTCAGTTTCTGCATGTGAGATTGTTTGGGCAAGAATCAGTATCATGGGTGGGCACAAAATGATAATTGGACCATTCTATCGCCCACCTGACTGATCCCTTGATATAACTGAAAAATCTAGAAAAACCCTGAATTTACTTGCACCTAAGTTTCCCAGTCATACAGTAATCGTCGGTGGATACTTTAATCATCCAACAATTAACTCGAGAAATTATAGTTTTGTTAATGATGAGCGTGGTAAGACATCCTGTGAAAAATTAATAAATACCTTCTCTGAAAACTACATAGAACAGATATTTAGGAACCCCACTCATAATAGAAATATGCTGGATGTAATAGGAACAAACACACCTGACCTCTTTGAAGACGTCCATATCGAAATTATTATCAGTGACCATGAAGCCGATGTGTCTACAAAGATTAGCTAAGTACAATGAACAACCAAAAAAATCGGAAAGGTATATATGTTCAGTAAACTAGATAAAAAAATCTATAGTGACATCTCATGAGGATATTGGAACTTTCAGCACAGGGCAGAAGCATCTAGAGGAACTCTGGTTCAGGTTTGAAAGAATAGTTGGTCATGCATTGGATACATATGTAACCAGTAGAACAGTTCTTGATGCGAGGAAACCTCCGTGGTGTAAAGCCACTGTAAAGAAACTTCCAAAGAAGCACAGGGTGTAGCATAATAAGTGTAAAACAAAGCATAAGCCTATAGACAGAGAGATGTTGCATAAAAAGCGTTTGGCTGTCAAGAGAGCAATGGGTGATGTCTTCAATGATTACTGTAGCAGAATATTGTTAAATGATATTTCACAAAACCCAAAGAAATTCTGCTCATATGTAAAGGCTGTCGATGGCACCAAAGTAAGTGTCCAGTCTATAGCGAATGAGACAGGAACTGAAATCGAGGGTAGCAAAGCATACGCTGAAATGCTCTTCTACGTTTTCAAATGTTCCTTTACGAAGGAAAACCCAAAAGAATAGTTCAAATTTAATCCTCGTACCAGTGAAAAAATGAATGACGTAAGTGTCAGTGGCGTTGAGAAACAGCTAAAATCGTTAAAATTGAACACAGCTTCAGATCCCGATGAAATCCTTGTAAGATAATATACTGAATTTGTGGATGAGTTAGTTCCTTTTCTAACTATAATCTACCGTAGATCCCTCTAACAAAAGTTCGTGCCTGGTTCCTGGAAAAACACAAAGGTCATACGCGTGTACGAGAAGAGTAGTAGAAGTGATCCACGAAACTAACATCCAATATCCTTGACATCGATATGTTGTAGAATCTTAGAACATTTTCTGTGCTCACACGTAATGAAATATCTCGAACAGAATGACCTCCTTAATGGCAACAAGCATGGATTCCGAAAACATTGATCATGTGAAACCCAACTCGCACTTTTCTCACGTGACGCACTGAAAGCTTTGGATCATGGCAATCAGGAACATGCAGTATTTCTTGATATCCGAAAAGTATTTGACTCATTAACGGAACTACGCTTGCCAAAAATACGATCAGATGGAGTGTCAAGGGAAATTTGTGACTTTATTGAGGACTTGTTGGTAGGGAGCATGCAGCATGGTATCTTGGATGGAGAGTCTCGTCAGAAGTAAAAGTAACTTCGTGTGTGCCCCAACGAAGTGTGTTGGGACCCTTACTGGTCATGCCGTATATCAATAACCTTGCAGGCAATATTAATAGTAAAATCAGGCTTTTTGTACATGATGCAGTTGTCTATAATGAAGTACTATCTGAAAGACGCTGCAGAAATATTCAGTCAGATCTCGATTAGATTTCAAAGTGGTAAAGTTCTGCACTTCACAAAACGAAATAACGTAGTAGTCTATGGGTACAATATCAGTGAGTCACTGTTGGAATCGACCAACCCAGACAAACACCTAGGTGTAACACTTTGTAGGGATATGAAATCGAATGTCACGCAGGCCCAGTCGTGGGTAAAGCAGGTAGTAGACTTCGGTTTATTGGTAGAATACTGGGAAGTGAAATCAGTCCACAAAGGAGATTGTTTACAAATCACCCTTGCGACCGATTCTAGACTATTGTTCAAGTATGTGGGACCCGTATCAAATAGGACAAACAGGAGATGTTGAAAGTATACAGAGAAGGGCAGCACGAATGGTGACAGGTTTGTTTGATCCGTTTGAGAGTGTCTCAGAGATTCTGAAGAAAGTGAACTGTCGGAATCTTGAAGATAGACGTAAACTATCCCGATGAAGTCTATAACAGAGTTTGAAGAACCTGCTTAATGATGATTCTAGGAATATTCTACAATCCCCTACGTGTTTCTCACATATGGATCGTGAGAATAAGATCAGAATAATTACTGCACGCACAGAGACAATTAGACAATCATTCTTCCCGCGCTCCATACGTAAATGGAACAGGAGGTAACCATAAGAACTGGTGCAGTGGGGCGTACCCTCTGCCATGCACCTCACTGTGTTTTACAGAGTATGGATAATAGATATGGATGTAGATATAGACCAGATAAGCTCCTCAGTGAGCAGTATGAGTTTGCAGCAGATACATACTTTAATTTTTATGACGATCTGTTTAGCTGAGGTAGCCCCTGCGTCCTGCAATACGTTCACCAGCTGATAATGGGGCCTACCTGTCATCGAGTGCCGCACTGTGGTGTCTGGGCCTCGGTTTAAAACTCCAAAAATCTGATCGGATTAAGTGAACACCTCGAACCCGGAAGAACGGTGCCAGCGAGCGGCAGCATGCAACTGCACAGGTAGTCCATTCCATACTGTCTCTTATACGTTTGTAGAGACGTGCGTTAACATCTAGCAGCCTAAGGTTCAGCGCAATCAGACATCAGAAATTTGTACTATAAGGATTCGCCTCTGTTTCTTTTATTGTAAAGTCCTCACTCCGTTTTAAATTTGGTTTTACTACTTTAACGATCTGTATTCTACTTTGATATTTTGTGGATAACTGATTGAAATATTATTTTAATATTTGTTACATTTTATGGTTCTCCAAGTCAAGAATGTCTTACACGGGATGCACACATCTAGCACAAACAGTAGGGAAAGAGAAGTACAGTTACTTGGATGTGTACAGTTCTTCAAATACCGATATTATGTTTGGTTGTCAAAGCATGACATTTGTTTACCAAATGCTACCAATAGATGTGATCCACAAGACCTGAATAGGCCATTACACAGGTTACAAGAAGACCTAATGAGAATATTGGTACTTTTTTCTGGTCTTAATATAAGCTTCTCATTTTTCTTCGTAGCATCTGAATATGGCCATTCTAAGCCCAAATGAGTCATGACTGTGTCGTAAGAAAAGTTATTGTGCCCAAAATTTAAAAAAAACTTCCTTGACACAGTCGATAATGGTTCTGTTGACAGATACTGAGAATTCTTTATATAGAGACGTAGTCCGGACTTTTCAAGGCTGTTCTTCCATGCTTGGAGTTCTCGGTGAAGCTCGTTCTTGTCTTCATTCTTGTCTTCCACAGCCAGCAGATCATCATCAGCTCAGAGTAGTGTCCAAGAAACTAATCTCTGAAGATCTCTGGTGACCGTATCCATCAGTAAAATGAGGTGCAGGGGAGAAAGAGCAGACCCCTGCTCAACAGACACATAAACAACAATGTCACCTAACAGCAGATCGTGCTTCACTTTTAGAATAATTGTAGAGCAGCCGGACCCATTCAGCCAATTCTTCAATCACTCATACCAAGCATTACAAATGAAAAGCGTTTTGACTGTAATGCTAGTCGTAGACGGGTATTTGTACCTCCGTGGGTGGGATGTATTCACTGGAGAAGTGTGGCAACAGTGCATCGACCTAGAAGGGGAACACGCCAAACGCTAAATGACACTTGATGGTGTGCTGAGCTACCAGCTGCTCTGCTGAGTCGCTGTATCCATTTCATGCCCAATAAACTGGCGACCGAACCAGTTGTCTCCATCAGGAGCTGCGAGTTTTGCTGTTCTGTATACTCTCTGCGTGGTTTCCAAACAGACTGTGAATTATTCTTAACCTCGCGCCGCTGTTCACAGACGAGTTCGATTCGCGACGCCCACTACGGGCCTTTTGATGCTCTTTCGTTTTTCAGCACCTTCAGTGATACTCGGTGAAACGCAAATTCTCTCAGCGTTTTCCAGCTCTGGTGGATGCGGTGGCCAGAGGCGGGATTTTAATAAAATGAGTGCCGCACCGTAAGCTTCTTTTAAAGAGAAACCTCCGCCCCTGTTTATTAGGTTTTCTGACATTTAGCCTTTAATTTCGCTATCCCCGAAACGTGGCGTTTTCATCACTATGCTGGTCTCCATGATTATATTCGAAGCTTTTTTAGTCGGGTGTGTCGCCGACGTTTCTTGCATCTCTCGTCCGTTGTTCTGACATTGTGGCCCATTTACGACACGACCCATACGCACGGAATGAGAAACACACTCGCCCATCGGTGATCTGCATCGTCTTTAACATGACAAAACATAGGCGAAGGGAGCGAAATACACTGTATTCCAACATTCCGAAGTATGTTATCGATCTTTCCGAGTACTGGTCCTGTATAAGGTAAATAAGAGGTTCCTAATTTCTCTTTCTCTACTGCGTAAGGACATTTAACCACCTCTGGATAACACAAACACACAAACGAGACAAATATTGTAAACTAACCGACCAACTGGCAACGCAGGAAATTTGCATTGCACTCTCAATGCAAACAAACCCAACAAAAACTCTTAAGCAGTGATCGATTTATGACCAGTCGACCACTTATATAACAATCTTGGCATGCGACAGTTGCAGAGGCTGCAGCTGGCCCAGGAGACTTCGCAGGTGGCCAGCCTAGCAGTACCTCTCCTCGAACAGACTGACACTCTTTATGACGATTTAAGCTATGACAACGGTAACAAGCATCGCACAATACGCAAAACTGAAAACTACACTAAGCTTGCATGATCTGTCGCAGACAGCAAAACACCGCAACTGCTCTTACTACCCTGTCCAGACTATCGCAGATGTTTTATTCCCTTGGTGCTTGCCCTGGCACCTTTCTTCCTCTGCCCTTGAAACCGCTACCCTGTGTTAGTGGGTGATCCTACCCAGACGCACGGATAACATCACTGCCCCACATCTCCTGAAGTCCTCGATTAGTAAGCAAGACACACTGAGGTGACACTAGGCCTTTTGAGATGGTCACGACGTTTGTGTAAGCGTGGAGGGACTCCACCTCTCTCTCATATATATATATATATATATATATATATATATATATATATATATATATATATATATATATATAAAAGTGGTGCAACTAAAACATTCATATCTCTTTACGTACTACACGAATATTTAATAAGAAATGGGAGTTTGACCTATGACAGCGCCGTCTAGCGGGCCAACCATAGCGCCATCTGGTTTCCCTCTTCAAGCTAGACAAGTTTAGTTCTTTGTAGTTTTTTCGTTTAACGCTTATTTCGTGAGATATTTAGATATTTATATATATATATATATATATATACCGGTCTAGCGGGCCAACCATAGCGCCATCTGGTTTCCCTCTTCAAGCTAGACAAGTTTAGTTCTTTGTAGTTTTTTCGTTTAACGCTTATTTCGTGAGATATTTAGATATTTATATATATATATATATATATATACCGGTCTAAATATCTCACGAAATAAGCGTTAAACGAAAAAACTACAAAGAACTAAACTTGTCTAGCTTGAAGAGGGAAACCAGATGGCGCTATGGTTGGCCCGCTAGACGGCGCTGCCATAGGTCAAACTCCCATTTCTTATTAAATATTCGTGTAGTACGTAAAGAGATATGAATGTTTTAGTTGCACCACTTTTTTCGCTTTGTGATAGATGGCGCTGTAATAGTCACAAACATACGGCTCACAATTTTAGATGAACAGTTGATAAGAGGTAGGTTTCTTAAATTAAAATACCGAACGTACGTACGTTTGAACATTTTATTTCGGTTGTTCCAATGTGATACATGTACCTTTGTGAACTTATCATTTCTAAGAACGCATGCTGTTACAGCGTGATTACCTCGCGGTGGTCTAGCGGTTCTAGGCGCGCAGTCCGGAACCGCGCGACTGCTACGGTCGCAGGTTCGAATCCTGCCACGGGCATGGATATGTGTGATGTCCTTAGGTTAGTTAGGTTTAAGTAGTTCTAAGTTCTAGGGGACTGATGACCACATATGTTAAGTCCCATAGTGCTCAGAGCCATTTGAACCATTATTAGTGATTGCCTGTAAATACCACGTTAATGCAATAAATGCCCAAAATGATGTCCGTAAACCTCAATACATTTGGCAATACGTGTAACGACACTCCTCTTGCCGGACGGTGGGGCCGATCGGTTCTAGGGGCTTCAGTCTGGAACCGCGCGAGCGCTTCGATCGCAGGTCCGAATCCTGCCTCGGGCATCGATGTTGTGCTGTCCTTAGGTTAGTTAGGTTTAAGTAGTTATAAGTTCTAGGGGACTAATGACCTCAGATGTTAAGTCCCATAGTGCTCAAAGCCATTTGAACCATTTTGAACAATCCTCTCAACAGCGAGTAGTTCACATTCCGTAATGTTCGCACATGCATTGACAATGTGCTGACGCATGTTGTCAGGCGTTTTCGGTGGATCACGACAGCAAAAATCCTTCAACTTTCCCCACAGAAAGAAATCAGGGGACGTCGGATCCGCTGTCATGAAATATGCTATTCAATACCGCTCCAACGGCACGCAAGCTATGTGCCGGACATCCATCATGTTGGAAGTACATATTGTAGTAACATCGGTAGAACATTACATTGGAAATCAGAATACATTGCACCATTTAGATTGCCATCGATAAAATGGGGGCCAATTAGGTCTATCCTTCCTCCCATAATGCCGCACCATACATTAACCCGCCAAGGACGCTGATGTTCCACTTGTCGCAGCCATCGTGGATTTTCAGTTGCCCAATAGTGCATATTATGCCGGTTTACGTTACCGCTGTTGGTGAATGAAGTATGTCATCGTCCCGTAATTCCTCTTGTGCCCAGTGGCAGAACTGTACAGGACGTTCAAAGTCGTCGCCATGCAATTCCTGGTGCATAGAAATGTGGTACGTGTGCAATCGATGTTGATCGTAGCATTCTCAACACCGACGTTTTTGAGATTCTCAATTCTCGCGCAATTTTTCTGCTACTGATGTGCGGATTAGCCGCGACAGCAGCTAAAACACCTATTTGGGCATCATCATTTCTTGCAGGTCGTGGTTGACGTTTCATATGTGGCTGAACACTTTCTGTTTCCTTAAATAACGTAACTATCCGGCGAACGGTCCGGACACTTGGATGATGTCGTCTAGGATACCGAGCAGCATACATAGCACACGCCCGTTGGGCATTTTGATACAATAGTCAAACATCAACACGATATCGACCTTTCCCGCATTTGGTAAACAGTCCATTTTAACACGGGTAATGTATGACGAAGCAAATACCCTTCGTACTGGCGGAATGTTACGAGATACCATGTACTTATACGTTTGTGACTATTACAGCGCCATCCATCACAAAGCGAAAAAAGTGGTCCAACTAAAACATTCATATTTCTTTACGTACTACACGAATATGTAATAAAAAGTGGGGGATACTATTTTAAAAAACGCAATTGATATCCGTTTGACTATGGCAGTGCCATCTAGAGGGCCAACCATAGCGCTATCTGGTTTCCCCCTTCAAGCTAGACGAGTTTCGTTCTTTGTAGTTTTTTCATTTGATGGTTATTTCGTGAGATATTTGGCCCGGTCACTATCAATGGACCACCCTATATATACAGGGTGTTACAAAAAGGTACGGCTAAACTTTCAGGAAACATTCCTCACACACAAATAAAGAAAAGATGTTACGTGGACATGTGTCGGGAAACGCTTAATCACCATGTTAGAGCTCATTTTAGTTTCGTTCTTCCACCTACGCTCAATGGAGCACGTTATCATGATTTCATACGGGATGTGCTGCTAGAACATGTGCCTTTACAAGTACGACACAACATGTGGTTCATGCACGATGGAGCTCCTGCACATTTCAGTCGAAGTGTTCGTACGCTTCTCAACAACAAATTCGGTGACCGATGGATTCGTAGAGGCGGACCAATTCCATGGCCTCCACGCTCTCCTGACCTCAACACTCTTGACTTTCATTTATGGGAGCATTTGAAATCTCTTGTCTACGCAACCCCGGTACCAAATGTAGAGACTCTTCGCCATTCTCCAGGGCTGCATCAGCGCATCAGGGATTCCATGCGACGGAGGGTGGATGCATGTATCCACGCTAATGGAGGACAGTTTGAACATTTCCTGTAACAAAGTGCTTGAAGTCACGCTGGTACGTTCTGTTGCTGTGTTTCCATTCCATGATTAATGTGATTTTAAGAGAAGTAATGTAAGTAGGCTGTTTATGTTTTCTTATTGGCAACGTTACGTAGCGCTCTGTATGAAAATCACTGGCTGTGCTGTGTGCAGTCTGTGGCTAGTTTGCATTGTTGTCTGCCATTGTAGTGTTGGGCAGATGGATGTGAATAGCGCGTAGCGTTGATCAGTTGGAGGTGAGCCGCCAGCAGTGGTGGATGTGGGGAGTTTTGAAATTTGTAAGACTGGATGTCATGAACTGCTATATATAGTATGACTGTTAAGGTAAATACATTGTTTGTTCTCTATTAAAATCTTTCATTTGGTAACTATCCCTATCAGTAGTTAGTGCCTTCCGTAGTTTGAATCTTTTATTTAGCTGGCAGTAGTGGCGCTCGCTGTATTGCAGTAGCTTGAGTAACGAAGATTTTTTTGAGGTAAGTGATTTGTGAAAGGTATAGTTTAATGTTACTCAGGGCCATTTTTTTGTAGGGATTATTGAAAGTCAGATTGCGTTGCGCTAAAAATATTGTGTGTCAGTATAAGCACAGTCTTGTATAATTGTTCAAAGGGGACGTTTCAGTAATAAAATGAGCTCTAACATGGAAAGTAAGCGTTTCCGGACGCATGTCCACATAACATATTTTCTTTCTTTGTGTGTGAGGAATGTTTCCTGAAAGTTTGGCCGTACCTTTTTGTAACACCCTATAATCTCGAGAACCCCTGAGAAAGAGGCTATCTCGATTTTGACTCTAGCGCCAGTTCAGTTTGACGAACTGAGTACCCATTTCTTGGACCTGGGTCCGTTGTCGAGTTACTGGGCATAAAGTGGAATCAATAACTGGGCATACCAGCAGGAAGCACATCACTCACTCCGAGAAAACCTTAGAACCAAAAACCCGGACCGGAGAACGTTCCACGGCAATGCCGTAACGAGGACTCGGAAGCCCCGGGCGGATCGGTTCCTCCAGGGAGACGGACGGCCGCGCGCCGCCGTTTGTTTGGTTCCAGGAGGCGGAGAGAGAGCCCACTGAATAATGCGGGCCGGCGCGCCGCATGTGTTACCAGCAGCCGTCTCGAGCAGATCTGGGCCTGGTGAATATTTACACCGCGGCTGGGACGTGAGCCAGATAAAATGTGCAGCTCCTCAAACCGCACGCACGCCTGAGGTTACTGCGAGCGAGAGCTGTCTGCATCTCTCAGCATAGTCTCGACAACGCTCGGGAATGAGTTTAGCGACTGTGCTTGATGAAGGTAACGTGATTATTTGAAGGTGAAATGCTGGGTGATTCAAAAGGATCCGTCCAACTGCTGCAATACACTGTATGGTCTACATGAGTGAAGATAGAAACCTGGGATAAACTTTAGCTTTCGCATAGGACTGTAAGGTTATTACGTTCAAAAGAGTCACTCGATTTCGTAGTGGTATATCTTTTAAATCTGTTAAGACGACGACGAACGAGTCGTCTCCAATGATGAATGGCGGCCAGTGCAAAATACAAACATATAAATCACAGCAGGTTTGCAGTAACGTCGATAAGGTGCTGGCTGCATGGTCTGGATCTGCAACTACTAAAATAATTAGAAGTCGTTGGTAAAAAATAATGTATATTGTACTTAACTGGTTGTACGGGATTCTTCTTGGCTGCATACATATAATCATAACCAGATAGGTACTGAGGCCTCACTTAGTCCATACGTTACTAAGCGCCTTGTTAAAGGTTGCTTCCTATCAGCTGAAGGCTATGCTACTTTACTACTTGACGTCCCGAGAAATGGTGGACGAGAGCTCTCTAGAAACTTGATACAGGGTGTTCAGAAAAGGGCTCCCTGATTTCAAAATTAAATATCTCGAAACCAAAGATCGATAGAGGAATGAAGTAAACGGTATGTTTATTGTGAAAGCTGTAAGAAGTTTATACAGCAGTTTGAAATAATAGTTACAAAAGCTGCTAACAGATGGCGCTGTACGCTGTACAGCTCATATCAGCATACATAAGTGAAATAATCGTATGAAAACAATCTTTGCAAACAATCACATCACAATGTTTTCAAAATGTTCACCATTGGCACTACAGATGTGGCGCAAACGAAGAATGAAATTCGCCATCACATTTCGTAGTGTCTCAAGCGAAATGGATTCACATGTCACAGGGATCGCCGATTCAAGCTCTTCCAGCGCGGCGGGATGCTTCGAGTAGACCCTGTATTTCACTGTGCCCCACAAAAAAAAAGTCACAGGGAGTCAAACCCGGCGAATATGGAGGCCAATCCATGCCTGCACCAGTAAATTTGGGATATTCCAAAGCAATGACTCGATTCCTGAAGTATTCCTCAAGAAAGCGAAACACTTGTTCGGTCCGATGTGGTCGGGCTCCATCTTGCATAAACCATTCAGTACCTGGTCGATCCTCTAACGCTTGCTGTGTGGCGACGAATTTTTCCAAAATTGCAACGTAACGTGCACCAGTGACCGTTTCTCGAATGAAAAAAGGGCCAATAATGCCTCTGCTGCATTCTGCAGCCCACACAGTAACTTTAGGAGAATACAGGGGTTTCGCTTCACACCAATATGGGTTTTCGGAACCCCAAAATCGCCAGTTCCGCTTATTTACGTATCCATTCAGGTGGAAGTGTGTTTCATCTGTAAACCAGATGCAGCCAACATCAAATCCTTCAGTATCAATCATAGTGAGCATCTGATTAGCAAAGGCAACCCTTTGTTGCACAGCTCGTACGGGTATGGCCTGGTGCGTTTGAATTTTGAATGGAAACATGTGTAGGCTCTTTCTCACTATTTTCTGCGTGCTGGAACGCTTCAAACCAGTCTCAGATGCGATTCTACGGACGGATGACATTGGATTTCGCTGAATGATTCCAGAAACTGTGGCGATATTTTCAGGCGTAACTGCGATTTGCTTGCGGCCAACATGCCCCACTAGATCATCAGTTACGCTGCCTGTTCGTTGGAATTTTGGGAAGAGTATACGAATGGTTTTCCCATCGAGTCCTTTTGGAACATTAAATCGTGCTTGAAAACTTCGCCTTATTGCCGTAGGACTCTCTTCTAACCTGTGGTACTCTAGCACCAGAAAAACGCGTTGTTCAATGGAGTACATGGTTTTAATCTCTTCCTTCGGTACGCTAACCTCCTTTCACGTTTCAATAGTGGAACTGATCGCTCTGGGCTTCGGATAACTATTTATACTAGGCATTACGCATGGCGATTACAGCGCCATCTGTTAGCAGCTTTTGTAACTATTATTTCAAACTGCTGTATAAACTTCTTACAGCTTTCACAATAAACATACCGTTTACGGCATTCCTCTATCGATCTTTGTTTTCGAGATATTTAATTTTGAAATCAGGTAGTCCTTTTCTGGACACCCTGTACTAGCCGCGGAGAGGCGCTGGTCGCGACACGCGGGTCCAACGATACTACTACGGACCGCAGTCGGTAACTGCAACTCTTAACCAGTGTGGTATCAAACGTTGATACCACAACATCCATGCACTATAACTTCAGCATATTTTTTCCAATTAAGATTACATTCAAAGTTTTCATTTATGTTTCGAAAATGTTCAGTGTGTCCCCCACCGGACGTCCGACAAAAATCCAGACGATAGTCAAACTCGCCAAGTACTTTTGCGGGTGCATCTATAGTTAATGCATTCACTGCTAATGCTACGCGAGGTGAAAGAGTGGCCCACAAAAGAATTACATACAGTAAAAACAGGAGACCGTACACCCCAATGTTGCACTGTGATATCCATATACCCCTCTTGCGCGATGTATCGTTGAGGCAACTCATTATTAAGCAGTACTCTCACAGACGCTAGCGCGGTGGTGCTCCGTCCTGTAGAAGAACGAAATTTGTGGCGCGTTACCGCAATTGTGGAAAAAGCCAGATCTCCGATATATCCACTCACGTGACCCTTGTAAAAAGAAACGGGCCGTAAATCTTTTCTCGGGAATAGCTGAAGCCTCGTAGAGTCTTTCTCGCTCTCGACTGTGGAGTGTGATTACTGGGGACCCCGTATTTCTGCATTGTGGCGGCTCACTTTTCCGCTTACGTGGCGTGTAACCTCATCACTAAACACTAGACGCGATGCGAAATTATTATCTTCAATCTCCATGCTCGGAATGAATATTATGAAGGTCCTGTAGCAACTGAATCCTGCACGGTGCGAAACGGAAAAGTTCCCGCAAGACGTGCCAGACAGACAAGTTCACGACCAGCAGACTTCTGAAGACTACGTCCAATAATATATTGAATACGGTCAGTGTCCTCGTTCAAATTTCTCTGAGCACTATGGGACTTAACTTCTGAGGTCATCAGTCCCTTAGAACTTAGAACTACTTAAACCTAACTAACCTAAGGACATCACACACATCCGTGCCAGAGGCAGGATTCGAACCTGCGACCGTAGCGGTCGCGCGGTTCCAGACTGTAGTGCCTAGAGCCGCTCGGCCACTCCGGCCGGCTCAGTGTCCTGAACGAGCAACGGGGGCGACATGTAGATTGTTAACGAGCACTGACATGAAACTCTTGGTAGCATCGTCGAATACTTTGAGCTGTACAAGATGCAGTGACGTGCCCTTCACGACAACTGCGCACCACAGTTGTAACTGAATTACACCTGTCGAAATGGAGAACACAGTACGCTTGTTGTTTCTGTGATATCCCCATCTTGACTCGATACCCAAGGAGTACTGAAATTCGATGTATCTGTGTGTCACCTGTGGAAATCATTTGAATCGTCAGCTTATAACTGCCACCGAGGTAAACTTCCGGTTGCAATGAATAAGTTAAAATCACTCCAAGTTTCCATCTTGATTCACATAGAAGACATTGCCTTGTCAGATCAGGTGAACAGGCGGGTAAACTGGAGAATCGATATTCTGGAATAAGGAACTGTTCGTAAAGTAGCTGACCTATCAGTTCTTTGTGCAGGTTGTAATTTCTCTGTCGAAACCAACAGCGTGCAGTTAAATAGTACCTGCTATACAACAGGAACGCTTCCGTATCACTTAATTCAAGGGACGAACCTTCGAATTTCCTTTTCCTCAGTTACTCGTTGCGTGTAACATACATCTGCTCAAGCCACACAACTAAATCCAGTTGCCAGATGTGACTAAATTGTCCATTGATGTATCGCAAATAATTGATGAACCATTTATGGCACCCTCCTGTGCCGATTTCCGAGCAGAGGAGTCATACATCCTCCCCCAGTAGAAGTAAGTATTTACCATAGAGGCAGTGACCAACATGTAGTTGCATTGAAAGAGGATCCGATCGTATCTGACTCATTAAGATTATACTTGAGTATAATCTCTCCCTACAAATGTTAGCAGTATGGGCGTGGTGCTGATATCGTTTGTATCCAGACGTCACTCTTTGTGGAGGGTTGCATCTGGATCTTAACCGAAAATGAAGTTCTGTTAATTGTCCTGACTGGCGTCTTCATTCCAAATAGTTGTCATATCGCAGCGAGTAGGCAAGGTGATGGTGCTGGGGAGATTAAGACTCTACTCACTCAGTACGAATCACTCTTGCAAGACGTACCTGGCCCCCGCAGAAGAAGGTGCCGTGCGGACTGAATATGCATTATACGCCACGTAACGTTCACCATAGCGTTGCGGTTCCGTTGTAACGGGACTCGCACTGTCGCAACTCCTTCAGGATAGTCTTCCCTCTAACAACGCAGGCTGCACGGGACAGCCTAGTTGCCAGGCGGACACAGTCCGCTAACAGTTCTAGCAGCCTACCAAAGTAAAGTGCTTTCTTCGAGGACGAGAACTACGTTTCTTCTCAACAATCACGTGGGTAAATAGCGCTCAGCTTCATATCAGTGCTTAACGGGATGTAAGCCACACTGTGCGGGAGTCGCCGTCGTCGTCGTTCAGCCCCGGTTACAGTTCAGTTCACCGTAGCTCACCTGCCGTGGAGCATCGACCTGTTTGACAAACGAGTCACTACGCACGTCAACGGGATTTCAGCAGCTCAGATACAACTCGAGACATCACCACAGAGCATTGTCTACGCCAGAAAAAAAGACCGTCGTATTCACCGATTTGGACTTAGTCTCTGAATGGGACCGCGAGACCTAAGACTATTCTACAATAACAGCATGAACGTTGTGTATCTGTGCTACTGAATACATCAGTGGTTTTGGACACAAGGTCATGCACCAATTTCAGTAGTTGTAATATTTGTATGTATCCGTGCTTGACACTGTTGGAAGCAGCGGACCTGTTTATTCAGAGGATCTGAAACGTGGGAATTAGGGAAAGCAGGAAAAGGTGTGAACGGGGCCTAATCAGTTACCGTTGGTTGCACAGTAAACACATGCAGTTTATTCAAGGAAATAATTTTAAAAAAATCATTTAAAAAATCATTTTTAAAAGAATGACTGTAACACAATCTACACTGACGGCTGAAGGCCTTATTAAGAAAGAATTCAAAATTATTCGTCGGCTGAAGGCTGCGAGCAATACTTCATAACAATTAGCGGCTGAAGGCCTGCATTACAAATGAGGAAGACAACTATACGTTGAAAATACCAGAATAATTTTTAAAAGAATCATTTAAAATATTGACTGTAACACAAGCTACACTGACGGCTGAAGGCCTTATTAAAAAGGAATTCAAATTATTTGTCGGCTGAAGACCACGAGCAATACTTCAGAACAAGTAACGGCTGAGTGCCTGAATTACAAATGAGGAAGACAATTACACGTTAAAAATACCAAAATAATTTATTAAAACAATCATTTAAAAAATTGACTGTAACACAAGCTACACTGACGACTGAGGACCTTATTAAGAAGAATTCAAACTATTTGTCCACTGGAGGCCACAAGCAATAGGAATAATTTAAACAAAATATTATTTTTAAACAATTGTCACAATCAGACCAAATAAAGAAAGGAGTGATCCACAGACAGTGCTCCAAGGATCGACCTCAGAAAAGCCCCTACTGCTGCGTAAGCGGTGAGACAGACAGCTGAGAGTTTTGCTCACGTAACAGCGTGGCAACTCAAACTGTGGACATTTTAAACGCCGATCAATGCTCTTACCAAATCCACCTAACGTGCGATAACCAGTATAACAACGGAACAATTCAAACGAGGACGAAGTGACAGACAGCACTGCGTCTTTAGAATCTGGTGTTTCAAACATCGAAAGGCATAAGGAACCACTACAATCAAGGTAGACAAAAGAAACCACAATCCACATCGCAATCAAGGAGGCTGTCGAACTTCACGTCATGCCGGACAGCATCGGCAGGACGATGAAAAGTACACTGCCGCAAAAATACGCTAACCTTCAGGGCAGGTAATTGGGGCATTAGTGGCCATTAGGCAGTAAAATACTGCTGGTTGCACTTCACCAATAATAAAACCAAATTCAGAAACTAATAACAGCCAGTAGAAGACGGCTAATGGATTCTGGCAACTCGACACGCTCCACTTGTTGCTGTTCGTCTCACGGCGACGCTGCGAGCGGCAACGCACGAACAAACTGCGTGATCACCAAATAGTGTAGATTTCACTACTGCATTAATGTTCATTCAACTCCACGTCCTGGGTCCGGTGGACGACGAGGTTGTGGCTCTTGCAAATACAGCCTCTCGATCCGGTAATTCGTGCATGCCGCCAGAGGTCCCGGCATGCTCACGCGCTGCCCGACCTCTCTGCTGCTCCGTCCCAATCGAACTACCGACACACCCGACCCGTAAAACACTTTACGTCCTTCCAAAGATAGTACTGGTACTAGATATCGATAAACGTTGCTGCTGCCACTCGCGGACAGACAACACTAGCAAACGTAGTGGCGCCAGTAAACAGAAGAAGAAAACGAGACGCCACTATCCCTGCCGCCGTTGGATAAGCAGCTGCCAGCAACAAGTCGTATACTCCTAGCTCACTTATTTGTTATGTAGTTTAATTCTTAATTTCTTTGCGTGTTTTTGGTACTTTCATTGTTTAATTCATAAATTTCGGGCGCATTATAGCATTTGAGAGTTGTAGCATCGCGTTTTAGTACCTGAATAGTGTAAATTCGCGTAGTAGGCTGTCTTCTGTTTTTGTTTTGAACGGCTGGTGTCGGTTGGTCACAGCCGGTGTGCTCCCTGTCGCCGTTGGATAAGCAGCTGTCACACAGCTTGAGGCTGTTGCCAATGGGCATCACTATGGGGTCCGGATGGGGGTTTGTCGGGGACGGCCAGCTCGCCCCATGCATCCCCCGAACGGGCTAAGACTGTGGCTGCCCGGGATACTGCCCACATTGTGGGTGACCCCTCACCTGTGGTAGAGCGGGAGGTCGTCTCGAGGTTGTTAGGGGGCGAAAGACATACCGGAGGGCTGAACGGAAGGCCTCTCCAGTTTGTCTGACGAACCGGTTTCAGGCTCTGTATCAGGCTGATACTGATCTTCGGATGGACATGGCTGCTTGTCCTGTTCCAGAGGTTGCCCCTCAGTCTCCACGATCCGGGCGGTCGCAGAGGGTGGGCTTACTGGTAGTTGGGAGCTCCAACGTCAGGCGCGTAATGGGGCCCCTTAGGGATATGGCAGCAAGAGAGGGGAAGAAAACCAGTGTGCACTCCGTGGGCATACCGGGGGGAGTCATTCCAGATGTGGAAAGGGTCTTTCCGGATGCCATGAAGGGTACAGGGTGCACCCATCTGCAGGTGGTCTCTCATGTCGGCACCAATGATGTGGGTCGCTATGGATCGGAGGAAATCCTCTCTGGCTTCTGGCGGCTATCTGATTTGGTGCAGACTGCCAGTCTCGCTAGCGGGATGAAAGCAGAGCTCACCATCTGCAGCATCGTCGACAGGACTGACTGCGGACCTTTGGTACAGAGCCGAGTGGAGGGTCTGAATCAGATGCTGAGACGGTTCTGCGACCGTGTGGGCTGCAGATTCCTCGACTTGCGCCATAGGGTGGTGGGGTTTCGGGTTCCGCTGGATAGGTCAGGAGTCCACTACACGCAGCAAGCGGCTACACGGGCAGCAGGGGTTGTGTGGCGTGGACTGGGCGGTTTTTAGGTTAGATGGCCGCGGGCGAGTACAGAAAGGGCAACAGCCTCAAAGGGTGCGGGGCAAAGTCAGGACATGCGGGGACCAAGCAGCAATCGGTATTGTAATTGTAAACTGTCGAAGCTGCATTGGTAAAGTACCGGAACTTCCAGCGCTGATAGAAAGCACCGAAGCTGAAATCGTTATACGTACAGAAAGCTGGCTGAAGCGAGAGATAAATTCTGCCGAAATTTTTACAAAGGCACAGACGGTGTTTAGAAAGGATACATTGCATGCAACCGCTGGTGGCGTGCTTGTCGCTGTTAGTAGCAGTTTATACTGTAGTGAAGTAGAAGTGGATAGTTCCTGTGAATTATTAGGGTTGGAGGTTAGGCTCAACAACCGAGTTAGGTTAATAGTTGGCTCCTTTTACCAACCTCCAGACTCAGCAGCATTAGTGGCAGAACAACTGAGCGAAAATTTTGAATACATTACACATACATTTTCTCAGCATGTTATAGTCTTAGGTGGAGATTTCAATTTACCAGATATAGACTGGGACACTCAGATGTTTAGGACGGGTGGTAGGGACAGAGCATCGAGTGACATTATACTGAGTGCACTATCTGAAAATTACCTCGAGCAATTAAACAAAAAACCGACTCGTGGAGATAACTTTTCGACTCTGTAAGTGCCGAACAATGAATCAGTGATCACAAGGCCGTTGCAGCATCCCTGAATATGGAAGTTAATAGGAATGTAAAAAACAGGGAGGAAGGTTTATCTGTTTAGCAAGAGTAATAGAAGGCAGATTTCAGACTACCTAACAGATCAAAACGAAAATTTCTGTTCCGACACTGACAATGTTGAGTGTTTATGGAAAAAGTTCAAGGCAATCGTAAAATGCGTGTTAGACAGGTACGTGCCGAATAAAACTGTGAGGGACGGGAAAAACCCACCGTGGTTCAACAACAAAGTTGAAACGTCCCCTTTGAACAATTATACATGACTGTGCTTAAACTGACACCCAATTTTTTTTTTTTTATCGCAGCGCAATCTGACTTTCAGAAATCCCTACAAAAGAATGGCCCTTACTAACATTAACCTGTACCTTTCACAAATCATTTACCTCACAAAAATCTTCGTTACTCAAGCTACTGCAATACAGCGAGCGCCACTACTGCAGCTAAATAAAAGATTCAAACTACGGAAGGCACTAACTACTGATAGGAATACTTAGCAAATGAAAGATTTTAATAGAGAACAATGTATTTACCTTATAGTCATCAAAAGTCATAATATATACAGCAGTTCATGACATCCATTTTTACAAATTTCAAAACTCCGCCATTTCTCTCCCCACATCCACCACTGCTGGCGGCTCACCTCCAACTGCGCAACGCTACGCGCTGTTCACATCCAGCTGCCGCTGCCCATCACTACAATGGCAGACAACAATGCAAACTAGCCACAGACTGCACACAGCACAGCCAGTGATTTTCATACAGTGCGCTACGTAACGTTGCCAATAAGAAAACATGAACAGCCTACGTACATAGCCGCCATGCTCCCCACAAAAAATTTTACAAATTGTTTTGGGCAGTGGCCAATAATGATTTGATAAAATTTTTCATAATTACAATAACAAAGATATCAAATGCACACACTTATTGATACAATGTTGGTCAAAAGCTAAAATTTTCTCACAGTCCCGTAAAGATAGTCCTGATCATACATCACAGTAAAATTACAGTGTTTTTTTTTTCTCAAAGTCTGAGTAGTAAAAGAGAATGCACACGGAAGTAGTGGATTTCCATGCCATCTTGAAGAAGTAGTGTTGTCCTTCCAACGGAAAGACAGTGCTGACTCTTGACATGCACACGGGTAATGGGCCACAGCAGAGCAAACCCACAGCAGAGTCAGTCGAAATTTTGAAGAGTATTGGTAGGTAGGTCATCACAGAGCAGGCCCACTGTAGTCCTGGTAGAGATTACAGTATTGATGGGCCATCAGAGGTGCAGACCCACTGCAGTCCTGGTAGAGATTGTGGTATTGGTGAGTCAGCAAAGATGTAGACCCACTGTAGTCCTTGTAGAAATAATGGTATTGGTGAGCCAGCAAAGGTGTAGAGCCACTGTAGTCCTTGTAGAAATAATGGTATTGGTGGGTCATCAAAGGTGCAGACCCACTGTAGTCCTTGTAGAGATGGCCAGCAGCCATCTGTTTGACTGTGCAGGTGCACAATCACCATTGAAGAGTCTTGCGGATAATATAGCAAGTCCATAAACCATCACTTGTGCACACACAAAGTTTTTGAATTGTCCTTAGAACCAGCAATGCTGTTATTCAGTCCCTTGCTGAATTATTAACACATGTGCAAACACTATCAGTCCCTACTTCTCACATATTGTCCATATACTATGACCAACAGAAACGTGTGCAGTGAAATGGAACTTACAAGTTACTTAATTTGATGGCCTGGTGTCAATTACAATTATATAACATAAGAATACAATTACAAAGGTACAAAATACGTCATTAAAGAACATAACAATACAGAGAACATTTGTAGTTCAGGATTTACAAAAGAATCGAAATAACATATACTTCAGTGTTACAGGAATTATGACCTGAGTTCATACATAAAAAATCAGAATAACTTTCGAAACATCAACTTCACACATGAGCATTAAAACAAAACAGAATAAATAATGTCTAAACATCTTTACAAAGAAAATAACATAGTATTTGAAAAATTCTACAACATATCTCTTATCAGATAAACACATAAAAACAGGAAAAACACAAATACACAAGAGTGCACAAACACATACCAGAATAACACAGGAGGAAAGGACAGGGTTTGTTTTCAGTGTAACATTTGGTACTGCATTCCTACCCAAAACTTCATTCCATAGATCTTTCGTCTTATTTCAACATTTGTTTTCACCAAAACATCCTATCCAAGTACGCTTTCTGTATTTATATGTTCACATATTTCTTACCTCATTATTTATTTTCCATTATGAAACGTCCCCTTAGAAAAATTATACAGGACTGTGCTTATCCTGACACACAATATTTTTAGCGCAACGCAATCTGTCTTTCAGAAATCCCTACAAAAGAATGGCCCTGACTAACATTAACCTATGCGTTTCACAAATCGCTTACCTCACAAAAATCTTGGTTACTCGAACTACTGCAATACAGCGAGCGCCACTACTGCCAGCTAAATAAAAAACTACGAAAGGCACTAACTACTGATAGGCACAGTTAGCAAATGAAAGATTTTCATAGAGAACAAACAATGTATTTACCTTAATAGTCATAATATATATAGCAGTTCATGACAGTCTTACAAATTTCAAAACTCCGCCATCTCTCTCCCCACATCCACCACTGCTGGCGGCTCACCTCCAACTGCGCAACGCTACGCGCTGTTCACATCCAGCTGCCGCTGCCCAACACTACAATGGCAGACAACAATGCAAACTAGCCACAGACTGCACACAGCACAGACAGTGATTTTCAGACAGAGCGCTACGTAACGTTGCCAATAAGAAAACACAAACAGCCTACTTACATAGCCCCCACGCTCCCCAACACAAAATTTTACAAATTGTTTTGGGCAGTGGCCAATAATGATTTGATAAAATTTTTCATAATTACAATAACAAAGATATCAAATGCACACACTTATTGATACAATGTTGGTCAAAAGCTAAAATTTTCTCACAGTCGATAAAGACAGTCCTGATCGTTCATCACAGTAAAATAGCAGTGTTTTTCTCAAAGTCTGAGCAGTAGAAGAAAATGCACACGGAAGTAGTGGATTTCCATGCAGTCTTGAAGAAGGAGTGTTGTCCTTCCAACGGAAAGACAGTGCTGACTCTTGACATGCTGACAGGTAATGGGCCACAACAGAGCAAACCCACAGCAGAGTCATTCGACGTTTTGAAGAATATTGGTAGGTGGGTCATCACAGAGTAGACCCACTGCAGTCCTGGTAGAGATTATGGTATTGGTGGGCCACCAAAGATGCAGACCCACTATGGCCCTTGTAGAGATATTGGTATTGGTGGGCCATCAAAGATGCAGACCCACTGTAGTCCATGTAGAGACGGCCAGCAGCCATCTGTTGCGACTGTGCAGGTGCACAATCACCATCGAAGAGTCTTGCGGACAATATAGCAAGTCCATAAACCACCACATGTGCACTCACAAAGTTTTTGGAGTTCTCCTTAGAACCAGCAGTGCTGTCATCCAGTCCCTTGCTGAATTATTAACACATGTGCGAACACTAACACATATTGTCCATATACTATGACCAACAGAAACGTGTGCAGTGAAATGTAACTTACAAGTTAATAATATGATGAACTGGTATCAATTACAATTTTATAACATAAAAATACAATAACAAAAGTACAAAATATGTCATTAAAGAACATAACAATACAGATAACATTTGTGGTACAGGCTTTACAAAAGAATCGAACTAACACATACATCAGTGTTACAGGAATTATGACATAAGTAAATACATAAAAGATCAGAATAACTTTTGAAACATCAACTTCACACATGAGCATTAAAACAAAACAGAGTAAATAATGTCTAAGCATATTTACAAGGAAAATAACATATTATTAATGTCAATTATATTTGAGGATAACAGTATTCCCCATCATAGTGAATGTAGCTTAGTATTAGAAGGAAAAAAAATTCTATGAAACTATACAGAGACAGGAAGAAAACAAATACACAAGGGTACACAAACACATAGCGGGATAACACAAAAGGAAAGGACAGGGTTTGTTTTACTGCAGTATTTTGCATGGAGATCTCCCTTGGTTCATCATTATTCTCAAAAGTCCTATCTATACCTGCTTTCTGTACTTTTTTCGTATAACTTCTCAATGCATTTCTTCCAGTTCATTGCAACTCATTCTCTTATATAGTCTACCCCCTCTTAAGCTAACTTAAATCTACTGAGCTCAGATGCTAAACTAAGGGACGAGGCAATGCAGCAGCACAAAACAATTAACACAAACAGCAATGACAAAAAAATTCAAATTGGCCAAGCAAGCAGCAATATTACAACTAATATTACGCAATGAGCAGCAAACAAGAAAAATAAATCAGTAGCAAAACTGGCTTAACAGAGTAATTACGCAATGAGCAGCAAACAAGAAAAATAAATCAGTAGCAAAACTGGCTTAACAGAGTAATGTAAAGTGAAAATCTGAAAAAAATTATTCCGTTACTGAATTAGAAGCTTTAGCTATCGTTTGGGCATTTAACAAATTCTGTTTCTTCCTTTCTGGTAAGCACGTAAAAGTATACAGTGATCATCGCGCATTACAATTTCTTATGTCTTCAAAATTAAATCATGACAGGTTAAAACGTTGGGCATTGTTTCTGCAAGAATTCCGCTTCACAATAGTCTACATTCCCGGCAAGGAGAACATTGTTGCGGACGCACTGTCACGCGCACCGGCTGGGCTTGAGAAAAGTAACACACAAGGCAACCTCGAGAAAAATTTCAGTATTCTTTACATTCAGAAAGTCGCCTTTGAAAACTTCATCACCACATCTTTAAAGGACATTGCTCATGATGGGGGACTGATGACCTTCGCTGTTTAGTCCCCCTTAAACATCCAACAACCACCACCACCATTGCTCATGAACAAGATAAAGATCCGATTTGTAAAGACATCAAGAGCAAATTGCATGAAAAGACACACACACAGATTCGGCATTATTATCTGGTTAGAAACAACATACTGTTCAAACGCTGCACTGTTGATGACAAGCTATGGGTACTTTGCATTCCTGACGATTTTGTTAATAAGCTCATTTGGTACATTCATTTCAGCTATGCACATTTTGGCCCACGAAAATGTTATCATATTCTTCGAACGACTTGTTATTTTAACAATATGGAAAAGAGAATTCGAAGAGTCTTGTCTATTTGTAAACTTTGTCAAAAGGCGAAACCATCTACTATCTCCCATCGTGCTCCGCTGTTTCCTATCATTCCTTCTAAACTAAAAGAATTTGCTGCTGTTGATCTCTTGGGACCGCTTGTCAGAACATCTAATGGATTTTCGTACGTTCTAGTCGCTGTTGAACTTACTTCAAAATTTGTTTCTTTCACACCGTTACGTAAAGCCACTGGACGGTCTGTATCCAACGCCTTTGTTAAAAAATTTTTACGTGAAGTTGGACATGTTAGTAAAGTCATTTCAGATAACGGACCTCAATTCAGATCTGCTGTTTGGTCACGTATGCTTCGGAATCACAAAATCAAACCTGTTTTTATTTCATTGTACTCACCACATTGTAACCCCTCCGAACGGATTATGAAAGAAGCTTTGCAGACTTTATTGTCACAGAAAGCATCAGCATTGGGACAGATATTTACACTTATTTCAAAACGTGCTGAATGAAATGCCTCATGACTCCACTGCTTTACCACCTATTCTGGTACTGAAGAATGAAGAACCATCGAACAGAATCAGAGAGCTTGTACCTTTCCCGAATACACGTAAACTTCGACACAAAGACATAATTGATTTGGCTATTAAAAATATAAAATCTGCAGCAGACAAAAGGAGAAAACTACACGGTAAAGCAAATGCAAAGAAATTATATATTGGTCAGAAAGTCCTCATTAAAGCTCATTCGTTGTCACATAAGAAGAAACACTTGAGTCACAAATTCTTTCTAGTTTACAATGGACCTTACAGAATCTGACGTATACCACATGATAATTGTGTTGAAGTTGAAACTCTGCGTACTAGGAAGAGCAAAGGATTGCTCCACATTTCACATGTAAAACCGTTTATTGAAAGATAATCTGCTTTTTAACTTAGTCTTTGCCATAAAATTTTTAACGTCACATTTCTAGTATGCTTTGTCAGACTTAAGAAACTGTTAACATGCAACACTGTTTGAAGTTAAATATCCAGTCAAGAACCAAGAGAATTTATTTAAACAGAAATTACGAATGCATTGTTATTGTGAACAGATGACACAGTGTTATTGTGTGTGTACATTCTTGCTTGGTAGTTGCACGATTACGTAACGACTATAAGGCTCACATACTTAGAACATATACCGGTACTGCTAATGAGATTTTAATGCAACATTTTGGTTTACTTGAAAATACATTCTGGATTTAAAGTACTTTCTGAGAGATATCAGTTGACACAGTGGTTAGTTTATTTTACAGCTACACAATTATATCACGTCACTACTAATGAGTGACACAATTTATATTATTGCTTTTGCGCTGTATCTGTATTATATCTGCACAGTTTTTCTGAATTATTCTGGAAAGTAAAACATGTTTTAGTAGTAACTTTTGTGGTATAGCTACAATGAGACAGCCTTTTCCGTAGCACAACAATACGTTACAGCACAGTACTTTCTTCATCACGGAAATAATCATAATAACTAAGATATCTATGAGCAAAGCATTTCACTTTTGTTTATCGTGAGGTAAGTACATTGACTTCTGCAGAACTTAGCTTTCGGAGGACGATAACTACGACACTTCCACAGAGATTATCTTACAACAAGACGCACAGTTTAGCGTTACAGTACACGTATTTGAGTGATTAATTTTGTACTTAAAACATTTACTTTTAAAGATTTTTGAATTACAAAGAAAGATTTCTGTGATACATTTCATTCCATTGCTGTAATCTGTAAGACCTGAGGGTATAATTACATTTGGCAAGCACAAGGAGCCCTAGCTAATATGGTATTTTCTTATACAACTCTACACATCGGTACCATATTTCTCTAACACATAATTACACAGCTATCTGAGAGATAAAACATTTTTTTTACTACATCAGTGACAGATGTTTACGTAAAGGTTTTCAGAAATTACGTAATTACACAGTTGGATAACTTCACACTTATGAAATTGTATTTTGTCTGTACTTTGTGAAATGCTCATATTTTTCCGGAACCATTGTGATACCATGAGAGCTTTGAATGATGTATTTGGTAAGGGAGCATGATTTTTAAAGTAAGTTTGAAGTAAATGACACTGCTGACATGAGCAGAGAATTTTTTTTAGGTTTTGACATTATTGCAGAAAGCTACGACGTTTTCGAGATTTGACTGAGGTGTTATGATGTTATTTTTACGACGACGATGTGTATTATGCTGTTGAGGTATGTTTTGATCAATAAGCTGATGCTATATAAGGAATGTGATTACGTGTTTATATGTATATGAATAATGAATAGAAGTTAGGGACTCTGGTTTGTGAAAAAGGATGTTGGAAACCGAGAATCGTACTTTAAGAGTTATAGTTAGGAAACTACTGCGAAAGCAAAGAGAGCTTCACTCCAAGTTTAAACGCAGCCAAAACCTCTCAGACAAACAGAAGTTAAACGAAGTCAGAGTTAGCGTAAGGAGAGCTATGCGTGAAGCGTTCAGTGAATTCGAAAGTAAAATTCTATGTACCGACTTGACAGAAAATCCTAAGAAGTTCTGGTCTTACGTTAAATCAGTAAGTGGCTCGAAACAGCATATCCAGGCACTCCGGGATGATGATGGCATTGAAACAGAGGATGACACGCATAAAGCTGAAATACTAAACACCTTTTTCCAAAGCTGTTTCACAGAGGAAGACCGCACTGCCGTTCCTTCTCTAAATCCTCGCACAAACGAATAAATGGCTGACATCGAAATAAGTGGCCAAGGAATAGAAAAGCAACTGGAATCACTCAACAGAGGAAAGTCCACTGGACCTGACGGGATACCAATTCGATTCTACACAGAGTACGCGAAAGAACTTGCCCCCCTTTTAACAGCCGTGTACCGCAAGTCTCTAGAGGAACGGAAGGTTCCAAATGATTGGAAAAGAGCACAGGTAGTCCCAGTCTTCAAGAAGGGTCGTCGAGCAGATGCGAGAAACTATAGACCTATATCTCTGACGTCGATCTGTTGTAGAATTTTAGAACATGTTTTTTGCTCGCGAATCATGTCGTTTTTGGAAACCCAGAATCTACTCTGTAGGAATCAACATGGATTCCGGAAACAGCGATCATCTGAGACCCAACTCGCTTTATTTGTTCATGAGACCCAGAAAATATTAGATACAGGCTCCCAGGTAGATGGTATTTTCCTTGACTTCCGGAAGGCGTTCGATACAGTTCCGCACTGTCGCCTGATAAACAAAGTAAGAGCCTACGAAATATCAGACCTGCTGTGTGGCTGGATTGAGGAGATTTTAGCAAACAGAACACAGCATGTTGTTATCAATGGAGAGACGTCTACAGACGTTAAAGTAACCTCTGGCGTGCCACAGGGGAGTGTTATGGGACCATTGCTTTTCACAATATATATAAATGACCTAGTAGATAGTGTCGGAAGTTCCATGCGGCTTTTCGCGGATGATGCTGTAGTATACAGAGAAGTTGCAGCATTAGAAAATTATAGCGAAATGCGGGAAGATCTGCAGCGGATAGGCACTTGGTTCAGGGAGTGGCAACTGACCCGTAACATAGACAAATGTAATGTATTGCGAATACACAGAAAGAAGGATCCTTTATTGTATGATTATATGATAGCGGAACAAACACTTGTAGCAGTTACTTCTGTAAACTGTCTGGGAGTATGCGTGCGGAACGATTTGAAGTGGAATGATCATATAAAAGAAATTGATGGTAAGGCGGGTTCCAGATTCAGATTCATTATGAGAGTCCTTAGAAAATGTAGTCCATCAACAAAGGAGGTGGCTTACAAAACACTCGTTCGACTTATACTTGATTATTGCTCATCAATGTGGGATCCGTACCAGATCGGGTTGACGGAGGAGATAGAGAAGATCCAAAGAAGAGCGGTGCGTTTCGTCACAGTGTTATTTGGTAACCGTGATAGCGTTACGGAGATGTTTTGCAAACTCAAGTGGCAGACTCTGCAAGAGAGGCGCTCTGCATCGCGGTGTAGTTTGCTCGACAGGTTTCGAGAGGGTGCGTTTCTGGATGAGGAATCGAATATATTGCTCCTCCCTATTTATACCTCCCGAGGAGATCACGAATGTAGAATTAGAGAGATTCGAGCTCCCACAGAGGCTTTCAGACAGTCGTTCTTCCGCGAACCATACGCGACTGGAACAGGATAGGGAGGAAATGACAGTGGCACGTAAAGTGCCCTCCGCCACACACCGTTGGGTGGCTTGCGGAGTATAAATGTAAATGTAAATGTAAAAGCTGCCAACGGCACCAACGCGAGCCGCACACGTCTCAGTATCAGTGCCATCTCGTAGACTGTTGTCAATGTAGAGAATTCATCGCATTCCCGTTTCTCGGGCGACGAAGCGAAATGATGAGGGATGATCAAAAACTTCCCACTTGATCGCGTTGCTGCAGCGTACATACAACCTGATACGATCCCGATGCTTGTATATGAGCACTGACACCTAGGAAAGGGATTACTGTGGCATTTGAGTCTATCCAACGTGCGTGTGGTTGATGCGGAAATATGAACTATGGCGACATTATTACCAAATGCGCCCACATGGGATCAACGTGCTGTTATTCTTTTCTTGAGTGCCAAAGGCAAACACCAGTAGACAGTCACCACCCGGAAATCACCGTTGTGGAATGGTGCGCCAAGTTCTAGGGTTGGCCCGATTGGACACAAGATGCCGGTCGATCTGGGAGTTCCACCATCTCAAGTGGCAGACATTCGAGCACCCACCCTACAGTCGTGGCCTCTTCACAAGCGATTATCATCTTTTCCGTTCCCTAAATTAGGTCGTCAACGGTGACCGATTTCTGTTGGAAGAGGACGTGCAATATGCACCAGGACATGGTGTTCTACCAGACGGGTATCTTCAACTTGGTTTTCTGATGATATGGTTACCTCAATGCATACGGCGATTTTCCTTGATTGGCGTAAGGATTCTGGTGCGTGCGGTCTTCGAACGGAAATTTTTTGATCGTTCATTATACAGCAGTCACCTATTCCGGCTATTAAGTTAAAAGAACAAGTGCAACTTGGAACAATCTGTGAAAAGCTCTCAAGGATTCAGTGGTTCAGAGCTATACATCATCGATTAAATTTTGCATAGTAGAAAACTATAAATACATAGTACATAATTTAAAAATTTTGATACCTAGCCTGACGGTAAACTGTCTACCATTTTTTTTTCAGGAAGACTAAATAAAAGAACATTAATCTGCGTCGATTATATTTTCAAATGGTGCAATAACTCGATATTAGGACGTAAGTATTGCACCTGCTATAGTATATCAGTAACTCGCAGGAAAGGCTGCTGGAGACATGGGACACAAAAAAATCTTGGACAAGAGAAGATAGGGGGAACGCCACAGGCATTCCATCCGTCTCACCAGAAGAAGGGAGAATGGAGGAATTACATCATCTGGATGGAACAGCAACAGGTGAGGTATCGCAAAGTATTTTATGCTACCTAATGCTAGAGCTGAAATTTGTGATATAGTTCAACAACTGTTTTCGGACAAAGATCTGAGTGGATTACGCTACACAGGGATTAAGGAAAAGTTGACAGAATACTTCAAAAGTACGATCCTCGTAGCAGCAGTGCATCACAGATTTTACAGAGAATAGAAGAAACTACCGGTACATCAAACTTTTACGGTATAAGCTGTTATGCTGCAAGGTCTGACCAGAGGCTGTAAATTTAAACGTGGAAACCGTGAGCGTAATCTGTCATATACGTACATGGTGGTAAGGGATATGCTAATCGTACATTTTCCTGACGCCAGTTTAAAAAACGGCCTAATTAGGTTAAACAGCCGAACACTATGCTAATTCAGGCATTTCAACAGAAAAAAGAAACAGAAATTGTTTGAAATAATACGGAAAACGAAGTTTTAAAAATATAATCGAGACGTCAGACATTTTAACTGAAAGAAAGGTAAAAGGATTACAAAAGTACCTCTAAAAATGAGGAAATACGAGATCATTTGCAAATGCAAACAATAACAAGAGAAGTAAAATAATATCATGTGACAAGTGTTTCAGTACACAAGATAGTTGAGTTTTGTATTAAAAAAGTGAAATGTCTATATTTTAATAAAAAGGGGCATAAGGCAGAAGTAGATCTATAAAAACAATGTAGTAAAATTTAGTATAATACTTGTAACGAAGAAAATTAAGTGATCATTTCGAAAATTAGGTACACGAAACAGAATCGTATGATTCTAAAACATTATTTGCAGAAATGGAAATAAATGGGATTAGTGTGCAGCTGTACGTAGACACGGGTTCTTCCAAAACCATAATCAGCCACATAAGTTAAACAAATTTTAGATATATTTGTAGCGGCGCTTCCTCTAAACAAGTGTTTAAGATAATATAATCTAGTTTTATCATCGACAGCCAAGTGTGACGGCCTCTCTTTTTGCTGTTACTTACAGAAACCACTACTCAAAACAATCTCTGATTTTAGTACTAGGCTATTGATCGAGTTAATTAATTATTTGCATATAATTTTTTATACTGTCGTGTAATGAATCTGTTTTAATGAAATTACTTTAATTAAGAAGGAGGTACTTGTTGCGACCTCAGTTTTAAGGCAATAAATAACCTGCTACCCAGTGTAACAGCTACAGTGTGGCTGAATCGCGAACAGAACTGATATTAAAGGCAATCGATATCCCAGGATACAATGTTCCACTGAACTATGGTCGTTAAGTAATTCCATAACTTCCTTCTTGCTTGGTTTTCTGCTGCGGCATCACAGTTGGTCGCAGTGCGGTGTACACACACTAACACAGAGGCTAGAACTCATCTTTATATCACGCACCTGATAATTTTATAGAGCGAAATAGCGTAGAAACTTAAGATTAATAAATTCAGCTCTCTCAGAAATTGAGTGCTGTCCTTACACATTAAATTTAAAGCATCAGAATAACTGCTTTTAGTCACAAATCTAAATATTTGTAAGCTTTGGAAACATCTTCCTTGCGTCAACTTAGCAAACCCATTTCATTTACTTGCAATTTTTAAAATATGTGGATTGCCTACCTGTCATACTGTATGAAATTTGTGAGAAGTGCTGAAACAATTCATTTACTAACAAAGATGAAGTTGTGTAAACTCGAAAAGTGTCTATTTGCGTTACCTCTGAAATAAAGCAAACCCATTGCATTTGCTTCAAACTGTAAAGATATTTTTACTTTAGTAGTGAACGTTGGGAGAGCGAAGCAACAACCTTTTCGTGACTTGTAAAGCTAAGGATGTGTGCATTTTAATGCTGTCTGTTTGCATGAACTTTGAAATATTGCAGAGCAATTACATCTGCTGTCAACGTTAACGATGTATGCACATTAATGCAGTCTTTTTTAAACGAAATTGACAAAGCAGAACTTACTGCCCTTGCGGTGGGATAGATAGTTATTCCATTGGAACAGATTCTTTCTAGGTCATTAAATTTAAGCAAAATTATTAATGTAACGCATAACTGAAAGTTTTCAAAATTTAAATCTGTCCTACCAGCAAGAAGAGAGCATCTTTAACCCTTTCCGCTCTGGTCCGCACAATCGTGCGGGTTCGGTTATAAATTTTTCGTGTTTCAGCTACATCACGTTTCTGCGTCGCTCCAGACTGCAGCGATGGTGCGAGCACCCAGCTTCCGTTTGGCGTCTGTGTTATTTCATGCCTTGACCACCAGAGTGCAACAGATCATTTTAAACTTCAACGACAAGACAAAGCCATGCGTTACCAAGATAAATGCATTCTGTTTTCCAACATTTCATTAGTTTAAGGAAATTCCTGCATCGTTTTAGACTGAGAATGCTTCACTCAAGGTGTGTAAGGTGTCTAGACACTTTCATGAAATGCTATTTGCATTTTATACAAGTTTGAATTTTGAGTAGTATCATAATGCTGGTGAATTCTTGAACAAACTATCACTATGCGAATTTTTTCAGTATTTTTAACTGATTCTACACGTAATAATGTATGGCGATTGGTACATATCAGATAAGGTTTTAAGAAATTTTCCTCTCAGGGTGGAAAGGGTTATCAGTGCAGTTTTTCGTTCGTAACTGTGAAATAGCACTGGTAAAAAGTTAATTATCGGAATCGTTAATAAAACAAATACTCGACCACACAGAATTAGACAAAGGAATTGGAATAACAGGGCAGTCTTTCACCAGTACGTTACACTCAATTTGTGACACACTATAATTTTTGCATACCTAGTAAAAACACGAATCTCCATCATGTAACAAAGTTAAGTTTGTACAATAACCAAATGTCGCCATTGATGATCGAAGTTGATGAATTTTGTGCTCAGTTTGAAGGTGTTCAGAAATATTGATCCAGACTGGTGAGCTCTCAAGCTGTTTGCACGTACTTTTTCTCTGCATACTACGTTATGTGCAATTGTTACGCATGATGTGTAACGTCTATCCGCGACCGGTAACTACAGTTTAGAGCAGAAAGCATCCATATTTTATCTGTTCCACTACTCCTTTTGCCTCACGACCAGCACAGAACAGTCACAACTTTACATGAAGACAAGATGCCGTTCATTTGTCAACAGTCCACATGCGACTAACTACCGAGCTTTTTCACGTCTGAGGTAACTTGCAGCATGTTTCATGTCATTGGTAGTTCCCCAGCCAAAGGATGTCCAAATATTAATCGAAACCAGGGTGAGTTTCTACATACCGTTAGGTAAACTGATTTGACATATTCTCTACACAGTTCTGCTAATATAAATTCAAGCGAAGAAAAACCACAATAAGAAGATAATGGTACAATAATTACGTAACTTAAAAAATACTTTAAATATGTTTAGTAAAAATTCGATAAAAAGTCATATGACAAATAACTACAAGTACATGTTACCTATGGGTATATTATTAGTGTAATTACGTTACTCGCTGACAAGCTTTAGTGATCATCCGATGGAAATAAAAAGACAATTCGCAGTAAATGCTCTGATATAAGCAAACAGTAGTGCATTCAACATCTCTCGTGACACAGTCTTCAACTACATTAGTGTTGTGTCTTTGTTTAGCGGTGTATGTGTAGTTCGATGCATTTTCTCTCCGTTATGAAAACATGAAAATATGTGCCAGACCGGTACTCAAACTAGGATTTCCTGCTTCGGACATGCATCGAACTACACAAAAACTGTTAAATAAAGACACTACACTAATGCGTTTTGTGCCAAATCCAAGGCAACCTGAAGAGAAAAATAAGTCGTCTTCTGTGCGGGACTCACGCAATTGAACGAGCACTGCGGGAAGCAGACACTGGGACATACGGTGATTTTGGGTCGATCCTGGCAGAGTGGTCCGATAGCGAACACTCGCGACAGGCGTAAAATCAAGGTACGAGTCCCGAACCGGGACAAATTTTCGTATTTTTTCAGTAAATTGTACGACTATAGCTGTTGCGGTACCGTATTAGCAATTTACGAATACATTTCACGAAAGTCTTCAGCGGTTGCAAACATCATGGGATCGACCTCTGTGAAAAGCTCGGGTCCACAGCCCAGAATTCGGTAAATGAAATACACGAAAGGCCGCGCGGGATTAGCCGAGCGGTCTCTCCGCTGCAGTCATGGACTTTGCGGCTGGTTCGAGTCCTCCCTCGGGCATGGGTGTGTGTGTATGTCCTTAGGATAATTCAGGTTACGCAGTGTATAAGCTTAGGGACTGATGACCTTAGCAGTTAAGTCCCATAAGATTTCACACACATTTTGAAATACACGTAAGGGATGAGGAAGAATAATCTGCAAGGCTTTCTGCAAACTACAACCGAATTTTTAGTGGATCTCCAGCGATCATAACAGGTGGATACAACCTTGGCGCGAGTTTTGTAAAACTAAACCCATACCTTACACTTTGTGTGAAAAGTACAAACAGAAATTAAAGAGGTCGGAAAGAAATGGCACAACTGAAACCGTTACTAACAGTCGATGGCCCATGCATGTAGCCATAAAGAAAATACTGAATGTGAAGCTGTGGTTGCACGGTAACTTCAAATCAACTGTGAATGGACAGTCCAAGCATGATGCACAGTCCATGTAGTCAATCCCTAGGGTTGAAGATATGATGGCAAAAGTAGATAATGGGCGGTACCATTCAAGCATTCATTTTGCTGTCACTTATCTTCACCCACCACCCAACGAACAAAGCCAGAAAATAATGGTCGTTAACACACCATTTGGCCTTTACAAATATAATAGATTATCTCTGGAATAAATTCTATCCCGGCGTTATACCAAAGATACCTACACAAATTAACCAGGAAGCATCCAGAAGCAGCAAATTACATAGATGATACAATGCTAAACTAAACTCCGTCCTAACAGGTTCTTGGAAGGTCCAACTGGTACCGACCGAGCGCCGTGTCATCCTGAGCCCACAGGCGTTACTGGATGCGGATATGGAGCGGCATGTGGTCATCACGACGCTCTCCCAGCCGTTATCAGTTTTCGTGACCGGCGTCGCTTCCACCCCCTCAAGCAGCTCCTCAGTTGGTGTCACAAGGGCTGAGGGCATCCGCCAACAGCGCTCGGCAGACCGTACGGTGACCCATCCAAGGGCTAGCCAAGCCCGATAGTGCGTAACTTCGATGACCTGTCGGGAACCGGTGTTACCACTGTTGTTGGCATCGATGATATAATAGTATCAGGAAATACGATTGACGGACACTTAGAAAACTTAGAAGAAATTGTTTAAAGTGCTGCTAAAGGCAAAAATCGGCGTTATCGAGAAAAAAAGTTTCTTTTTTCGAAAACACTTCTGTATCACTATGTATAACAGACACAAAAAAGATCAGTAAAATGTTCGGAACATGAATGGTATTGCTATTACCAAGAATTATTACATGCACAGCATCGGAAGTTGAAAAATGACCAATGTAATATTACTGTGGGAGACATTAAGAGACGTATTCCGGCTGGTACTGTTTAATGATGAAACGAGTTCCGTGATGGCAATACTGAAGCTGACTGGAGAGATGTATATAATCTGACAGATATCAGTTACAAATATAATGTATTTTTGGATGGAGTTTATCAGTCTTCGACAGATGCTTAGCTAAAAAACAGTGAGGCATGGCAGTAATAACAAACATAACAAAGCCTCGGATTACAAAAGGAATCACAATACCATATGCAAGAGAAAGGAAATTACATGAAATGATTAGGCAAAGAGGAAAGTACGACCGTTTTCATATTACAAAAAATACTGTCCTCTCCCAAGAGAATTAATTGAAAATCAAAAAGCCTGAGTAAAATGTCTGAAATTGATAATTCAGAATAAAAAAATTTAAACTATGTAGGCAATAGTTGAAAGAAAAATCTTGAAATCAGTTGAGAAATTTTGGAATTTATTGAACACCCAGCCAGATAATAAACGACAGCAGTGAGGTGCTCGATATTCAGCGTTATTCGTATGTACCTTCGGGGTTTACAGGACATTGTGTGAAAACTACAAGGTATACCAAAAATAACAAAAAAGGACGCATGTCAGTGGCCAGAGCGTCTGTCCAGCTTATTTATTCACACTGCAGGTGCTCAAAATGGGCAGGATTTGTGACGCGCCAAACGAGAACACGGTAGTCGAACTCATGCCTAACATTTCATGGCCGACATCAGCGACTGAATTAATTATTGCACACTGCATCTCTTCCATTTTAACTGACAGTGGACCCAGGAGCATACAATTTTTGACATAACTCCGTAAAAATAAATCACACTTAACAACAGGAGAATCATGATGGGAGCCACGTCGAATTTGACGCTGTCGCAGATCAGCGCTGATATAACCACTAATGTCTTAAAGAATCTGTGGTGTGTGTTTTACATCTACATCTACATACTTACTCCGGAGACCACCGTACGGTGTGTGGTGGAGGTTACTACGAACCACTGTTAGTCATTTCCTTTCCTAGCGAGGGAGAAGCGGCTGTCTGTGTGTCTCCATACGAGCCCTGGTTCCTCTTACCGTATCTTTCCGGCGCTTACGTGAAATGTACAATGACGGCAGTAGAATCGTTCTGCAGTCAGCTGAAAATGGCTGTTCTCTAAACTTTCTCAACAGTGTTTCGCGAAAATAACATTGCCTTCCCGCCAGAAATACCCATTTGAATATTCGCTGAGCGTCTCCGTAATATTCGCGTGCTCATAGAACCTACCTATCAACTTTGGCAGCAAGTTTTTAAATTGATTTAAAAAACAATCTTTATTCTTCAATACATGATGCATACGCAATCCACCACGTAATACATTAGTGGGTCCTACTTGATACTAATACAGTTATTACTACTGCAGCTTTTTATTCTCAGAGTGTTAGTTCTATTACTCTTCCACTACGGGCACTACTGTTATGTCCTAAGGTTATCAATATTTAACTATGTCTACTACTTATGGTTCAAATGGCTCTGAGCACTATGGGACTTAACAGCTCTGGTCATCAGACCCCTAGAACTTAGAACTACTTAAACCTAACTAACCTAAGGACATCACACAACACCCAGTCATCACGAGGCAGAGAAAATCCCTAACCCCGCCGGGAATCGAACCCGGGAACCCGGGCGCGGGAAGCGAGAACGCTACCGCACGACCACGAGCTGCGGACTAGTACTTATGCTAGTCGACTCTACCTGCAGAGTAACTGGTGTGCCAGCGTATATAAACCTACATTAGTTGGCCGTGCTCACCGAGCTAATGCCCCTGGCACCGGGCTAGCCCAGACTGGTTAATCGCTGTAGTACCACACTCATGTTGCTATCCTAGATTATCCTACATCTAACTTTATATTTAGTCCTATATCTCGTGAGTGTTAGAATCGGGTAAAAGGTGCACCCTCCCCCTAATCCCAGACGTGGCGGATCCCAGCCGTGAAGCGGCTGGCCAGGTCCACACCTCGGCGGAACAGGACAGGTGCACGGAGTCTAGTAGGGTGATCAGATATGATCTGTTAGTTATTGTTCCGTAGAAATTCCTTTATGAGTTTGTGTGATATTTCATTAGCTAAATTGTTCAGGATTGGGAAGTGGTCCTCATGCGTGAGCAGGTGATACGTGTCATAGTTTGGTAACTGTTGTCGTAATTGTGCCGCTACGTCGTCGAAGAGGTGGCACTCATACACCACATGTCCTTGGGTGCCTGGTGTGGCCCCACAGTCACACGCTGGTGTATCCCGTTTCCTGAACCGGCATAGGTATGCCGGGTAGGGACCATGTCCCGTAAGAAAGTGCAGCAGTCCTTTTGATGGCTTGAAGTGTTTTAACTGTAGTCGCTCCCTGATGTTGGGCAGTAGTTCATATGTTCTACGACCTGTGTCTTCATTGTCCCACTATTCTTGCCAAAGCTCCTCCCCCCTACGTCTAATTTCTAATATGTTCCCCACGTGAATCCCCATTAATTCATTTATTTTGTCCCTGTTTCCCTTATTGACGCTCTACCGTGCCCCTTGTTCCCTGATCTTTATGTCGAGTGGACAAAGCCCCATTAATACTGTTAGTGCTCCCCCTGGAGTTGTTCTATATGCTCCTACTGATCGCAGGAGCATATTTCGCTGCACTTTTCTTACGGCCATGGCAGGCATGACCCTCGTGAACCTGTGATCCCAGACTCCTGACCCGTATCCTACGACTGACGTCAGAATACTATTGTGATATAGTTTTATTAGTTCTTGTGGCAGGTGAAATCGTTTATGTCCATTCGCTATCAGATTGTTGAGTGTTTCTAAGGATCTTTGCGTTACGGTGACAATGTGTGATGTATACCTCCACCTCTCGTCGACGACTACACCCAGATATCGTGCCTCGTGGCGCCGAAGAACTGGTGAGCCGTCTATTCTTACTGTCGGATTCTGAATTGATTCGATGTCTTCCTTTAATCCGACTTGGTTGGGGTTTCAAACACCCGACTAGACTCAAGAATGGGTCGCACATGTGTTTTCTACACGCGGTCTTCTATTAACTTTTCCGCTGTTCATACAATAAAACTTTAGTATCAGATATAACGTTTTAATTCATTACTTCTATACTACTAACGGAGTGCTAAAGCTAAGACTATTATCATCCAGTTATGAGAAGGTTTGGCGACTACCAAAAAATTTTAAATGTAATTTGAAACCTTTTTTAAACTTTTTTCGCGTATTTACTTGGCGACAATTTTTACTCATATGAGAGGTAATCAGAAGTTTGAAGCTGTTTTATACATGGTAGTTTTATCCTTTAAACAATCGGAGGAGATATGCTTACTGGTACTTTGCTTATGGGACACTTAGTCAATTCAAATAAAACTGAATAAATCCTATTCTGCGAGTCCGTTTCCGTTCGTGATTTTCCTTTCAGTAGTTTGACCACCCCTATTGCTTTTTGAGCACTTTATGTTGTGGCCGAGCTTGCCCAATTGATCACCTCCCATTATTTTAGCGACCCGATAAGCGGACCGGTTTTCTGGACTGAAACTGTCGAAGGGACAAGGACATTATAGAAATTAGGCCAGTAACCTCACATTCAGGGCAAGGTGGCCCAGAAAATATTTCAAGCACCGTAAGACAGGCAACTCAACGTGCTGTGAAGGAAAAACATCCGTAACGTTTGGAAAGTAGGAGAAGAAGTATTGCCAGCAATGAAGCTCTGATGGTGGGTCGCAAATCGTGCCTCGGAACTCAGTTCTTTGAGTACACTCTGATGCAGTGGTTGCAACAAGCACTGGATAACGTTTGTAGCGTATAAACAGATTACTATATTAAGAATTAATTTAGTCACGTATGTTGCTACTTTGTGTTAATGGACTCTACAATGTTGACATCGAATACGACAGGACTGTGCAGCTACAGTAGCGATCGACAGCTAAATCTGATAGTACAAGCCATAACTGACCCTGGTTCCAGAGAATAATGAAGGGAGCCTATGATACACCTGCTCACGACGAAAGATTTCGCATAGGACAGATTTGTATAGTGGCAATTGTGGATATAGCAAAAATGACTTCAGTTTATCGTAATTCCTATTACTGAGCAGCTGAAAGACGTATTTTTCTTCGAATTAGCCAGAGGTTGTATGTGTTTCGTTTCCCTTAATAATTTTTGATTAGTAGACCATAAAATACTTTTCTGTTGCCTGAGAATGATCAGATTTTTGATAATCTGCGACTTTATTAATGAGTGTATATGAGAGGAAACATGGGTTACTGAGTGCCAATCCCAGAGGCGAACGCATTTACTTTTTTTTAGAATATGAACTCGTAACTGAGAGCAGTGACAGAACAGACGAAGAGAGTATTACATTTTTATTTTGAATTAGGAGGCAGCTAGACCTACGCCCCACGCATTGAGTAATTTTCAACGAGGAAGACAAATGATTAATACAAAATTTTGGTGCGCCATGTATTGCAAATATTTATTAACTTGTGCTTTTTTTTCAACCGGCAAGAGTAGAGCCTTCAGGCGCTCTCTTACAGCTAACAAGACTTCTTCAGAGAGTAAATGTTACAATTTATATAGAACAAGAGGTACACATAATAATAATAATAATAATAATAATAATGATAATAATATATGTAGTAATGAATACGCGGAACCTAAGAATTTACTGTCTTCTTAACATTAACCAAATTTCTCATTACGTTCTTGGCGAATGGAAGTTGTCACATGTAAGAGAATAGAAGGAATCCATGTGGAGAAAAAGTTGATTGATCAAAGGAAGAACGACAAATAATAGGGTGAGATTAGCAGATGAGATGGAAAGAAACACCTGGAACACAAAAGGATGAGAAAAGAATATAAGGAAAGCAACGGCGATGATATACGACAAAGCTTAAATCTACTCTTGAATGGAGAGTGGTTTTAGATGAAGGGATGTTACAGAGTAATCTGTTCTATGGCGGTGTTGCTGGACTGGACACAAAGGTGCAGAAAGATTTAATGTTGTGCAAAAGTACAGCCAAGAGCTGGACGTATCTGATCTGGTACAGCAGTTGCGGAATAATGATGATAGATATTTGGTCAGCGAGGAGCGGTATAAAGGACTCCAGTCAACAAAAATACGATGAAGAGAACAGATTGTTTGGAAATCATGGCGTCCAAACTGAGTGGAGGAGGGACTGGTGTGATTGGGGAGAGTACCCAGTTGAGGTTGCTGACGATATAGTGTTCGTAACCACAAACACAGAGTTTGTATATTTTACTGCCAGGTAGCAATAAATAAGAACGCCTGTGTGTAGCACCGAAGCTTAGCACGAACTGAGTCCAAAGATGGTCCTGCAGCAGAGAGTTGCGCGGCTGGGCAGAAAGTTTTCTTCTCTTAACCAAAGCAATCGCTGCTGGGTCGCTAGAGAGCTTCCTCCACCCTTGCTAGTGCGGAGCATTGGGGCTTGGGCTTGGGCAGAGAGTTTTCTTCTCTTAACCAAAGCAATCGCTGCTGGGTCGTTAGAGAGTTTCCTCCACCCTCTGCTGGTGCGGAGCATTGTGGCTTGGGGGCCGGAAGGGGCGACGACGACACTGCTGTGACCTCCTCTTCTCTTCATGTCAGCGCATCGAGAGGATGAGGTAAGACGTGATCGTTGCTACTCAGTACAGAAATTTCGTTTATATCATTTATTTAACGAAATTTTTTAAGTAATGGAAAATTCATAGAGGAGTTATTGGTATTCCGCAAGGTGAGAGGGAAGTCGATATAGGCGTCCATAACGAGAATGTTATGAAGGTTGCGAAACCGTGGTTGCAGGTGTATCCATCTCCGTTTGCGGGTGCTGCGGTGGTTCCTGGTCACTCTGATGCTGAGGGGTCCATCCGCTAACAACCGAGAAGTAATAGTGTCTGAGTCGATATCTTGCGGAAGTCTGTAATGCTGAAAGAAAATTCCAGGAGGTGTCCCTTCACTGTCGCGGTGTAATTGCACTACGAGAAGGCGAGAAGGCCGTCGATGGGTTTAACAGAGATCTCTTTAGGTTGAAACAGTTGCATGCTACTCGCACTAGAAACGCGTCGTCGTACAGATCGGATTGAGTACTGTTGTCTGTCCGGTCGGTGCTATTACAATAACGTCGGCGGTAGGATCCGTGTGGGGTTGAGCCTATTGGCGGTACGAGCCGTCGGTTTTCCATGCAGTAGGATGTCAAACAGGTTGTTTTCCCATCTCGGAGTGGACCAGACTAAGCAGTTGCAATGCCGGGCGGACGCTCTCATCTCTCATTGTTAAGTAGTCATAGGACTTTACAGCTTGATAGACGAAGATTTCATGTGAACCATGTGCTTCCGGAGTTGGTATCTCGAGACGCCCGATGTGCCACTTCACCTCGCGGATCAGAAGAGGGAATTCTATCTCAGCTGGCGCTTGAGATGGCTCTGTGAAGTCCACCAGTAGAGTCACTGGACCTCTGTACAGGATTTCCACTAGGAGGTGGAGATGCCCCTTATACGCCGAACGCACTCGTCGCAGGGCTTCTGCCTACCCCCCTCCATAACTCACGAGTACTGTTTTGAATGTGCGGTACCACAGCTCCACTAGTCCACTAATTGAACGGTGACAAGTCGTAGTCCGGAAGTGCTGGACACACAAATGACAGAATTCGGTAAAAAAATGGTGATTCGAATTGTCTGCATTGATCAGTTGTAACTGAGGTGGGATAATACGTAAACTGACAAATTCTTTCGCCGTGGTTTCTGCATTGATGTCAAGTATTGGTGTCCCATTAGGCGATCGGTCCAACAAAGAAACTTGTCACAGACCGTTTCTTTTGGCCATGTGCCAAAAAAAGGTTGTAAACTTGGATGCAAGCGTGTGCTGCCTGCTAACGATCTAAAATAGGACAGCATGGACATCCACAACACTACCGTTAGACAACAACTAAGGGCTGCTTGCATCATATTCTCCTGTACCTCGTTGTGGCCCTCCCCGACTCAGATGGTTCGATAGGGTATCTCGCTGGGTCGAGGCTACACTTTGTTGGCACGTATAAGATGAGATGAAGAATGCAAGGAACATACACACATACTTGCACGAAACAAGATACTCGGGAGTTTTCCATCGGTTGCAAAGCAAATACTGGCCACCCCTCCCCATTTGTTACTAATGCGCCAGTTTGGAACCTGTCTCTGTCCAACTTCCAGGCAGCCTGGTACTAAGCTGAAAAGTTCCCTGGTCATTACTCGAAAAATCCGGTGTGCCTGAAAGGGTAGCGATTCACAATTATTTTAAATTATAGCATTTGCTTACATGTGGGAGTTTTCAGAATTGTTTTTTTACTCCTTGTTTAAATTCTCTGTCTTCAACAAATTTACAAACCATAAGTGACTTTTACGATCACAAGCAAGACGAGACAATAATTTATGGAACTATTTCTGCCACAGACATTCCGACTTCAGTAGCTCACTGCAGTCAGGGAGCAGTAATAAATATTTTCTTCATTTATGGCGACCCAGATAATGTCCTTTAAGAACTAGTGTGGTGAAACTCAATTAACTCCATCAAATAATTACGTCAGAGAAGTGAGTGACGTTTATAAAATAATGTAAAGGCATTCTGAGTCCTGAAAATAGCGAGAAACCGCAACAAAATCAGATTATATTAAAAATGAAGCTAATATCCATGTACTAATCTTGCTCTTTCGTCTGTGCACCTAAGAAATAAACAAATTAAATTGCAGTTGAAATTTTTGCACCTATCGCCAGCAACCAGATAACGAAATGTTCAGTGTACAGTACAGCAGTCTTAAGTTGAAGTATTTCGCTACGACAATGCGTCTCAGAAAATGTTTGATTCGTTCGTCGAGTCGTTAGTTCAGAGGAACAGACGTGCGATCGTTTATTCACACTGCAGGACTCTTTATACGTGAGTGCCTGTCCGTCAACATCACGCAGGCAATAAACGAAATGAGGTCACCGCACGGGAAACGCAAAGTTCCGAGTTCGACTCTGAGTCGAGCACGGAATGTGTTAGACATATTGAAAAAAATTAAAGGTCTATAAATGTCTTTTGTCGTGATAAATATCACAATTATACACTGGTAGGTAATGGGAGCGACAAACTCAGTGATTTGTGTGCACAATGACCTGTTAAGATTTATGATCTTAACATTACAAATTCTGAAACCAGTATCTAATAATTTCAAGTAACAGCAAAACATTTTACATGAACTACTAAGTCTGCTTCTGGAGTTTCCATCAATACAAATAGAAATTACGTGATATCGATATAATGACATACAGCTGTCTTCTCTCCTAGGTGATATCATTGCTTCTGATAGATATATCTATAATCTCTTCACCGGCGAGCAGTAGCACATTAGTTATATGGTGCTTCTTCACCATCAAACTTAAATACATCATCTGTTTTGGCAGTTAGTACACACAAGCCCATAATTTTGATCAAGTGAAAAACGGACGGTATCAGTATGTGTCGAAGACAGTCGTGATTAACGTAGATATACATAACAAACAAAAGGAATTTCCACATTAAATCTTTTACAAGAACATAATATTATGATTTACCAGCACATTTAACATGCCGAACACCCATTAACATCACAAAACTTACAAAAGGCACGATATTCAACAAGTTAGCGTGGTCACCACAAATGAAATCTGAAGATCGCGAGACGACTACATCAAATGTACAGTCATAGTTACCAAAAAGACTCTCTCTGAACTTGGCGGTTTGCAATGGGGTCTGTTAGCGTTCAGTACCCATGTCTGTGACTACAATCGTTAACAGAAGATCTAAACAGTGAGTAGCAAGCTTAACTAATAAGTAGGATTGACAAAAGCACTTACAAATGGCGAAAGTAAATCTGCATCATATACCTTGACTTCCTGAAAGCGTTTGACTCGGAGCCCCACTGCAGACTCCTAACTAAGGTACGAGCATATGGGATTGGTTCCCAAGTATGTGAGTGGCTCGAAGACTTCTTAAGTAATAGAACCCAGTACGTTGTCCTCGATGGTGAGTGTTCATCGGAGGTGAGGGTATCATCTGGAGTGCCCCAGGGAAGTGTGGTAGGTCTGCTGTTGTTTTCTATGTACATAAATGATCTTTTGGATAGGGTGGATAGCAATGTGCGGCTGTTTGCTGATGATGCTGTGGTGTACGGGAAGGTGTCGTCATTGAGTGACTGTAGGAGGATACAAGATGACTTGGACAGGATTTGTGATTGGTGTAAAGAATGGCAGCTAACTTTAAATATAGATAAATGTAAATTAATACAGATGACTAGGAAAAAGAATCCTTTTATGTTTGAATACTCTATTAGTAGTGTAGCGCTTGACACAGTTACGTCGATTAAATATTTGGGCGTAACATTGCAGAGCGATATGAAGTGGGACAAGCATGTAATGGCAGTTGTGGGGAAGGCGGATAGTCGTCTTCGGTTCATTGGTAGAATTTTGGGAAGATGTGATTCATCTGTAAAGGAGACCGCTTATAAAACACTAATGCGACCTATTCTTGAGTACTGCTCGAGCGTTTGGGATCCCTATCAGGTCGGATTGAGGGAGGACATAGAAGCAATTCAGAGGCGGGCTGCTAGATTTGTTACTGGTAGGTTTGATCATCACGCGAGTGTTACGGAAATGCTTCAGGAACTCGGGTGAGAGTCTCTGAAGGAAAGGAGGCGTTATTTTCGTGAATCGCTACTGAGGAAATTTAGAGAACCAACATTTGAGGCTGACTGCAGTACAATTTTACTGCCGCCAACTTACATTTCGCGGAAAGACCACAAAGATAAGAGAGATTAGGGCTCGTACAGAGGCATATAGGAAGTCATTTTTCCCTCGTTCTGTTTGGGAATGGAAGAGGGAGAGAAGATGCTAGTTGTGGTACGAGGTACCCTCCGCCACGCACCGTATGGTGGATTGGTATGTATGTAGATGTAGATGTAGACACAAGGTTACTATTCAAATCACATTTAAGACACTGGCAGAGGGTTTTCTATTATTCCGCTCTCTAACAGCGCGAGGAAAAAAGAACGTCTATCTCTTTCCGTAAGAGCTCTTATTTCCTTTATTTTATTACGATATTGTTTCTCCGTATGCAGGTCGGCGTCAACAAATTACTTTCGCATTGGGAGGAGAAACTGGGTGGTTGAAATTTCGTGAGAAGATCTGACCGCAACGAAAAACGCCGTTGTTTCAACGATTTCCACCAAATCCTATATCACATCCGTGACTCTCTCTCCCGTATTTCTCGATAATGCAAAATTTGCTGCCCTTCACTGAACTTTCCCGGTATACTTTGTTAATCGTGCTTGGTAAGGGACTCACGCCGTGGAGCAGTACTCCAGCAGAAGACGGGGATGCGTAGTGTAAGCAGTCTCTTTAGCAGATCTGTTGCATCTTCTGACTGTTCTGTCAATAAAACGCAGTCATTGGTTTGCCTTCCTCACATCTTTTTGTATGTGTTCTTTCCAGTTAATGTTGTTCGTAGGTGTAATTCCTAGGTATTTGGTTGAATTTACGGCCTTTAGGTTCGATTGATTTATCGTGTAACCGAAGTTTAACGGATTTCTTTTAGTACTCATATGGATGACCTCACACTTTTTATTATTTAGAGTCAACTGCCAATTATCTCACCATACAGATATCTTATCTAGAGCGTTTTTCAGTTGGTTTTGTCTTCTGATAACTTTACTGGACGACAGAAGACAGCATCATCAGAAAAAAAACTTAAGACGAATGCTGAGATTGTCTCCAAAATTGTTTATATATATATATATATATATATATATATATATATATATATATATGGGAGAGCAAAGGGCCTATAACACTATCTTGTGGAATGCCAAAAATCACTTCTGTTTACTCGGTGACTTGACGTCAGATACTACGAATTGTGACCTCTCTGACAGGAAATCACTAATCCAGTTCCATAACTGAGATGATATTCCATATGCATACATTAGAATACTCTGCAGAAATGATAAGCATTTCAGTCATCTCGGTTCAGCATGTGTCCTGTTGCCTACTAAGCACAGTCCACCATGGGCCCTGATATTTTGTTCCGTGCGTGTAGGCATCGACGCGTGTAAGACGCGAATGGCGTCCTGTGCTACAGTAATCCACGCTGCGTTCACCTTGTTCCAAAGTTGTGGTTGTTGGCAATGGGTTACAGCGCTGCACCCGTCGTTTTCGCCATATCCCACACATTTCCGATTGGCGACCAGCCGGGTTAAAAGGCTGACATCCTGTAACACCAAGAATTCACGTGTACGTGTACCAATAACACAAACTGATGTCAGTGACATGCATCTAATGATCCAGTCACATTAATGTGAGAACCGTCTACGTTCGACATGAACGTGCACTAACCACTCAGAGAGCAGGTGTCGTAATACGGAAATGGAGCGATTTATCTGACGTCCGAAACGGCATGACCATTGGCTTTCGGGGCAAGGGTGGAAGCATCTACGAAAAGGTTAAGTTTGAAAACTGTGCTATCCAAAACCGGCAACGAGGCAACTGAGATACATCTCATGCCATAGATGACAGGGATGAACAAACTGTTGCGAAGATGTGTACGGGCGAATAGCGGTGCAACTGTTGAGCAACTGACGGCTCGTATGAATTAAAGGGCTACCAACATTGTCTCCTCAACGACCGTTCAGCAAACGTAGCTGCGTAAGGGCTTCCGCAGCAGCCGCCTAGTTGATGCAAAAAAAGCTGACTGCCGCTCATCGGGAACGAAGGCTGTAATTTGCACACCAGTATCGCAAGTGCACGTCCACTGAGGGCGACAGGTGGACTTCTCAGATGAATTACGTTTTAAACCCCATCAAACGGAAGGCAAGAACTTGCAAGACTCGTCGGTTGAGTCCTACCGGAGGAGGGAGCGGTATAGTGTGGGAAATATATTCGTGACATCCAATGAGTAACCTCGTCAGTCTGGTAGGCACGACGGGTTAAAACAAGTGTGCTACTATGCCTGGGGACCACGTCATCCCCTCCATGTGGAGTGTTTTTCCTGGGCACGATCTACCAGCAGGACAATGCATCGTGTGACACAGCTCGAAGTGTGTGTGCGTCGTTCGAAGAGTACCGGGATGGGTTTACCATACTCCCCCGGCCATCAAACACGCGAATTTCGTCCCAATCGAGAATCAGGGGGACCACCTCAATCGGGCTTCTCGCGCTATGGATCCTCAACCGAGTCCGCCCCGATAGCTGAGTGGTCAGCCTGGCGGACTGCCGGGTTCGATTCCGGGCTGGGTCGGAAATTTTCTCCGCTCAGGGACTGGGTGTTGTGTTGTCTTCATCATCATTTCATCCCCATCCAGCCCGCAGGTCGCCCAATGTGGCGTCGTATGTAATAAGACCTGCACCAAGGCGGTCGGACCTGCCCCGCAAGGGGCCTCCCGGTCAACGATGCCAAACACTCATTTCCATTTTTTCCTTAACCAAGAAACCTATGACAGCTGGCCATGGAACTGGAGTCGACATGGTTGCAGATCCCTGTAGGTACCTTCCAGAACCCGACTCTCTTTCTTCCTGCATGTCTCACAGCGGACAACACTGGAAAAAATGGTTCTTCAGGGTGATGACATTAATGTTACCAGGCAGCATGTAATTCAGCAATTTACATCAATTGCCTTTCCGGTATATTGATCTGACCTGTGCAACTTTCCAATCTCTATGTACACACTTTCCACCGACCGAGCGGTTGTATGTGGCTTCCAACAGTGTCGCCATTCCATGACCATATTCCGAAAGGTAGCTAACTCATGTAGAGTGTGGAATGGTTCAAATGGCTCTGAGCACTACGGGACTTAACATCTGAGGTCATCAGTCCCCTAGAACTTAGAACTACTTAAACCTAACTAACCTAAGGATACCACACACATCCATGCCCGAGGCAGGATTCGAACCTGCGACCGTAGCGGTCGCGCGGTTCCAGACTGAAGCGCCTAGAACCACTCGGCCACACCGGCCGGCTGTACAGTGTAGACCGGAAGACTTCCCTCTATAGAATATCGTGTGGCTTTGCTACACCGAGGGTATCTAGCTACCAATAATTCCTGTTAAGATTTTTTCTTGATTCCAATTCTGGAATATCACTGTATCTTCTTTGCTGAACGAATTTCGGGAAATCTTTTTTACTAACACCGCTTTAGGTAAAATCACCATTGCATCAAGCTGAGACTTTTAACTGGTATTGTATTGTATTGTATTGTATGTTAACTGGGGGCCTAGAAACGACGGAGAGGCTCCGTCCCCGCCGCAGCCACAGTGGTCCACAACCCCACAATGACTAACGCAGTCCACTTCACCCCTCCGCCACCCAACACCGAACCACTCTTTCAGGGTTTTCGTGCGGTTTGGACCCCGGTCGACGCTCCCAGGGAACGTCTTACACCAGGCGAGTGTAACCCCTATATTTGTGTGCAAGAGTAATGGTGATGTACGCGTACGTGGAGAAATTGTTTGCGCAGCAGTCGCCGACATAGTGTAGCTGAGGTGGAATAAGGGGAACAAGCCCGCATTCGCCGAGGCAGATGGAAAACTGCCTAAAAACCATCCACAGACTGGCCAGCTCACCGGACCTCGACACAAGTCCGCCGGGCGGATTTGTGCCGGGGACCAGGCGCTCCTTCCCAATCCGGAAAGCCGTGCGTTAGACCACACGGCTAACCGGGCGGGATTTTAACTGGTATACTTTGCATAAGATTAGAATTTCTTGAAATTTTGAGCCAGACTTCGAGGCAGAACTTTGTTGTGGGAACTATTACATGATGGTAATGAAAAATATCTGAGAAGTGTAGTAATGTTTCAATACGATGTCTATAATGTATGAGAAAACACAGTTACTCAATTAATTCTTGGAAGGGAGTAAATAGTGATTTACTTTTGATTTTTGCAAAACAGACACTCTGTGCCAGCTACAAGCACACACCATCCCATTAGGTGGCTCACAGCCTTCTGTACAGGATAAAGCAGCTAAAGTAGACCATCATAAAAACAATAACAGTCAAATACATTGATGTGCGGTTTTCACTAGGCTGTAGCGGACATTCTGACGAAGTTTCTGATGTTCGCAAGTAATTTTTATCGTTTAAAGTCGCCAATTTACGACACCGACTTCGCTTTTTTTTTTTTTTTTTTTTTTTTTTTAAAGAGCCGTATGCTTTCTTATGTGCCCTTTGAAAGAAGCTTCTAAGCGAGCTTCAGAGATGTAATATGTTTGGAACTTTATCAAATAGTATCAAGATAACAGCGCCGCCAAGCACTATCACGCCGTCAGAAGAAGAGGTTTCACAAACGCCTGACCTGTAATACCACATTTAAGCAAACACGTAACCCTGATGCGATTGTTGCCTTTATTATCACGGCTGTTGTACCAAGTGGTCAAAATGGTGACCGTGAGCATCATTACACGCTAGAAACTGACTGTGGAGAAACGTTATTAGAAGCTGAATTTCGTCTGTAGTTAACGGCAGTACAAGCCAGTGATATAATGCATTTGATGCCTTCGGTAATCGTCTGTATTCCCTGACAGGCCTCCTGATTTATTTTCGCCGCAGTTAAAAGTATAGAAGCGTTAAGTTTGGTGAGTGTGTGTAGACCATTCTGTATTTTCTGAACGACCGTTCCGATGCTCTGTAAATGTTTTATTTAGAGGGTCTGTCAGTACCTGTGAATAATTGGAGAGACATCCGTCATGTTGTTTCCACACTGATTGATGTCCAGTATTCGAACTTCCGAGATGCCTCTTAATGACATTTCCATTGTGTGTCCTTGCTGCTAAACCGTTAGTCTCATTTCTTTCACCTGAGGGTCTTCTTTTTCCTTGGCGCATTTCTTTCTCCACACTTCTAGCTTCTAGAACATTTTTTATAATGTTTGCAAATACAGATCGTGGGTGCTTGGGACGATGTAGATACACTTCAGCATACAGCCCCACCGCTGCTCTAATACTTTGGTTGCGTTCGCCATGAACAGAACGCAATTTTCGGTCTGTCGTATATACTGAATGTCTCAATAGGCTTACGGACAAGTTATCAGATCATTGCAACAGATGAACACAGACTGAAGAGCTCCGAGTGCCCAGGTAAACACAAGAATCGTACCAGAGTTACGTGCTTGATTAGTTTTGGTACAATACGGCAGACGTTTGTGGAACCTGTTTTCCTGGCGGCGAGACTGTTGTCTTGACGCTGTTAGATCAAGTTCCATGCATGTTATGTCATTGAAGGTCTCTTGAAAGCTTATTTCAGATGCCACAGAAAACGTACATAGCCCCCCCCCCCCCCCCCGCCACCATTCCCAAGGAAACCAGTCGCTGTAGTAATTCGGGAACTACAAATGATAAAGTTACTTGCTATTGTCAGGAAATTCGCGATATTGTCCGCTATAACTTAGCAAAAACTGCACATCTATATACAGGGTGTTTCAAAAAGGACTATAAAATTTTTAAAATTTATGTAAATTTATTGAAAGAAGATACAGAGTTAGGTTTAGTGTTACTTTGTAGGGAAACACATCAAGATTTTTACCTTAAACTAAAGACGTTGCATGTGGCTTCCGTTGGTTATCCTGCATACATCCCATCGGAAGTCAGTTTCTTCCCAAACTCGATGTAGCATCGCAGGTGTAACTTGCACTGTGTCGGCGTAATTTCTTGCTCTACGTTCGGCTAGAGAAGCCGGCACTGGAGGTACGAACACGATATCCTAGATGAATGCCCATTTAAAAAATCAAATCGTGACAGGTCTGCGGAATGTGGGGGCCATGCAATTGGCACATTGTGGCCAATCCATTGATCTGGAAAGCCGTCACTGAGAAAATCCCAGACGTCAGCCAGGTAGTGGGGTGGTGCACCATCTTGAACGTAGTAAACTTTTCGTTCTTGGCCATCCTCATCGATCTGTTGTATCAAAAATTGTTGTAACATATTTAGGTACACTATTCCGTTGATGGTTCCCTCACGGAAAAAAAGGGACTGTGCACTTTTTTCTTGCTTTAGGGCTATCACGAACATGCTGCAATGTTTGATGTGGATTTTCACTGCTTCAACCTTGCCAGTTAAGTGAAAAGTCGACTCGCCAGAAAAGATGACTTTGTCCAAGAAATGTTCATCCTCATGTAATAGATTTAATATATCCGCACAGAAGTTCTTGCGAGCAATTTTATCACTGTCTTTTATTACTTGTACGATCGTCAATCTGTATGGTTTCAAATGCGAACGGTTTCTCTACGCACGTCAAACAGTCGTACGTGGGATATGCAGTTAACGAGAAATACGCTCGGTCAATTTCGTAGGGCTGTTGACGAAAGGTCGTCTCACTCGCTCAGCAACTTCGTCAGATGTGCTTGGATGACCTGATGATTTCCTATGTCTTACGAAGCACCTTGTTTCTACAAAACATTTATGCCACTCATAAATTGTGGGCCTAGAGTACTTGGTACGGAAATTACGCTGAACTGTTGTCGCCGATTTCGATTCTTCAAACCACAACACAGAGCTAGCACGCTCGGGTCTACTGAAGGCAACCATCTTTAACGCAACTGCTGCTAGCCCTTCTTACGGTGCGATTCGGCACTAGCGAACTAAGCGAGACAAAACTTGATGTATTTGCCTTCAAATTGACACTACAATCAGCTCTGTAGGTATGAATTAATTTATAAGAATTTTCAAAGTTGTAAAATCCTTTTGGAGACACCCTTTATTTACACATTCTGGGTATGTCTGGGGTGGCCTGTCTCATCTGTCTCACCTTGTATATTTAGCGCATGGTCCATTGTATTTCTACCCAGTTCCGAAAGTTTCTTGCTAGACAAATGTGGGATGGAGACGTCCCAAAACTCAAAACAGCGTGTTACTTTAATTACATACGTGCCCCATCAAACGTGAAAGAGGCAGTCTAGCCGGAAGATTCAGAAGTCTATTAGGCAGCAGACTATTGTCTCAAGTGGACTTTGTGAGCGAGAAAGAACCCGAGGTGGGAAAACAAAGGTACATCATGGTGTCAACTTCTACCACTACTGGTGTAGGATGAGCGGCAGGGAAAGGAGTAGTAGGGGTAGACGACGGGAGTGGGCAGACGGGACACAAAGTGCGAGGAAAAGAGTACGCGCCTCTGGACATTATCATCAGAAAGCGCTTTGCCGCCACGTTGATAAGGCGAGTGAAATATGACGCCAAAGCGTCGCCGAATGGCTGCTGAACGCCGCACAAAGCAACCCCAGGTCGGCCTGTGTGTGTGTGTGTGTGTGTGTGTGGCCCTTGTGGGTGTTTCCAGCAGCCGGCCGCAAAGGCGCGCCGATGGTGACACGGACAGCGGGGGCGGGGGTGGGGGGGAGGGGACGATGGCTGCTGCCCACTGTCCCTCCCTCTTCCACAGTGGCACAGTGTTCAAGGTGCCCTGCCGGGGCACGGTGCGTGGTGGAGGTAGCGTCGCAGAAACAGACACGATTCGTGTTTGGCGACAAGAGTGTGATCACGTGGAGTAGTCACGCTTTGATATAACTGTATATGAATTGAGGTGGAGAATTTCAGCACCGCGACACGCGCACAGAGACACGAAATTTGTTCGGTACTTACCTGACACTGACACAATTGCATCTTGTAATCTACCTCCTCCTTCCTACTTGTTGCTTTTGTCGACATTCATCTTTTATGAAGATTCGAGGCGGGGCGAAGATTTCAATAAACTTTCTAGTTTACTTATCTTTTCACGTAGATTTGGCTGCATTTCTTCTTGTCTAGGGGTCTGATTCTTGAACTGATAATCTCACATTTTACGTCATCCTGGTTGAATTGATCTAAATAAATTGGAAGATTGCTGTTGCAGAATTTTTGTTGCTACGTTAATATACTTTGTTAGTATATCACACACTCTTGATTTTCCACATTTTTTAACAAAGCGGAAATTACATTGTTGGCAGAAAATACAAAAGTACATCCGATCACATCAGAGGCATGCTTACTACTGTCTCACTCAGCGGAAATAATTTTTGTTGACAAATGAATTTCTATTAGTTTCGATTATTATTTCATAAATGAATTCAGAAATAAACATAGTAAACATTTCTAGATTGCGTGATTGATTATGGAAATTTTAAGTATGCCAAATAATTCGTAATTTCAAATGTTTCTAAAAGAAATAGTTTTAACTGTATATTCAGAACTAGTACTTATCGAACATAACGTCCAAAATAAAGTAATTCCTTTTGATAAATTTTCGCTTGAAATATAACATACTGTGTATAAAATTATATTAAAAAGTTTTCAGAAAAGGATCTGAGATAATACTTGTTGCAACTGTGACCAGGACGGTCGCAGGGTAGCAATGACGGAAAGCGAGGTGGGACCCGTGGAGAGGCCCATGGACAACAACACAACGGGAGAGGATGGACACGACCAACGAAGGACAGAACGAATACAACCAAACCGAACAACGCAGTCACAATGAAACAAACACGTCCACTCCTACACAGAACAAGGAAGTTAGCTGTCTAGCGCGAAGCGAGGTGTAAACCGACATACGCGAGATTAGACTGGCTGGCTGAGCTTTTTTCTTTTTCTTTATTGTGACTCCATTCCCCTGCCCCATATGGGCAGTGGCACAATCCGCCGCTCTTCAGCCGAGTGACATGACAACTAAAACAAGAATAAAATGTTACATACATAAGGCGATAAAAAAGGGGAGCATAAAACAGAGTAAGGGGAGAAAATAGAGGTAAAAAAACACTGACATGGAGACGTTCATGGGGGACAGTTAAAAGGTCACGAGAAAGTTAAAAAACACAGTTGGCGAGTCTTAAAACACAGAGAAGACACTGAATGCAACTGCACAGGTTAAAAGTCGGCCACACTATTAAAAACACTCCGGAAGAACACATTTAAAACCCACTTGGAGCACACACGATGAAGAATAAAACTGTCAGGTGGGACCTGCCGAGGGAAAGGTCGGAGAGGATGGAAAATGAGGGGAGAGCAAGAGGTAGCAGGGGAGGAAGCGGGATGAAGAGAGTAGGGGCGTCAGCAGGTACACAAAGAGGCAAGAGACTGGTGGGGCAGGAGATGAAGAGGGTCGGCTGAGCGAGAGGCCGGCGCTTAAGTACGCTATCGGGGGCGCCGCTATTGGCCGCTGGGACCACGTGTTCCACTGTGGCGCCCCCACACTAAAAGCGGGCCAGGAGGCGCGCGCCACCACAGCTTACGGCGCGATGGTGCAGAGACCTCTGTGGGTCTTCGACGTCCATGACATCTGGCGCGGATTCAAATTTCGCGGCGCGCGGTACCAGAATACTGACCTGTCCAAAATTCGAAAAATAATTCTGGTATCAACAACGACTGTTGAGGAAAAATAACGCTGTAGGAGGATGTCCTGTTACAATCTAATGCACAAAACTTGTTACTAAACACAATAAGAACTGCATTAACAATGTCTAAGCTCGCCAGACGAAATGTCCGCCAGCCCTTTGAAAGAAGCCCACTGCTAGCCACGGAGCACTGCAGGTCGTGCAAGCTTGGTACCAGACGATCACATGACTGTGCACCGCTGCCGTAAGCTACGGCAGTGAGGTAGTGCATATTTGACAGTCAGCTGTGTAGAGATAATGCAGCAATGTGGAGACGTGACAGAACGGCACAAAGGACGTTGTTACGTGGCAAGCAGACGGGGGAGACCCTGTGGTGGTTTGTCGGCTCGGCGCGGCAGCCTGTGGGCGTCCGCTCCGACTTTTGACGGCAGGCTGAGGGGGGCGTGGCAGCCAGGCAGCAGCAGCAGCGGCCGGCGCACGCGCCCCTGTCGCACTAACACGAGCTCCGGCGAGACCGGCTGGATTTCACACAAACGGTAGACGGCTTTGTACTGAACCTACAGCACACTACGATACACCAAGTTCAAGAGCAGAACGAGATGACTCAGCCAATATATGGAATGACTGTGCAAATGAACTGTTTCATCAGACCCTGTATACAGAGTTCATTGTAATGACAGTACGTTAACTGTGTGCTGCAGCTATGGATGCGAATGAAATTCCACGAAAGTTCTCGTTTCTGTGCCTTCGGCCAGTGAAGTGTATGTCGATAATAGCTGGTGCAACAGAGAACAAACCGTGAGAAATCGGCGATTAATTGCAAGCAATGTCTAAAACTAGAAAATACGACAACTATGTGCATAGAAACATGTGAAACTTGGAATCGACATCACGTTTGCTAAGTGGTCTTGAAGCAGTCAGTAGCACACTAGCCTATGATGCGCTAACATGATTTATTTTTACCTATACAACTGCAATTCGATTGCCGAATAATATCATCAACTGACATGTAAAATGCAAGATCGTTACCGTCACGGCAGGATGCTTGATTTCTATGAAAGACTACACAGAGCAGTATTCAGCTCTTTTAAATCACATTTGTAGGGAAATGCACTGATAATAAGTACGGTAGACTCAAACACATGTTGCAAATTGTAAAAGAGTAACGGTTTATTACGGCTTCCTCTTGTATACACAATACGCTGTCATTGTGACAACACTGGTCAATCATATTACAGATTTAGAACATACTCAGTCTTCTTTTCCGTTCTATATCACTTCCACTCTCCATGCGAAAATATTTCGTAAATAATTGATTTTTTAATGCTTCAGAGTCTGCATACATTGTATTCAAACATAGTGGGGTAGGTATAGTATATTGCATTGAACTTCCGATACAAGCAGTTCTGTAGCTACCTAACGTCGTCATCATCATCATCATCATCATCATCATCATCATCATAATCATGAACATCCCTTTCTAATACACACTTTACAACATCGCCAAAAATTGACCTAATATGGACTCGCGATTTACTCAGTCTGTCCACTGTAAAGGATACCACATCCTTCAAACCACATATGTTCACCACGCTGTGCGATGACTCTTAAGCTGTTAATTTTGGAATAGCATTGCCAAACACAATGGCTGCTGATGCACTGAGCTGCTGCGGCTGCCCAAGACAGGGGTGCCGAGATAGAATCTGTCAGATTATAGCAGAGTTGCTGCCACTCCATGTGAACGAGTCTCATCTTCGCAGAGTTTCAACTCGTACATTAACATCGAGGTCAATCAACAAGCTTCGACCTGTTATTGGCGAGCAGCAACATTTCTTTGATGGCTAAATAGTTATGTGTGGAGTGACGGATTTATAAATGGTTCAAATGGCTCTGAGCACTATGGGACTTAACTGCTAAGGTCATTAGTCCCCTAGAACTCAGAACTACTTAAACCTAACTAACCTAAGGAGATCACACACATCCACGCCCGAGGCAGAATTCGAACCTGCGACCGTAGCGGTCGCACGGTTCCAGTTTGTAGCGCCTAGAACCGCTCTGCCACCCCGGCCGTCAGATTTATAAATAATACTCATCCGCCAGTTGCTATCTACAAATCACAATAGCTCACTGGTGATGGTGGTGGTGGTGGTGGTGGTGGTGGTGGCGGTGGTGGTGGTGGGGGGGGGGGGCACTTTCAAGTCAAAACCTGTCAGTCTGAGGTGGGAAATGGTAAGATCTTTTTGGATGTCCTGAACGTACAATCTGTCGTAGGCGAAACATAGAATTGAACTCTAAGCAAGAGAGGGGGTTGAATGGTGTAAGCAATGAAGCTGTCGTGGTTTATACTTTGATTCATGTAAGGAAAGGACAATTTTTTAATTCATAATACATGCAACAGTCGCATCCAGTTATCTATGAGAAGAAGTAGTGCTAGAAGATTGTATCGAACTGCAGAGACTTTTGGAGTCGACACTAGGTGTAGCATAGACATAAATAAATTCGACAGTGGTCTACTACTACACTATTGGGAAATGTAGCAGTTACTGTAAAACAGTAAAACAAGAAGGAAAAAAACAGAGCGGCGCCCGTCGCAACACCTCAACTGCTGAGAGTGCAGGATGAAAGGAACACGGAACCACTCTTACTATGAAACGCAGATATGGCTAAGCAACTAGAGCTCACATCAACTGGCTGACGACACCTAAAATCACACCAAACATGTAGTTGAGCATTGTTATAAAACCTAGAGTGGCATTCAATAAACATACGTGACAGCAACATCACAATGATTCAAAAACTAGCAATCCCAGTCAAGAAGTTACATTCTTAAGACTTTTCCATGTGCCTAGTTGGTAATAAAAATTACTAGGTGCTGGTAGACACAATAGTGACTAGTCTCTAAATTACACCCACAGTTACTTAAGTTAGAGCGCTCAGTTATTAATTTTAGCGCGCTTAATGTCACTTAACGATATCTCAGTATGCACTTATGATAAAATATAAGTCAATCAGTATTAGCCGTAGCTTGAACTACGTTTTTAGTTTATATGGGGGAGTTGTTGCTGTGGTCTTCAGTTTTGAAACTGTTTTGAGGCACCTCTCCATACTACTCAGTCCTGTGCAAGCTTCTTCATCTCCCTGTACCTACTGCAACCTACATCCTTCTGAACCTGCTTAGTGTATTCATCTCTTGGTCTCCCTCTACGATTTTTACCTTCCACGCTGCCCTCCAATACTAAATTGGTGATCCCTCGATGTCTCAGAACATGTCGTACCAACCGATTCCTTCTTCTAGTCAAGTTGAGCCACAAGCTCCTCTTCTCCCCAATTCTATTCAATATCTCCTCATTAGTTATGTGATCTACCCATCTGATCTTCAGCATTCTTCTGTAGCACCACATTTCGAAAGCTTCTATTCTCTTCTTGTCTAAACTATTTATCGTCCACGTTTCACTTCCATACATGGCTACACTCCATACAAATACTTTCAGAAACGACTTCCTGACATTTAAATCTATACTCGATGTTAACAAATTTTTCTTCTTCAGAAACGCTTTCCTTGGCATTGTCAGTCTACATTTTATATCCTCTCATAAATAAAAGGGCACTAGCACGATCAAATAACTGAATAGGCGTTAGCCACATCAAGTAACTGAACAGGCACTAGCCTGATTAACAGTAAATCCTAACATATGACAAGAGGCTCAGTAGTAACAAGCGCTCTATAGTAATATATTACTACAGAATGATAACAGTTGTCGCTGAGGAACTTCGCAGGTGAGTGCTCTAAAGGCCCACGTAGAAATGTGAACAATCACGACAACAAAGACATATCCATTGTTCTTAACATAACTTGTAATGTTATGAATATGTTGGAGGGTTACTTACCCACCTAGGGATGGTACTGAGGGGAGATGAATTTGCTTATTTGCTTGCTGGGCTGGGTGCGAGCCGGCGGGATGAGGATATCACATGTCGTCCTGAGCGAGTGCAGGTAAAGAGACAAGGAGTGTGTGGCCGGAAATGGGGTAAATCCAAAATACGGGATTTGGAAGACTTGTACACATGGCCTTTAAGCAGGAGATGGTCCAAGAAATGCCAGAGTCTCGGACAATCTTAACGATGGCTAAGTTACAGCTCTTTGAAATTCGGCAACAGCTCACAAAGAAATGTTAATGCAAATCTGAATGTATGTGCGATCTCAGAAAAATGGCACTACAATATTTCAACATCTTTAAAACTACAGAAGTTGATAATTCACACTGAAGAATGAAGCATCCCCAACTCTCTTGTGGTTCCCTTTTTAGGTACTCCACGTTGACGTCTGCTGGTAGATTCGTATCGTCGGTAGGTTTTCCGGCTTTACCTCCCGACGTGACAGCGACGACTCTCCGATGAGGTGCGGGCCTTGTGTTTTGCTATTACTGCGAGTTTTGTAAATATCGCTTTTATTTAGTAATTTGCCCGGCTAAAACTGTCCCCTTTTATGATTAAGACAGCCTGCGCCACCTTTCGGAGGGAGTGAGGACGTCAAAGAGTCACAAAAGTTCATATTAAGCAGTCCGTAAAACACGTAAACGTTCACTTCAGTCAGCGTATTAGTTAATGCCTACGCTTTCCGCTAGATGGTGCTGACTTACTGCTGAATAGCTTTGGTTCCGTAAAACCTTCACTGATTAGTACTAGGTAAATGAAGTAAGTGGAACACTCTTGTATTTCACTCTATATTCAAGGATTAAGATGGTGATGGATGATCGTCTATTTAAAAGGTTACTAGCCTGGAGGAATCTAAATAGCTCGCAAATTCCGGTATGCACGAGCTACTTCCAGATTCGCAACTAACGGCACACGACACTTTCAAAAGTCCACACGTTAATATCTGGATACCGGTACCTCTGAATTCACTCGTATCAGCAGATAATTGGAATTTCTGTCGTGATTCTTCAGTTTCTCCCGGCGTATTTGATAATCAAAATATCCACGGGTATGCTGCCGGTCTATAGTGTCCAACGGGCACAATATTTCGGCGATCATACATGTCGCCATCATCAGGTGAACTGACGGACTGAGCTCCTGTGAACGTGCCGGCACGGAGATCCGTACGCTATGGCTGCTCAGAGGGAACTGGGTTCGGTCGCGGCGGCGGCCGATTTAAATACCCTCCGCCCGCGGCGCGCTCCCTCCGCTGTCCGCGCCCCGCGCCTCGGTCGCGCGGTGGAACAGATTGCGACGCCGTCTGAGATGACGTCGGTGTGATGGCTCTATCCGCTGTGGTCGTCACAGTCCGTCAGTTCACCTGATGATGGCGACATGTATGATCGCCGAAATATTGTGCCCGTTGGACACTATAGACCGGCAGCATACCCGTGGATATTTTGGAATTTCTGTCGTCTATACGTCCGTAAAGTTCCAATCTAGCACCAGGGACCTAAAATCCCCTTAATACTCCGTTGCTACCAACAGTCCGATATCGTACACTACATCACTTTTAATCTCCGCAATATTCTAACAGTTTATCGTGAATCTTAACACGATAAAGTCCAATCTAATTATTGTCTCGCTGACTGACGCGGGTTCCCCGCCCTTTAACGAAACATTCAAGGAAAAAAGGCGGCAATAATGACGATCAGGCCTTTTTATAGATTTTTCATCACAAGAGTTTAACGTCACTGCCCTCTCCATGACGGAGCTTCCGTGGCTTTGCTGTACTTAGACGTTAAACTACTTGCTGATATGCTATAATTCTGATCTGCAATTACCGAACTCTGATTCTACAACATTTTCCCCTCTAAAAATTCTATTCTTAATTTTAAATTATTCTTTCTATAGCTTTTATCACTGTAAACTGAACCGAGGTGTTACAAGAAACATTTACACGACGAACCTCTGAATTAATAACATTTAATCGCAACATGAAATTTCAACGGACCATATCTCACTGCAGTACAGCCATAATCTCTGTAAGCTATGTATCTGTATCTATTTTATTTCTTGATTAATTACTTCTTTTTTGTATTTTTCATTATGCAAATGTTTGTCAGAAAACTGTATTCTCCACATTTACGTCCACAGCTCGTGGTCTAGTGGTTAGCGTTGCTGTCTGTGGATCATGGGGTCCCAGGTTTGATTCCCAATCAAGTTGGGGATTTTTCTCCACCCGTGAACTGGATGTTTGTGTTGTCCTCATCATTTCATCATCATTCAGGGAAATGGTGAGACTGGACAGTGAAAAGATTGGGAATATGTACAGGCACTGATAATTCCGCCGTTGAGCGTGGCAAGAACCAAAATAGTCATTCACATTTACACAGAAAATGAACACATCATCATTACCACATATTTTGTCATACTTGTATACTTATTTAATGAACAGCTTACTATTTTGTCAGTAACTTTATTCAAATGTTGATTTCAAGTGCTATAAAAAATGTGCGAATAAAAAGTTGTCAATCACATGCGTACAGTGAAATGAAATTGAGAAGAGAGCTAAGAAGACCGTCAAGAGGACATAAATAATTGTTTAATCAAAAGTTAATGATAAATGTTTGTCATTTAATGTGAGAACGCCTGCACAAGAGTAGTAGCTTTTTATTTATCAACAAACCTTTATTTTTGATTATTGTCAATGATCTGAGTGTGACCAAATATTTATAACAGTTATTTATTTATTATTGTTTTTATACATTAGTTATTCCTGAAAGTGGCCATGATGAATCGAATGATGTTCGTAGAACGTAAGAACGATGTCTTTCTGGGGCGGGGGACAGCCTTCAGGCAATTGAAAAGCAGACGGCTGCAGAACACTATGGGAGTCAAGTGGAGACTGCGACTTTTTGAGCGAAAAGCTCAAGGGATCGATTCTGGACACTTTATGTAGAGTACTTGTGTGGTGTCACCGCCAGACACCACACTTGCTAGGTGGTAGCCTTTAAATCGGCCGCGGTCCATTAGTATACGCCGGACCCGCGTGTCGCCACTGTCAGTGATAGCAGACCGAGCACCACCACACGGCAGGTCTAGAGAGACTTACTAGCACTCGCCCCAGTTGTACAGCCGACTTTGCAAGGAACGGTTCACTGACAAATACGCTCTCATTTACCGAGACGATAGTTAGCATAGCCTTCAGCTACATTTGCTACGACCTAGCAAGGCGCCGTATTCAATTGATATTGAGATTCTATTAAAGTATCATCAAGAGCGATGTTCTACAAATGTGGATTAAAGTTAAGTATTCCAGAAGCTACGTACTTTTGTTTATAGCATTCATTACGTATCCTGTTTCAGACCTCACGCCAGCCTGCGTGAGTTTAAGCTCGTGCTTTTCGGCTTCCTCTCATTGTGTCTAGGCTGTCTTGTCTAGACACAACAACTTGAAGCACGCAGACCTGCCTGAGGTAACGTGTGTGTGTGATTCTGGGCGGTGAGCAAACACTACCATACCTTAACTTCTGAAGGGTCTCTATATTTCGAGTGGTCCAAATGTGTTCCAGAATAGAACTCTTAACTTATTCCGCTTTTATCACAGAACTGAGGATACACATAGTATGAGTTACTATTCTTTGTATCAAATTTGATAATTTGTAAATCATCAGGTTGAACTCTGAACTGTTTTGAGTTGGTGAATATTCCGTATATTGTTATTACGAAATGTCTTAGTTTTCACGTAACACCAATGACTATTGAGTTGGAATTTCGCTACCATTCTAGTAACGCTCCCAACGTAACTTTCCTGCATTTGAAAAATGTATTTTCTGGCTGTACTTTAACTGAATAACGTAGGATCACTCATTGTTTATTTGAAATGTTCTTTCCTAAATAAACATTTGTAACATAATTCTCTGTCGTCTAGATCAATCACAGACGTAAGAATAAAACCCTTGTTAATAACGTATTAAATAAATTATTAGTTTGTATTTCTGTGTATTTTATTAACTCGCAGTCCTATCCAGTACAGAGAGTAATTGACTGCAGGATCATCGCTACATTATCTGAAAGAGTTAGCTGTGGGGAATGGATGCAGCCGTGTGCAGCTCAACCCTATGACTAAATCGAGCTGTTCTTTTTAAACAGAGCTGTGGGCAGCTCAAGTACCTAAAGTATGAGTGACCACAAGTGAAGATGCAACTGGTTTGTTCATATGAGATGCTGTTCGGAAAAGCAACTATTCAGCAGTAACCATTTTGTGCCATTGCACACACAAGGTCAATAAGTACTTTTCCGTAAAATAAGCAGTATGAAAACGTGTAATAAGTCTTAACAAAACAAAACCAATAGGGACCTCGTTCCTTAGAACTAGTTAAAGCACACAACGTAAATCCCCAAGCCACACACTGATCAGTTCACATCGCCGACTTAACATACATGGATGGAAATGTGTTCAGCACAGAAGTAACATCAAAAAATCATGGCGAGAGTACCAGCAGCAAACACAGAGCAATTCGAGGCAACGACGCAGCTAAGCTCGCCAAAAAAATAATCGCTCATGACAAGCTAATAAAACGCAAATAGTTAAATTTAATAGTCTATGGAACATGGCTGCCACAGGTGTGTCATCAAACAACAATCATCTAACATACGGTAGTACCTCCGGTCTTAATTTAGTTGCTCAAGATTCCACGTAGTACACGCACTAGACTTTCTGGTCACTCCTCTTGAGTGACATTCGAAACTTATTTTCTCATCGGCAAACCCCATTACTCGTTTCAAATCACTGAGATACAGAATCATATTTCAAGCAGATGCTACAAGGGTCTCAAAAATCATCAGACAGACATACTATAAGCCACTAATCTGTGATGTAATTGGATTACCAAAATATAAACGACACGTGTGTGCCTAGTCACCAATCGCACTTTGTAGTGAAACCACTTACAAAGGCGACATAACCAGTTCGAACGCGTGATATGTGGTAGACCAGACTCACATACGCCATCCAAACTCACTACTAACCCTGCTGATGACAACACCTTGTTGACGCCTGCCGAAGGAAACAACTTGTACTCTAGCCTGGTGCCAGTGACCAGGAACGAGGCTAGCCAATATTTTCACAGTTCAAAACAAGTTAGCAAACAATGTGACAGAGGAGGTAAAGAATACAAAAAGACTACCGCTTCCAGGAGCATACTGCATAGGATCTAATAATGTACCGATTTCGTTGCACATGACTGAAATCACTACACGAATGCTGCAGCCTCAGTTGCAGAAAACAGGTACAGAATTTCAATCATATTGTGCAACTCAGATCACAATGTACGGCTGACATTACTAAGCACCGGATAAACTATCGAGGACTACACTTCCAGGCGTTTCACACATAGGGCAAATGTAAATATAGCATTAGGAATGACACGTCACGCTGGAATTCTCCCCAAGTGATCAAAGCCATTTTATTAAATATGGTGCCAAACCCTGCAGGCAACACGTACGCTGTGTAGTGCAAAACAAGAGGCCAACAGTAAATTATAAAGTATTCCTACATGTGGTTCACACACCAAAAGAACACATCATCGAGCTTGGCATACAGTAGTGTCCAGCATAAAGAAAAAGTGGACTTGAGGAGCCAGCAGGGATTCTGGCATTTGCAGAGAACACGGCAATTAGCGTGACGTGTTGTCAGTCTGAGAACTGCGTCACCGGGCGAGTATCCGGATGATTGGTGCTACAGTTTATTTACGCCCCATCTTAGCGGCTGAGCAGTGCCAGGTGAAAGAACTTTTAGTAGTGGGAGACGGCGTTCTGCCCTGTTCGGAATAGTGGCTTTCCAAAAGTAATATGTGATACACGAAATAAGAGCCTAGACTCGAGCACAGGTTTTTCTTATTTATTTATTTATTTTTTTGGGTTGTATGTGTGAAGATAGCTGCTTGGTGTGAAATACTGCATTTGGTAAACATGCCAGGGAGAAGTTTTTTGGAAAAGAGGCTTGGATAGAAACGTCATTGGAGTATTATCACGTCGCTTGTTTCTTGGTGGGATTTTTGTGGTAAAAGAAATTACGCCATTGACAGACTGAGCATTCTTAAACAACAATTGGTAGTCATGTCGTGGTTCGTGAGAGGGAAATAGTGGGCTGTTCGATTCAGACACAGGTGTTGGCACTGAGCGGAACTCTGTGGCATGCAGACTCGGTTCGAACAGCCGAAAGTGGGTCCAATGTTCCAGTGTATGTAGGAGCATGACCCCCGTACTGTACTTCAGAGAGCCAGTTACGACATCAACACATTTCTTGTCTCATGCCGATAATTTACGGTGCGGATTATTAGTATCACTGTCGACTTAGGACTATCTTTGGTCTAAATTTAGTCACACCATTGCCGTTATCTGTCCCACATCCACCAGTGCATTGATGGATGCATGCGGCTTTCAGTCTAACAATCAATGAGACAATCACTGTGTTCGTTTGGTTAGAATCTCACGTCTCATTTCGGAACGTCAGTTGCGTCTATAGGTCACGTTCTCAAACCTATCAAGTAACTCTGGGAACCATCAGGTTCACTTGTTGCAAACATTATGGTGGAGTTTTGTAATGTTAACTTAGTATTGTCATATGGTCAGATTCGTTCCATGATTGTGTTTTATTTGAATAAATTAAAATATTCATTTAAAATTTGTTTCGGTTGACACCTTTAACTAATTTTATTTTCAGTATTACGCATTCTCCATTTCAGGATCCCAGCTAAAGCCTTAACATTTCATTGCGTTAGTTAATCAGTTTGTGCACAGTAAATCATTTTTGATCTTAAAAGGGTGTCTCCTAATTAACACAGCAAACAAACGGGACGTTTTGCAACGCTTAGCGCATGCCCCTACGCACCACTATTAGAACAGCCAATAACGAGCGTGAGAGATCGTCAGACCAACTAAGGACTCCCTCTCTCTCTGGATATGGTCATGACGTGCATGCTCTTCTCTCCCTCCTCAATACTTTCGGATTCCTTGTAACACGAAACAACATCTTACTACAACATCATCAGTGTGTAACATGCAGTGTCTTTTAGTTACATACTATTCATATGTACACTCAGTTCTTAGCTATGGCATTCTGTTTTTGGAGAAAATTGCACAAAATATGAAAACAATTTTCAAACTCCAGAAGAGAGCCATCAAAAATAGAAGTCGAGCTCATTGCAAAGATCTGTTCAAAACAATGCGGATTTTAACTGCTCCATGTGAATACATTTACCAGTCAGTTGTACACGTCAAAAATGACATTGGTAATTACTGCACATACAGCTCTGTCCATGACCATGTAACAAAAGATAGACTCAACTTACATTACCAATAAAAATAAATATAAAACTCAAAACAGCATTTTCTACCAAGGAATAGAACTGTACAATAAATTACCAAAAGAGATTAAAGAAATTGCAAAAATGCACTTACTTAAAAAGGTAGCTAAAATGTACCTGTTATGCAATACAATTTATATATTGAAGAATTACTTAGATGAAACAAAGCAGGGATTTGGTAAAAAATGTTATACATATAAATAATAATAATAATAATGATTATAAAACATCCAACATACCCCATAACACCTTGACACTATGTTTCTTCTCCCTCCTTTTTCCTTTTCTATAAATACTCACACCCAAGCTATGCATAGCACAACACTAACACCTGTTCCTCTTTCTGAACTGAGGGATGCTGACTCAGTTTTTCAGGATAGCAAATGGGAAGTTGTGGTACGGAAAATGGCCCAGAGTGAGTGTGTGTGTGTGTGTGTGTGTGTGTGTGTGTGTGTGTGTGTGTATGCGTATGGTGAGTGAAGTGTTACGAAACAGTTTGTGTATAGTGTGTGCAGTGACTGATAGTGATATACGAGTGAACAGTACGGGATTACATCATTTAATAAGTTATTTGTAAAAAAGTATTGTATACCATGAGTAAATCTAATGATTGTCTCTAATTAGAAGTCTGTAAATGTATGTGTATGCGAATTAGCTTATTTTAAATTGGTCTAAAGTTGTAAATACTTTGACATGTACTATAACTTTGTAAGAAGTGATCTATGGATGAATAAAGCTACAACTACTACTACTACTACTAACCACATAGGGTGCCTAGTGGTGTGTCATTCTGCTCTCGGCGCGCTCAGTTGTATTTCCTACTGAGAGAATAAACAGCTATGATTTAGAAACCTTCTCTTATTTCTAAAACACTCCCTTTGCATAACTTCATCCCTGAAGCTCCTGACACGACCTTCAGACACTTGCATAGTGATCTGTGTTAAGAACAACGTTAGCCAAAAGGCCGTGATTCTCAATAACTAGTACTGCAGACAGTGTTTGAAGTAATAAATTTGCTGCTAAATGTAATTTATGGGTTCCCGGTTAACTATTAAAATTAATGTTTCTCTGTGCAAGCGATTCGAATAGTACTGAATCAGATTTCCACCTTGTCCACAACATTCAGAAATAATCACCGCAACTCCATTGTACTAGTTTATTGTAGCCAACTGCAAGCAGCTACCTCAGTTTCTCGGATTCTGCAACAATTTGAGATGCACCAAGTGCGTCGGATATTTTAGAATCAAATGAAGGAACCCATCATCGTTTGACTTTTCATGAAATGAAAAATTGATATTGTACACTGTGAATACAGATTTTTCGGTCATTCACTAAAAGGTCTTGCACATAATTAATCGCAAGCCCATCTTTCTACTGACTTTTTACAAAGAGCTGTGTTCTTAAAGGATAGCATCGTGAAAGAAGTTTTTGCATGGCTAATACACTGTATTATTCATACCTCCGGGCCGGCGGCGGTGGTCTAGCGGTTCTAGGCGCTCAGTCCGGAACCGCGCGACTGCTACGGTCGCAGGTTCGAATCCTGCCTCGGGCATGGATGTGTGTGATGTCCTTAGGTTAGTTAGGTTTAAGTAGTTCTAAGTTCTAGGGGACTAATGACCACAGATGTTAAGTCCCATAGTGCTCAGAGCCATTTGAACCATACCTCCGGGTTTTCAGAAGGAAACAGCGTAAAAACTACGAGGCTTGCAGAAACAGTCTCATACCAGTGGATAGAGTATCTTGCCAAGTTTCGGTTCGTAACACACGCCATGGCGTAGTTGCAGGGCACACCACAAGGGGGAACATGCGTCAGAACATGCAGGCAAGTTATCCTCTCCGTTACTGCTGCAGCGGAATAGTTCGCGCCTGCATACAGGTAACGCACTGAACCGATTCCCAATACGGGCTGATATCGTGGCGCCCTAACCGGGAGTAGCATTTGCAGTGAATGGCGCGTCCAAGTCACAAACAGCGCCCACACTGAGCGCCTACAGCGTGAGTTAAAAACTGGGAGAGATACTCTATCCACAGACATTTGTATCTTCCTATTTCAAACGTTCCAACACCAAATAAAAACTTGCCTCTAGAAGATACAAATAAACAAACTGATAACATACGATTCGAAAATTTCAAAATGAACTGATCAATACCACAACGTGAAAAGAAGGGAACAGATCGAGAAATCACAAAGAGAAATCTCTGATAGAATTTGTTGGACGGTTTCACGGCCGCAACATGGCCGCCGTGGTCTGCCTTTCCCGGCAGTTGACTTGAAGCAAAAAATGGTTCAAATGGCTCTGAGCACTGCGGGACTTAACTTCTGAGGTCATCAGTCCCCTAGAACTTAGAACTACTTAAACCTAACTAACCCAAGGACATCACACACATCCATGCCCGAGGCAGGATTCGAACCTGCGACCGTAGCGGTCGCGCTGTTCCAGACTGTAGCGCCTAGAACCGTTCGGCCACTCGGCCGGTCGAGTTGAAGCACCCGAAGCCTTCAGGTTCCCAACGCTGCTATTTGCACATAGTGGCACGCCTGTTCCCAGTTATTTCTCTCTGTTTGCTACTGTGATTTTGATTTTTGCATATTCTTTGTTGTCGAAGTTGCTAAAGCTACATAATATTACAAAGAAGCACATTACAGAAAGTTCCTTGACCAATATGTTTCTAAACAAACCACACCACTCAGTCCCTCATCACATTGTTTGCGGCAGCTACGCGATTCCTTTCGTTTTCTGTTCTGCACGTGACGGCTGTGCGTGAAGCTCCCTGTGATTTTCCTAACGGTTCAACGGTGCTTGCAGAGCGACTTTGGCAGATCCACATTGGGTTTTCGTCGTCTGATCTACGACCTCCTGATGCTTTCCCTTATTAGCTGTATGTCCCTACAATCTTACTAAACATGCTTGGAAAAATTTTTTTGATCGAAGTATTTTTTTTCCGGTTTGAAGCCTGTAAATAATATGTCAATTCAGCGCGCGCGTGTTGTAACGTTCTCTGGCAGCACGCATCCAAAGTGAAAGTTAAAAGAACATTTCGATGTATAATGCTCACTCTAACAAATAATTTATATGTATTTCTGTTAATTGAATTTCAAAAGGACACTTAAATTTGTGAGGAAAAAGATAATTATGAATTTTGCTATTGTAAATGATTATTCAAAGAGTGTGAAATACTATTTGTGGCGGAGGATGTGAAAACCGCCACGGAAGAAACGATACGTAATTAAAAATGACAAAGACTGTACAAGAATTAGTTAAGGTATATTGTAATAGAATCGCTTGTCTTCTGCACGGACTGAATGGGAGAGGAACCTGTGACGTTGCATTACGCTCTTAAGTAGTCTTCATTTGTTATAAGTCGATGATCGACGCCATTTGCAGCTGGGATTGTAAAAGGTGTGTAAAGATTTTAATTGTTTCCGTTAAAATATATTTATCTAGCAAAATCTGTTTGTCACAATTACTGCAAAGTTCGCACCAGACATTACCCATTTTATTTAAGAAATTTCAGTATTTTATTGGATATCGCTGGCGGTGCGGAACTGCGCCGCGAGCGAGCAGTTTGCAGCAGCGGCAGATTTAAATATACGATCGCAATAACGACCACATCCTAAAAACGGTACAGGTAGAGGTGATGGTAAATAATAAAGTGTTTCTTTTCACAGCATTCCAGATGCCGAATAAAAAGAGATAGTAGATTTTATCTTGTGCGTTCACAGGTGGATACAAGCTGCAACTTTTGTAAATTTTCATTCAAAAAAGTGATAAATTCTGAACATATCGTAAAGTGTATTTAAAAGTGGATAATTTTCATGATAGCTTAGTAATATAAAAAAAAGAAAAATTTTCATATAGTAAAGATAGTCTTATGCTTTAAAGCTAGTCAGGGTATATCCAGTTAAACAAAAATCCACTGCAACGTGAAAATGTTTGCTAAGTTCGAGGGACAATAATATTTTCATTCTTGCACAAACAGCTTTAGTACTTGAATAAAAGTAAAACTTGAATCATTATTTTGGAATATTCAAAGAAATTCATTTTTATTAATCTGCAACAGAATAAAGTAATAATCACAGATGAAAAACTTATTGCAACCTTTCATTTCTCATGTCCATCCATGTATATGTTAAGTTCAATCTCAACGGTTTCCCAATCAAATTAAACGCAAAAAGCAAAGAAAGTTTAGAACCAGACGGTCAACTCCCGAATAATTACAACAGACAGAATCGCATTAAAGCGTCTAAGGAGTGAAAAAAGAAGTGTCAGGTACCATTTTAGTGGTTTGCGAACACACTCCAGTGAGCTAAGTAACATGCAGCCTATTTGTCCACTGCGCAGATAGATTCGTTGTAATCTAACATAGATTCTGGTTTTAATATTTTGGTTTTAGTTCGGCGGTCTATTTTGACAGCTGGTATCATTTTAGCTTATGTATATCGTTAGGGAATTATCACACGCACGCATCATGCGTCAGAGACAATACTAATTCTTGAGAGCGCATTGTCCTGAATTTTCCTTGCTTGATTTTCTTTATTCCGTGATTGTTACGGGAGAAATTGTTTTGTCATCGGAGATAGTAACTGGAGAACTATTAATGCGATGTATATTTTTATCGCCAAGTAAAGAATTACATTCGCCACTTCCAAAACGCTCCGTACCTATTTCAACACAACGTAGAAATCACATCCAGGGAGGACATGGTAAAAATCCATTCGCTGGTACATGACCAACTGCAGGCTCCGATATATAAAAATATGATAAGGTACGTGAATAAAGCATTATTTTCAATTTTCGGATAGCTTGCTTGGATTTTCAGGTATAGTACAAGTTCATCGTTAATGTTGTTACAGATATGTCTGGCGTGCCGCAAAAAGAAGTATTCAATAACGCCAATGCTGCGGCGTTTCCTGCAGACTTGCGAAAATACAGATGCGATTGCGACGAAAATGAATGTGCATTCGTACAATGTTCGTGGTGTCGAAAGTACAAACGTTTTGATTGTTTTTATAACAAGTATCATCCGTCGGAATGTACTCGTCAAAATATAGGAAATATCTATTACCTTTCCATTAAATGAAACTTATCTTTAATCCCTGATTCGTTGGTTTTTTTAATATTCCCTACCTCAACAGAACAAAATTAAAAATACAACGATAAAAATTGAACAATCATAAAATATTTCAAGAAATTACATTACGGTTGATTTCCTGTTCAAATAAAAAAAAACCGCAAAAGACTGAAACAAAATTTGACATTCAATGTGCAATTTTGATTTATATAGGCTTGTAATTCTTTTTAATCAATTTCTTGTGGAATTTTCATGATTAATTATAAATTAAAGCAGGCATTTGAAAAAAAAAGGAAACAAAAGTAGCATAGACGGGTCTCGAACCAGGGTCATCTGGACGGGAGTCTCGCTCGCTTGCCACTTTTTTTGCATTTTGTTCGTTATTCATCGTTGTGTTTGGTCGTTGCGGACGTCACATGACGTTCGTTCAAGTTCGTTTGTTGATCCATGCACCTAGTTTTTTTTTTTTTTTTTTAAATACTGGAGAGACCAATCGGCTCTCTGACCGAGCCACTCGGCTACTCGCTCACTTGCCACAAGAGTGAAACTTTTTTGTATTTAAAGAGCTGCCCAAATATTAAGTGGCAATATTTCAAAAACGAGGCCGCATTGGCACCTGCAATTTTAGGGTGTGATAGGTGCCTACCCACACTATTAGCAGGCGAAGTGGGATCTCATAACGCGATGCGCTTCCCAGAAGGTCCCCTCGTAAGGGAGCAACCACTCTGACGGACGATTCCACGTGCATGTGTATCACTTAACTCATTCAGGAAATCTTATAGATCTTGTAATTAAATTTTCGCGGAGCCATTTAAGTGTCATCTTTATTTACGATAATGGTGGAAGCTGAAGGAAATGGAAGCCTAGTAAGCAAGGAGGCCCGGTTTCGAGTCCCGGCCGTAGCATAAATTTTAAATCAGTTCTTCAGCTTCCACCATTATCATTCAGGAGAACCATGTTGCGCTTTCACAGGTGATACATATGAATTCCAGGAAAACTACGAGGGCTTTTGTTTCAGATTCATTTATTAAGCCATGATTCGTTTCAAGCTATGCAGACATCCTCCGATGACAACGTGGAAGATTCCAAAGTGTAGCTTTCCACGTTTCATTTGGTGACTGCATTTTAAATCATGAACCTGAACATTTATGCCTTTTTGTCACGTGAGGATGTACGTATGGAATGAAACTGGTCGTGGCTTAATAAATGCTTCTAAAACAGCAGCTACTGCGGTTTTCTTCGCATTCGTTCAGTACTTTGTGTAGTACAGGCGCTGAGGTGAAAATGAAAAAATGAATTGTAATTAGCATTTTTCATCTTTACTCTCTCCGCTTTCCCCTCCCGTTGGTATTCTGTTGATACGCAGTCCATACACGTAAAGGCATTGTTCCTGAAGTGCATAACGGAGCTACCGAGGTTCCCTAGCTAGTAATGTACACGTGTCACGAATAGCGTCGGTCCTGCCGCGGTTCCCTGAGCAAATGCGAGGTGCACAGCAGTCGTGTAACAGCTGCTCTGCTGCGGAAAGCTTTCAGCGCCACTGTTCGTGGCACGAGGGCGGCGTAATTGCAGCTGGCGCGGCGGGGCGGACCTGCACAGTAGCGAACTGTGCACGTGGGCTGCTGCCCGCATTCGGCAGCGGCGCGCCCTGCGGTCGGGCCGCCCCCGAGGGACCCGCTGGCGGCGCTGTAGCTGCGAGGTGCGGGGGCGGTTACGGCGGCAGGACACAGCTCCGCTGTGCAGCCTGGCTGGCTGGCTGGCTGGTTGGCTAGCTGGCCAGTGAGCGACGCGGCTGGAGCGTTATTCCAGGACGGAGCCGCGCGGGACTGACACGTAGCCAGCAATGGAATGCGCAGAACGAGTGGGGGAATTGCTGCTCTGCGCATGACGTCACGGTCGATGCACGTGGCCACAGAATAGAAGGAAGGAAGACTGGGTTTAGCGTCCCGTTGACACAGAGGACATTACAGACGGAACACAAGTTCGGATTGTGTCAAGCGTGGGGGAGAAAATCGGCTTTACCCTTTCAAAGGAACTATCCCGGCAATTGCCTGGAGCGATTTAGGGGAATCGTGGGCAATCTAATTCTGGATGGCCGGACACGGCTTTGAACCGTCGTCCTCCAGAAAGCGAGTCCACTGTACTGACCACTACACCACTTCACTCGGTCACAGAATAGAGAGCACACAGAATGGAAACTCGGCAGCAACCCACGAGGTAAAGTTTAGTGCGCATGCGCGAGGTCTGCCATACTGAAACAGAGTAAACAGCTGTGTCCGGAGACAAAGGCGAACGGATACGTTTTGTTTATTTTATTAATCGTGCATTTCAGCTGTTGGGATTAAATACGAGTAAACAGTTGTTTGATGTACTATTAAAGTTAGAAATGTATAATGATCAGTAATAAAAGAGAAGACCGCACAGGAAAGTAAACAGCGGTTCCCACGAAGCGGCTGATAGCAGCACATTAGAAAAATGAATTTTCCGATTTTCTTGCTGTAAACAATAAAAGCTCATTAAACTGCAAAAAATAGCGTATGTAAATGAAACAAAGCTACAGTAACTCCTGGAATTGATCTTTTTGTACAAGTTCTCCTGTTCCTCTGAAAAATTAAATACGACTTGTTTCTTGTTAGCACATTTTCGTTACAACTGGATACAATACCTCTCTTTCGATTCTGAGGAAACTAACTGGCAAACAAAACTGATTTCTTTCGTATCATATAGCTTCATACCACACCTCGATGATGAAGTGTCTATTTCATTGATATTTGTCATACTTACTTGGAAGAGTTATCAGTCATCGTTTATTAAACGAATATGATTAATATTAGATTACATAACACCTTAGAGTGAACTTATAGAGCTGGATCTAACTAGAAAGATTCGTATAAATTAAATTTTAATGCAGCTTACTATCATCACTTAAAGTAATACCTGTGTTGATTCGAAATAAACTCGCTGACTGCGAATATCTTGGCATCAGCTGTATTAGGTATACATATACCGCCTATTAGTAAGATACGAAAATTTAGACTTAGTCGTGATTCGAACCTGGTTTTTCCCCTTAACGAGAGCGGTCACCTCGACTAATTCGGCTATCCCTGAACGCCAATTTATTTCGAATGAATTTGCGATATTTGTCAATCGTCTTTAATGACTGTTCCTCCAGACAAGCAAGTAATAATACCTGTATATTACTTTCAGGTTGAAAACATGAATGAAAATTCCAGCACTGATACAAATACTGAAATCCCTGCAAAGTGTCCCATAATTGCTGTTTCCGTTGGAAGTGAAGTTGATTTATGAGCTCCAAGTCGCAGGAAAAAAAAATGTAACAAGTGAAATTAAATTGCTGCAAGGGAGAAACGACATTTACAAACGAAAGTGCCTTCAGTTTCATCTAAAGCTAAATGCAATGGCAGTTCACAGCTTGCACATGTGAACACAACTTAATTTCAAAGCTTATGTGATAAGTTTTTAACTAAATGTTTACCACAACTTGTTTCATTAGCGTTTCCTTTCGTAAAAGTTTTTCATTTAATCTGCTAGATTGCTTCCGTTTCGTAAGAACGTCCTTTCCGAGCAGTAGTAGTAAGCAGCTATCGTTTCACGTTTACTTGGTTTCAATGTGGCGTCGAGAGCAACGCCTCACTCCCTACAAATCAAAGAAGCCGCCTTCTGTTTACGTTTCTGTATACCGTCTGTTTTGTGACGTGGCCGCTGCTGTTACTGTGTAAGCCGGTGGAAGCTTAGATGTTGTGTGTGTGTGTGTGTGTGTGTGTGTGTGTTTGTGAGTGACAAAATGTTGTTTCCTTTATTCGTGTGTGTTACGATAAGAATGCTTGGTTGCACTTTCGTTGGTTACTTGTCTTGTAACAGAAAGACAAAGGAATTGGCAGTCCACTGTGGCCGAGCGGTTCTAGGTGCTTCAGTCTGCAAGCGCGCTGCTGCTACGGTCGGAGGTTCGAATCCTGCTTCGGGCCTGGATGTGTGTGATGTCCTTAGGTTAGTTAAGTAGTTCTAAGTCTAGGGGACTGATGACCTCAGATGTTATGTCCCATAGTGCTTAGAGCCATTTCAACCATTTTTGAACTGGAATTACACATCATTAGTTTACCATAAGGTTAATGCTATTCTTTGTTCACGGCATTTTAAATCAGATGATTATGTCCGTAACTTAGGTGCAGAGCTGTTGAATATACCCCCCCCCCCTTCCCCCCAGAAAAGCTCTGAAACCAGATGCTTTACCGACTGTGAGTCTGCCGGTTGGTGAAAATTTTTGTACGGGTACAGAAAGACAATCAAAAGAAAACAGAGAAGACAGGTTTCGGGTGAGACCAATTCCGAACAGGACACTGTAAACACTTGAAAACTTGTCACTGAAGAAACTGAAGGTTAATCAGCCCACGTAAGTGGTTTATCGAACACAGAAAATGAACTGTATTGAGTTCCGTAACTCACATGCCACCGTAAGAGCCATCTGGTGGAAATTTGAAAACTGGGCAGGTCAGACTATCCGATATAATCTGCTCCCTTTCGGGAAACAATGTAACTGTGTGGGCGGAAGTGGACTTCCCAGGTCCCTTGTGCAGGCAGATAAGCTGGTCTGCTGTTGTAAGCGGCCAGCAAGTAGCCTGGAAATTGTGCAGCGACCAGACGTGTGTCTCGTCCAGACAAGGGCCGCAGCTCGCGGGCACCTTGTGCACTTGTTACATATTGCTGAATATCACCTGTTAAGTGATACGGAATAAAGTGCATATATATGAAAACGGTTGTCTACCGTCTAATTATTGTGAGTGGAAACAAGGGGAGGCCAGTGGATCCTCTCGCACTACACCCTCAAAACTAAAATGTACTAACGCAGAACCAGAGACCTGCCAAGTGAACTGCCTATAAACTCCGTCATCTTATAACAACCCTGCATCCCGGGATTTGCGAAATTACAAGTTAACAATGACCGTGAATCATGAATTTTGGCCCGTGTCGGGATAAGGCATCCGAATCCGAAGTAAATAATGATTGTTCCGCGGGAAACAGGAGACGTTATAACTTGATCGTTATTGAATGAGTAATTTCATTCAATAACGATCGGTGAATAAAATAATGGAAATAATTTGGAAATAAATTTTGCTAGTGGAAATTTTGCTGAAAGAAATGCTTAAGTTGTAAAAGCAATTAAAAACTCGCTTTATAATTTCATGAAATATCCTTGAACTAACTTCAGCTGAATGTGTATTAAAATAAATCTTAATAATCAAACTTATTACTTCAGTCTATTAGTAAGCTACTACGGTTGGCGTAAGCTTATTAAGTGCAACAATTAACTACGATAACCAATCGTTCAAAACAGTCTGAAATTTACTCTTCTCCGTCTATGCAAATAATTTTATAATCAGCATATTTTCTCTTGATAACGGCGTGGCACACTCCGTTCAATAAGGCAAGGATCGGAAGGAACCTACTTGGTGTTATTGTCGGGTGGAATGTAACTGCAACACTTGGATTATAAAGTGCTTGTTATTAATTGTTCAACTTCAGAGAAAAGCACAGTCACTTGCAAGCCTTCTACAATTTTATCGTACGAAAATTACGTAGTCTTACTTCCCTCGTTGTCGGTGGATCAACGGAAGTCCACGGCAGCGACACAATGTGGCAGCGGGCTTTTACTCTTGCGACTTGGGCCCTCAGTGTGCTTCACATTTAAGCCCTCGTTCCTTCAGCACTATGCCCATTAATCCATAATAACTTGCCCGGCCATGCTTCCAGATATGCCGACCATTACTTTCCCGTCGTACTTAGATCCACACACCAGCCGTTAGATGTAATACAACTAGGACTAGCAGCACTCGACTGTACTTCTTATCCCGAGCACGGCGTCACTGCTACTACTGCCCGCTGGCGCGCTCCCGCGCCCAGCGGCACGACAAAACAATCTCTCTGACTTCAACGATAACTAAATATGCCCTGACTTGACAGTGTTAAATATTACATAATTTAAACATAGTATTTACAATACATATTTACACTAGACAATACATCGAATACAAACAGTTTCATGTGTTAAGTAAGCGAAAAAATTCATAACAAGGACTGCGTTGTAGCGTCACAATCTGAGGAATCGGATAAAGAAATTAGAGCGTAGGAACAATAAACTCGAAACCATCTGTAATGCTTTAAAAGTGAAAGAGACGCTTATGAGAGAGAAAATGAAAGGGAAAGTTAATTCGCTATTAATAATCTAGTATCTAATAAAGTGAAGGATGGTTTCAAATAGATTTTGCAAACAACACATATCAGCTGTTTCCTCTCTGGAAAGAAGCAAGCCAAGTGGAAAAGGCAGGACATACTCAAAACAATGACAACTCCTGTTATCTCTAGTAAGGAACAAACTCGTCTGTCCACTACCGGGAATTTCAACTGTGAAGGATGGTCGTCACGTTCGTTCCATTGTCGCCCTGGAGTGTTGAGTGACGTATTGTATTTGATGAAAGCTACGGGGCTCTCATTACCTGATATACTAACGAGCTTGCTGTTATGGTTCGTGGACTTCGTTCAGGACGGAAACAGCTGACATTTTATGATTTTGACATTCAGGGGACACCAGCTCTGTTAAACCAAATAGTTTCCTCGCTTCATGATATAGGTTACAGTGTTGCCGTCGTTTCTGATCTTTGGCCTATAAACGGATGTGTCTGGAACGAACTGCATATTGATCACGTCAATTCTTGTTTCTCACAACCGGAGGACCAGGCGAAAAATGTGTGTATATTTTCAGATGTGCCTCACTTGTACACATTACTTCGCAACCACTTTCTTGACGACGGCACAAAGCTTTCTGATGGTAAGGTGATTACGAAAGCGAAAGTCGAGAAACTCCTATCGTATGATAACGCGGAAATTAAAATGTGCCCCAGACTGTCACAGTTTCATCTTAGTGTCAAAGATGGAGAGCGGCAACGTATATAGCTAGACTTGCAGCTGTTTTCGAATAGAAGTGCTCAAGAAATTCGTTATCTGCGGCCGGAAGAAGAGGAAACGGCAGACTTCTTTCAGCTTGTTTATGACTCTTCTGACATTCTGAATTCTCGCAGAAAATTAGACAAAAATAAAACGATCCTCGACAAAATGTGTTCTTGCCGTGAGAAAATGGGGGATGGCAACAGAAAGCAACTACTGCCTTTCCAGAAAAGACTGTTTACATCAAACAATTCTTTATTTGGTCTTCATGCTGACCTTCTGTCTCTCGGAATTAAATATATCTTAAGAGGACGGCTGAACCAAGATTATTTTCTCACATTAGAGATACAGGTCGTTTTTATCAACATCCTTCTCAGAAAGAAGCTAAAGATCGCTGCGTTTGTTGCTTCTGGGAAAGAATGCTCATGACATTCCGCCGTCGAATACGTCAGCTGTGGAACTGGGAGACGACCAACAACAATCCTGTCATTGAGTTTACTATGTGGAATTCTGCCTATACGTGTGAAGCAATGGCCATGCAGGGATACAGAACATAAGAGTTTTGGTTGTGGGGATGCTGCGCCGACTCCCGTGACAGAAGATGTTGAATGCTCAGCAGAAGGATTCAGATTTATGGCAGGTTACATGGTATATCGTGCAGCGAAATATGATAGCACACTGGGGACATAGTCGACTGAATTACTTTGCCCTCCTACTACGTCCCTCTCAGAATACGGATGGATAGAATTGTATCACGAGGAGATTTGTTAGTGTCGTCTGACAGCTGGACGCAACAGATTTTGACCTCCTGTTCAACGAGGCAAATCGAACTGACACTAAGAAAAAAATTTCTAGCAAATTAGCCGACATGATTTCGCAGAAATATCCTCACCTGGCGCCGGAAGTAATTAAGGGGGGTAGGACGTCAAACGGGCCGACTTGAAGCAGGAGAGGCATCACAGGACATTTTAATTTCCAGTGTCTATAATTTTACAAATAAATTCATAAAACTTTATCAGCAACACCAAGAAGGATTCAGGATTCACACTCATTGCAGTGGAAGTTCGAAAACATAACAAAATAATTTTTTTACATGCAAAATTTTATAATTTTTTCACTTACTAATAGCTGCATTTGTTGCTATAGGTACACTTTTCTTCACAAGTTAGAGAGATTCTTCGATTAATTTTGCACAGCATACATACCATACTCACAGGTGTATGAAACTCTAGAATTTATTCAATTTATGAAAAAATGAATGAAGTGTTATATTTTAAACTTCATCTTTAGAAAAAACAAAAAATTTATAGTTAATTACATCAATTTTTATCACAGTTTTTAATAGATTTGGAAAATTCTAGAGTTTCATACACCTTTAAGTATGGTTTGTATGCTGTGCAAAATTCATCGATGAATCTCTCTTACTTATAAAGAAAAGTGCACCTATAGCAACAAATACTGCCATTAGTAAGTGGAAAAAATGATGAAATTTCACATGTAAAAAAATCATTTCATTATGTCTTCCAACTTCCACTGCTATGAGTGTGAATTCTGAATTCTTCCTGGTCATGCTGACAAAGTTTTATGAATTTATTTGTAAAAGTATAGACAGTGGAAATTAATATGTCCTGTGGTGCCTCTCCTGCTCCAAATCGGCCCGTTTGACATCCTACCCCCACCTTAAACATTCTCACGGACCCGAATTTTTATTGCAAGACGGTAACTGAATATGAATTGAGAGAGAAAGCAGCAGCTTCACAGAGGTGGAAGTCTCATTAGTGGCACTCCTCAGTAGCAGAAGGGATCTAACGAGGTAAGTAACTTGCCAATAGACAATGCGTGAGTAGCGAATTCTGTGGGTTGAGTAGCATCGTTTTTGACGGCGCAGTACAGCTCCGCGCTCTTCAAATGGTTCAAATGGCTCTGAGCACTATGCGACTTAACTTCTGAGGTCATCAGTCGCCTAGACCTTAGAACTAATTAAACCTAAGTAACTTAAGGACATCACACACATCCATGCCCGAGGCAGGATTCGAACCTGCGACCGTAGTGGTCGCTCGGCTCCAGACTGTAGCGCCTAGAACCGCACGGCCACTCCGGCCGGCCTTCACGCTCTTCACTCGCAGCTCTGCTTCGGCGATGACGTCATTCCAGCGGCTAATAGCAGGTCGTTTCGCCTCGGATCCAGCCTCTATAATGTATCCTTGGACAGAGCAATGCTGCCCACCTGTCCTACCTACAGATGGCACTCCACGTTTTCCATCCTCGGTTAAGGATGAAACTTGAACGCTGCGCTCGGTCACACTCGCCAGTGACCAAGAACCGCGTCATTGCAGAGCGGGATGACAAAGCTCGGTAACTGCAAGGTGAGAGAGGAGTCACAGCAGACATTATAGTACGCTCGCGTTAACATAACCAGAAAGAAATGAGCGACACAAATGCAATCCGGTAGTGTAATCAAGATCTGCATGTCGTCGTGCACGAGATAACTACAGAAATACGTAACCATACAGTCTGCAATTGGCCATATACAGCTTTTTTTCTATCTTTGTTTCTGCTAAGGTAATGTGGTTCGCGTCATTGTCACCAAAGGGTCATCGGATCTCTGACAGGTTGCCACTGTGGACAACAGCATACTGTAGCCAGAGAGAGTAGTCGAAAGGCGCATTTCACAGTAGAGCCACGCTAGCCCACAAGCTGTGCAATAGGTCAAGACTGCGCAGACCGCATTCTTTTGGTGGTTTGATGCTCGTCGTCGATCGTAAGGGAGAAACAGTCAAGAGAGTTGGAAAACGGTAATGTGGACACCTCCAGCAGCAGCTGTGTGCCAAATCCGATATCGATATTGGATTGGTTTGTTGGTTGGTTAGCTGGTGGGCGGGGGGGGGGGGAGGGAGGGGGGAGGGAAGAGGGGACAACACCGTGTTACGTGGCTCAAGAGCAAGGTCATCATTAAGCCCTCATTCAAGAGGGAGGGTCCATTTACAGTTAGTGACATCAGCCAAAAGTTGATCAAATTGTGAGAGTATGTAGCAGTGGCAAAATCGATACACTGAAAGCAATACTGGTGCTAGAGGTGAGAAATTTTTTAAAGAGGCGTAAACTGTCTGAAGGTAGGCATTTGGAGATCTGTTACTAAACAGTAACTGGAGTGTGTCCACCCTTTACCTTTATGATGGCTTCAGTTCTGCTAGAGACACGACCATTGAGATACCTGAATGTCAGTGGAGGAATAGCAGTCCATTCTTCGACAGGAGCTGAAATCAGGGAAGGTGATTATGTTTGATGCTGGGGTCTTTCGCTGTCTCTTTGCTTTGTTATTGCTCGCGTAACAACTTATATATGAGATAAAATATGTTGCTACGAAAAGAGCCCTGAAATACTTTTTTAGGGATGCTGTGCTGTGACTTTCATTGAATCATTAATTTTCAACAATACAAAATATATTATGTTCTTATTATTCTGGATCTGGGTATCTATTAAAGGAACATTGTTTCGTTACTGTAACTCGCTATAAAGTTCAACATATCTTCCACTTTACAGCTATTGAAAAGGTTACTGAAAATTATTTCGTTATCAATACTGATGTTACAGTACGCAATGTTTGTTCAGCATCAAAATTTTGCAGTGGATTTTTGTTAACAGTGAAACACCAATAAGTACCACGACTAACACGAGAACATGAGACTATTATCAGAGAAAAAGATGTTTTTACTATAATGATTGCCAGACCAGAACTACGTACAACAAGATTTCTTTTATGTTATGAAGGTAAATTATCTTTTTGCACTGTTAATAATATATCATCCACAGCTCGCGTCCACGTGTAAAACACATAATAAAATCTGCTGCTCTGCCCTACAATTCCAAAAGCTGAAAGAAATAATTTTAGTTCACTATTACCTGTCCGCTTCTATTCGGTATGATTGGTTTCATTTAATGCAGTCTGACTGCGCCACGGCAGCGGTTCGTTCGCTCGTAGCGCAGCTCTGCACCACGAAATAATATTTAAGTAGCTGAAAATGTCTTAAAAGGATGGGATAAAATACCAGGCAAGCTTATTACAAATCATAATGCAAGTTTTCACTAAGCAAGTCTATTCAAAGCATTTAGACAGATTAAATTATTATACACCTTTACAAATCAGTACCTAATGGAGTCCTTGTCTCAATCTTGACAAAAGACTGCTACACAAGCATACAATATTGCGTCACAGGCTCTTCCTACTAACGTAACTCCAAAAGGACGACAGAGAAATTAATACTCGGTCACTAATATTTATACTTGTTGTGACATATTCTCATCTTTGTTTGATATTTAATAAGTATCGTCTGTGGCGGTTTCAGTACTTGCCGACACAGATATTATCTTAAAAGAAGTGGGTACATAATTCTGTACAAGTATAAAACATGACACATAATGGTTTTTCTTTATTACATAAAGTTCACACAATCATTGTCCACGCAATTACAATCATCCAGTTCAATTATTCTTTATTCTTTTTTACCACATATAATATGTGTTTTGCCAGGAGACGTTACAGGTCTGGAGCGAAGTCGCCGCTATAAGTCACCCCAAAGATGTTCCATTCGTTTCAGATCAGGACTGAAGGTACCGGATCAAAACCTTCTCTGGGTTGCTTGACCTAGGGATGATCTCGGTTCCGCTTCCTTATGTTTATGGTGAGAGTCATGGTACGTTCTCCAGAGACTTGTTTGCCTTGCCTACTTTTGGTTGGAGTTGAAGCAGCTTGGCGCTGGACTTCCGCTTAGTTTTTCAAATATTCGTCATTTAATGTCGGCTTTTAAGGGTCTGTGGAACGTGCTCAGCGTTGTCCTATGGGGAAATGTCTAGAGTAAATGGTTTTAAAATATTTTTGGGCGCCCAATTTTAAGTAGAGTGCAAACTGTTGATTTGGCGGTTTAATTTTAAGGCCTAGAGGTCTGTGTCCAATTTTAATTCACGTTTTGCCATTATGTTGGTCTTAAAAAAAGAGATCCGCTTTATTTAGGGGCATTGACGTGTTCCTTGCAGCCACTAAAGTTTTGTTTCTCCCCATTTGACACCACAACGGTCTTTAGGAGAAATAAGTGAAATATTTTGTATGATAATCAAAATATCCACGGGTGTGCTGCCGGTCTATAGTGTCCAACGGGCACAATATTTCGGCGAACAGACATGTAGCCATCATCAGGTGAACTGACGGACTGAGCTCCTGTGAACGTGCCGGCACGGAGATCCGTACGCTATGGCTGCTCAGAGGGAACTGGGTTCGGTCGCGGCGGCGGCGGATTTAAATACCCTGCGCCCGCGGCGCGCTCCCTCCGCCGTCCGCGCCCCGCGCCACGGTCGCGCGGTGGAACAGATTGCGACGGCGTCTGAGATGACGTCGGTGTGGTGGCTCTGTACGCCGTGGTCGTCACAACTATACGTTTGCTCGATTTACTCTTGATTAACCCAATCGCTGGTTCCCAAGCCTTGCTAAGATTATAGCCACAGTGACGGTTTATGAGGTCGTCATTGGCGCGAATTTCGATGGCCTCTCTAACAACGCTGTCCCAGTATCTCGACGTCTGTACCAGAATCCTCGTGCGGTCATACTCCATGGCGTGATTTTCCGACAAACAATGTTCAGCGACCGCCGACTTGCTCGGATACATCCGTCGAGTGTGCCTCTGGTGTTCACGGCATCGATCCTCGACGGTACGCATCGCCTGACCAATATACGACTTGCCACATTGACACGGAATCTGGTACACGCCGGCCTTCCTCAAACCGAGGTCATCTTTGGCGCTCCCCACCAGTGCACGAGTTTTATTTGGAGGACAAAACACAGTTCCGACCCGGTGTTTCTTCAGAATGCGGGCGATTTTCCCCGAGAGTGCGCCTGTGTATGGATTAAATGCAGTGCCTACCTCCTCCCTCGTGACTTCATCCATCTCAACAGGTTGTGCTGCAGTGGTTGGGCGGAGAGCACGTTGAATCTGCCACTCTGAGTACCCATTTTGTATGATGCTTAAATGATGCTTGTCTCTGAGAAATTGTATGTAAAACAGTGCTGAAAACAATCCCGTGAAGACAAATGAATTTCCTGAGAACCCCTGATTTGATCATTAAGCTAATAAAACGCCATTTAGATTCCTTGAGATGTGGATACTAGTTTCAGGGCTGCTCCTGTAGTTATTAAGATCGTGGTGACACTTGTTCTACACTAAAGACATTAATTACATCTTATCCTCGGCCCGAATCAATTACGACTTTAAGTGTGTACCTCACTCGAACCCTCTAACTTTAACCAACATCGTGAGGCGAGTTAAGATTCAGTAGGGTTTTAAACTTAATACTAGTGAGCGTGGCGCGGGTGGCGCCAGTGTTCTCGCACTTAGAATGGCATCGCTGCCATCGATTACAGGGTCACCATCTTTGCCTTCCGCGATTCAGGCCGGTGCGGTGGTCGGGTGGCGAGAGAAAAGAGACAGCGGAGTGGACATTCGCAGGGTCAGAGGTGGCTTGTTGACGTTTACCGTGAGGCCTGTGGTACGACTCCTGTACGCTATGGGCACGGTCAGCGAGAGATCCTGGCAGTGACTTGATAGGACCTCGGGATTGGTATCACGGTGGTTCACTGTTGTGTTTTGGGGATTTTCTGCTGCGAGGGCATGTATAGGTTCTTGTCGCTGGCCATTGAAATTGATTTGTGTCTATGGCGTGACGGATGTGTGGTGCTTGCCTCTGTTGCATGTGAAAACGCTTCGTCTGCCGTGTGTCTGTACAGGAAATTATGTGAAGTAAATACCTGATACCACGGCGACGTCTTGCTCTCACGCGTTGTTGAATATATTTCGGAATTACTGAATGGTGAAGATATCCCACGTGTAAAACAGATGAAGCCATTTGCGCCATACTAAGGTAGTTTTATTCTGCGTAAATCTGTGTCAGTTATATGTGCACTTATATGCCCTTCTTTAGTTGCAGAAGTTATAGAAGAGTGTAAACAGAGAGCTATGTGGAAAGGGATGTAAAGCTGAAACCCTTCCGATAGGTGAATACACTCGAACTCTGTATCACTAAAGGTGCTTTTCGATACCAGCACCTACTTTGGGTAATATGCGTTATTCGGAGGTTGTCATGGTACTGTAAGTAATTATTATACACAAAATCTTTATTCTGATTATACTAAATTGGAGATGTAAGGTCGGTTGTGTGCCGCTGTAAATTACTGCTGTCTCCTCTGTGTGGCAGCCTAGCATTGTCAGTGGCTTCAATCATTATTCCTGTCATATTTCGAGTTTTGTATTCGCAGGTTTGCTTAAGCTGACACTGTAAGATCTATAATCAGGCAAGTCAAACTGAATATTCTATGAGATCAAGACGATATTCTATTACTTGGTACCTTAGTTTGTTATAGGTTACAAGTATTTTACGTGTTATTGATATTCTGCTGTTCCCTTTGTCTAAAGAGGAGCTAGTTCTGAAAGGTAGTCGTTTATATTCTATTAGTGTGTTACGCATTGTGCCTTTTCATGTTAATTGTTCTTAAGAAGCTACAAATGACTCTGTGTATGTTGCGGGTAGCTGAAACTGACGTGTTTCTGGGGTCGCGTCCTGACAGGGTTGATAGTGACCCTTTTTACGAGGTGCATTCAAGTTCTAAGGCCTCCGATTTTTTTTTCTCCGGACTGGAAAGAGATAGAAACATGCGCATTGTTTTAAAATGAGGATGCGTTCATTGTAAATACGACCCAGAGATGGCAGCGCCGTACGGCAGAGGGAATTTTACCGCCAGCGGCGAGAATGAGAACTGTTTTAAATACTTAAAATGGCGACGTTTTCCTTACTTGAACAGCGTGCAATCATTCGTTTTCTGAATTTGCGTGGTGTGAAACCAATTGAAATTCATTGACAGTTGAAGCAGACATGTGCTGATGGAGTTATGGATGTGTCGAAAGTGCGTTCGTGGGTGTGACAGTTTAACGAAGGCAGAACATTGTGTGACAACAAACTGAAAAAACCTCGGGCTCGCACAAGCTGGTCTGACGACATGATCGAGAAAGTGGAGAGAATTGTTTTGGGGAATCGCCGAATGAATGTTGAACAGATCGCCTCCAGAGTTGACATTTCTGTGGGTTCTGTGCACACAATCCTGCATGACGACCTGCAAATGCGAAAACTGTCATCCAGGTGGGTGCCACGAATGCTGACGGATGACCACATGGCTGCCCGTGTGGCATGTTGCCAAGCAATGTTGACGCCCAACGACAGCATGAATGGGACTTTCTTTTCGTCGGTTGTGACAATGGATGAGACGTGGATGCCATTTTTCAATCCAGAAACAAAGCGCCAGTCAGCTCAATGGAAGCACACAGATTCACCGCCACCAAAAAAATTTCGGGTAACCGCCAGTGCTGAAAAAATGATGGTGTCCATGTTCTGGGACATTGGGGGCGTAATCCTTACCCATTCCATTCCAAAGGGCACTACGGTAACAGGTGCATCCTACGCAAATGTTTTGAAGAACAAATTCCTTCCTGCACTGCAACAAAAACGTCCGGGAAGGGCTGTGCGTGTGGTGTTTCACCAAGACAACGCACCCGCACATCGAGCTAACGTTACGCAACAGTTTCTTCGTGATAACAACTTTGAAGTGATTCCTCATGCTCCCTACTCACCTGACCTGGCTCCTAGTGACTTTTGGCTTTTTCCAACAATGAAAGACACTCTCCGTGGCCGCACATTCACCAGCCGTGCTGCTATTGCCTCAGCGATTTTCCAGTGGACATAACAGACTCCTAAAGAAGCCTTCACCGCTGCCATGGAATCATGGCGTCAGCGTTGTGAAAAATGTGTACGTCTGCAGGGCGATTACGTCGAGAAGTAACGCCAGTTTCATCGATTTCGGGTGAGTGGTTAATTAGAAAAAAAAATCGGAGGCCTTAGAACTTGAATGCACCTCGTACTACGGCACATCCGCCTATCCTCCTTCAGTACATATGTCTCGCTTATATCGTTACTTCGTTTGTCGAGTGGAATTAGGGCTTACTGTAATCACCTTATACGTTGAAGTTCAGTATCTTCCATGCCAGGGCGCGAACCTTCGTGGATATGGTCGTATTCTCATCTGTAAAGACTGATAGTGTTATACATTTGTTCTCGTCACATGTATGATTATTTATCTTGTTATATTTAATGTCAGTAAAATTTAAGTGTTAGCGAGGTCCGAACTGGGACGTTGTATTCTCTTCTTGTGGAAACAAATTTAAGTGATTTCATTCCTTTTTTAAGTAGCCTTTAGATGCGTACATTTTGCCTACATGTTTGGTGTTTTTATGGCTTCCACGTTAATTAAAATTGCAATAAAGGTAAATTTGGCAACGGAGGGTTTCGTGTATTTATTAGTTGCTATGCGGATCCTAAGTTAAGAGCAAAAACCCAACCAATTAGTTACTGAATTTCTTTTGGAGCCGGGGCAGAGGCTTCTGGTTTTATTTAACATGTTCAATGCTCATGAGAGCTTTGCAGTGCCTATCCTCTCTAGGCTAGTTGTCGCCGAGTGTCTGTGTCCCAGGGTCTACGTGTAGGGTTTGCGGGTTTGTGCACTGACCTGACGCTATGCCGCTATATTACTCTACTGTAATTTTCAGGTTATGATGTACCTCGACATGACTTTCCATGTAAATTATTAAGATTTAAGGTTTTGATGAACTGCAACTTTTTTGGAAAAGACTTAAAGAATATTTACACTGTTTCGGTTCTGGTGTTTCATGTTTAATGCCTTAAGGATGGAAGCTCAAGTTTAATCTTTAATGTGGTTTTTACGTTGAATATTATACCTCGTAGAGAAAAGGAAATTACCGTTGATTAATAAATTTTTTTAAGTAGTACTCGATAACAAATGATGTTTGCTAGTTTCTCCCGGCCCTTCCTCTAGGACCTATTGGTTGGCGTTGTCATAAGATGCAAACGATTGTTGCCTGTATCACGTGTGAGGCGTTGTGACTTTTGGAAGACGACGGGCACTGGGTCGCTACGATGGAGGACACCGTAATGTGCCGGCCACTGGCGAGGTCGAAAGAGATGTTCGCTCTTATGTTGAGCACCTGCATACTCTCGAACCCCCTGCATCTTTTGTACAAATATAAAACCGCATTATCAGAAGAGATCGCAGCCTGATACCGAGGGACAGCACATGTCACCGATTACATATATTTTAAAGAAGCACCGAAACTTATTGGGCACAAAGATCTCTCAACGGTAGGATAAAGGCTGTCCTATTTCGACATGTCCATCCCACAACGGATGGGAGAGTTGTCCACTAATTTGCTCATGGAGCAAAGTTGCAACACCACAGCCTTGGGGGTCAGTCACCCAGACTGAACCCCAGCTATTACCAAAGTAAAGACAAATTTTTAGTAACGTTGTGAGTCAAGTGGAGAGCGGAGAAGAGGGGATCGTTATTTCTTGGACGCAAATGGGGGAAATGGAAAGACATTCCTCACGATTTTAATGCTAGCGCAATTGCGCAAGGACAGGAATGTCGCGCTAGCTATCCGCTAGTATAGTTGCGACCTTGCTAGAAGAACTAACCACTCGGCCTTCGAGCTTCCGCTGAAACTTGCGAGTGAGAAAACGCCTATTCGCAACATAAGGAAGAGCAGTGGCCGCGCCGCTCACTTGCACCAGTGCAAATTGATCGTGTGGGACGAATTCTCGATGACACACAAGGGTGCGATCGAGGAGTTCGACAGATGCCGCCGGTCATAGAGCCACTGCGTAGACTAGATCAACGCGTGCCGCAAGGCTGCGACGATGTGGGCAATGATGGAGAGATCACAGCACACCACTGACGTGAGGGTCCAGCTGTACAGCAACAGGCAGTCTGCGCTCTTTGCTGAATACCTCTTTGAGATCGGCGAAGGACGCACAGCAGTAGATGCGGAAGACCTAATAAAATTTGAAAGCTGCTTCTGCAGTATTGTAAACTCGGAAGGTAGCCTAATTAATGAAGTTTTAGCAGGCTTACAACAAAACTCCAGGAACAAGGAGGGATTGTGTGGAAAAGAAGCAATGGCGATTAACACCGAATCTGTGGGAAACACCAATAAGGAAAATTATTGATCAAGCACGTGGTGAGGCGATCGCCTACACGTCAACAGATACAGTGAGACAAGTAACGACGGAACTACATACCTCGTAGAGTGTCTAAACTCGCCAGATCTATCGGAGGTGCCGTCCCACAAGTTGGAGCTGATGGCGGGTGTGCCCGTCAGACTGAAGCGTAACCTGGATGCATCAAGTTTGTGTGATGGCACCAGGTTACACATCATGGAGCTGAAAACACACATCGGGCAGGCCAATATTATTAACCGTTGGGCCAAAGGAGAGATGGTATTGGCACCACAATTCCTATCTCCCCAACAAAGTTCTAGATCAAATGATTGCAGCTCCGTTTGAAAGAGGCCTTTTCGGTCACTGTAAATAAGTATCAAGGATAAATGTTAGAAATGCCAGGTATTCATCTGGGCAATCCATGTTTTTGTCACGGACAGCTCTGCGTTATCTGCTCGTGCTATTGAGAGCCAAAAATCCATAGCTATACGCAGAGAACAATAAACCTTGGAACGTTGTGTGTTGCGAGGGACTTCAATTCTGTCAGATTTTCCCATCATCTCAAAATTTGGCGTTTTTTTCCGGTGTCGCACGGTTTGCTGGTCCGCACTTGGATCGTGACGCAAGACATCTACGAAATAACTTTTGTGGTAGCGCATATGCGTGGATAGTATTTCGGCATTAAATTTTTTTTATAAATAACTGTTTAGCCGCAGGTAACATCGCAGGGTGCAGCTAGTACAACATATAACTCCGTTCCAAGTTGGACCCACTAGTAATGTCTATACGGAAAATTCGATAAATTTGTAATTATGTTTGGTTTTGTATTAACCTAATAATTGTAAATGTGTGGGTAAATAAAGCACTAGCAGTACTACATTACGAAGTACTGCCGGTGTATGTTAGGACTGACTGACGAGGGCTAAATGTTATAGAGGGCGAGCAACAACAATGTGGGATGAATGCCTAACAGATACATGACATACAATTAAATGTTTCCCTGAGACGTTTAAGTCTCTTCATTATCGCAGATAAAGATGAGACTTAGATGTCTCAGGGAAACATTTAATTATAAGATCTGTAAGATATCCTATGGTACACAACTTTCCCATTACGTCCAATGCTGGGGTGCTATTCCAATGTCGGAGAGCCCTGGCAGTAGCGACAATGCAAGGCAAAATAAGCAGAAGATATGAATTGAAGTTTGTGTCGGGGAGGGCACTCAACTTGTCTAGTTCGTGCAGCAATGCCTCCCTTGTACTGTGGTGGTCTAATGGTTAGCATTTCTGCCTAGCAAGCAAGAAGACCCAGGTTCGAGTCCCGGGCGCAGCACATACTTTAACTCATTTCTTCTGCTTCGATCATTATCGTAGATACAGAATTATCTATATTGTGAATTTCTGTAAGGGAACATGGCCACATTCTGCACCAGTCACGTCCTGGCCACTTCACAGCTGTGCCTGCTATCCGAGCACAAGTAATGGACTGACTGCAACATTCAGTGGCAACCCGCACCTGTGCGAAGGCTGTCGTTAACGCCGCAACACAAACGGCTGCGTCCGAAGTGCTGATGTGTCTGGGAAGCATAGTCTGCTGATGAGCAGCTTCCGCATTGTGTTCAGTGGTGAAGAGTAGTACTGCGCCACCCTCTAGCACCACTGACAGTGGGTATGGTGGGTCCCTGTGGAGAGGTCCCCTTCTTTCTATGTTTTGGAGAGGCACAGTATTGTTGCTCCAGGCATCAGGGTAGGGAGAACCTTCGGCGATGAGCTGGTAGTGAAAATGTGACTAGAAGTAGCACTGTTGGTGTTGGGTCAAGGAATGGTGAGATAATTACGGGACTCAGTCTCTTGGGGAAGTGGAATTCTGACCAAAGAATCTCCGTCTAATTTTCCTGGCCTTTATCCCACATCTTCATAGAGCCACCGTGTCAGTCTTGATTTGGCAGTGTTGGTGTTACAGCCGGATGCGGTTCCTGTCATCACATAGTGCAACGGAAAAAGTATTTTTCACCTTAGACTGAGGTAACCATTTGTTACAAAGATGAAATACAACAATATTGTGAAAAGTAAAGTTGCTACTCGCCATATAGCGGAGATGCTGAGTCGCAGATAGGCACAACAAAAAGAATATCACAAATAATAGCTTTCAGCCAGTAAGGTCTTCGTCAAAATTGGACTACAAAGACACACATTCACTCTCACGCAAAAGCAACTCTCACACACGACTGCAGTCTCAGGCAGCTGAGGCCACACTGCAAGTAGCAGCACCGGTTCTTGATGGAAGTGAGGTTAAGGAGGAGGCTGGGGTGGGGAGGGGGAGGGATAGTAGGGTGGGGGTGGTGACACTGATGTGCTGTTGGGCAGTGCGCAGGGACGAGGTGCAAAGAGGGTAGGGCAGCTATGTGCAGGTGGGAGGTTAGACGGATGGTGGCAGAGAGGTGAGGAGAGTGTGTGTGGGGGGGGGGGGGGGAGAGCAGAAAACGAGATAAGTAAAATGACTGGGTGCAGTGGAGGAACCAGGACTGTGTAGTGCTGGAATGGGAGCACAGAAAGGGCCGATGAAAGAGGACAATAACTAACGAAGGTTGAAGGCAAGGGGGTTACAGGAATGTAGGATATATTGCAGGGAAAGTTCCTACTTACGCAGTTCAGAAAAGTTGGTATTGGTGGGAAGGATCCATATGGCACAGGCTGTGAAGCAGTTATTGAAATGAAGGATGTAATGTTTGGCAGCGTGTTCAGCAGCAGGGTGGTCCACTTGTTTCTTGGCCACAGTTTGTCGATGGCCATTCAGTAAGACAGTGGCAGTAGCTTAGCTTGTAGATCACATGACTGGTTTCACAGGTAGACCTGCCTTTGATGGGATAGGTGATGTTTGTGACCAGACTGGAGTAAGTCGTGGTGGGAGGATGTATAGATGCATCTAGGTCTATTACAGGGGTATGAGACATGAGGTAAGGGGATGGGAGCAGGAGTTGTGTAGGGTTGGACGAGTATATTGTGTAGGTTCAGTGGATGGCGGAATGCCACTGTGGGAGGGGTGGGAAGGATAGTGGGCAGGACATTTCCCATTTCAGGGCACAACGAGAGGTAGTCGAAGCCCTGGCAGAGAATGTAATTCAGTTGCTCCAATCCTGGGTAGTGCTGAGTTATGAGGGCAATGGTCCTCTGTGGCCGTATGGTGGGACTTGGTGAGGAGGAGGCAAACTGGAAAGATAAGATATGGGAGATTTGTTTTTGTACAAGTTTGGGAGGATAATTACGATTTGTGAAGGCTTCAGTCAGACCCTCAGTATATTTCGAGAGGGATCGCTCATCACTGCAAATGCGATGACCACAGGTGGCTAGGATGTATGAAATGCTTCTTGGAGTGGAACAGGTGGCACATGTCGAAGTGGAGGTATTACTGGTAGTTTGTAGGTTTGATATGGATGGAGGTACTGATGTAGCCATCTTTGAGGTGAAGGTCAACATCTAGGAAGGTGGCTTGCTGGGTTGAGTAGGACCAGGTGAAGCAAATGAGGGAGAAGTCGTTTAGGTTCGCCGGCCGCTGTGGCCGAGAGGTTGTAGACGCTTCATTCGGGAACCGCACGACGGCTACGGTCGCAGGTTCTAATCCTGCCTCGGGCATGGATGTGTGTGATGTCCTTAGGTTAGTTAGGTTTAAGTAGTTCGAAGTTCTAGGGGACTGATGACCTCAGATGTTAAGTCCCATAATGCTCAGAGCCATTTGAACCGTTTGCTGAGGTTCTGGAGGAATATGGATAGGGTGTCCTCACCCTCGATCCAAATCCCAAAGATGTCATCAATGCATCTGAGCCAGGTGAGCGGTTTAGGATTCTGGGTGTTTGGGAAGGATTCCTCTAGAAGACCCATGAATAGGTTGGTATAGGATGCCATGCGTGTGCGGATGAAATACACTTCTTTAGAGTATTTTACTTTCGTATCCTGTTACTGGATATAGCTACTGTTACAGGATGACAAAAAACCGACAAGTATCTCCATCAAGTCCTTAGCTGAGATATCGACCATCATAAACCATTACGACATTGAGCTAAAAAAGTTGTTACAGTTGTGCCGTATGAGCGATATACTGGAGACCCGCTGGATTAAAACGTTCTGAAAAATTAAACACATTTTAATCAACTCCGTTGTACGGCGATGCCAATAATTTTTAGCCTGCCTTTCTACAGCGAGTATTTATGTCGCAACCGATAACGAATTCCCATTTCTCAACGGACAGATTTTGTGCAGGAAGAAAAGCAGAGTAGCTACGGTAATACGTTAGTGTCACAGAAAATCCCTTAATCGTGGGACTCTCATATCTACCATGGGTACTACAGAAGCCAAGGAGGGCGTTATGAAAACACACAGTTGCATCCTTTTTTTTGAAAGGACAATAATTTTTCGGGTCATCAGTCTTCTGCCTGGTTATGCGTTCTGTCATGTCTATACAGTCTACTTTAGCTGTGGATGAAAATTATGTACCTTTAATGTCGTGACTGAAATTGCCTTCGGCGACGTCATACCGTTATTAACAGCTTCTCAACCCAAATTGCAAGTGGGTGCCCTGAACCTAGTAACGTCCCTGATAGTATTACTTACGGAAGTAAGTCTGGATACGCCCCGGATTAAGAAACATGCCCAATTAAATATAATGTTTAGACCCATGAATCAAATCAATAACGGCATACTACTGCAAACAATTTGCAGAAAATTACCTAGTCAGTGAACACTTACGTTTTTGCACAACGATTTCTCATGGACACACCAGACGGAAACCGAATGTAAGTGGACATCTGTCACCAGGCATAAAAGATGTGTAAAGAAGCTCGGCTCATAACCCCATGCAGTACACTGGGCATGTGGATCCTGTCTGTTATAACAGCTCATAGATATACGACATCATACAAGCAGACATAGAATAAAGCACTGCATGCCTACCAGCTGAGTCAGCACCAACACTAACCTTTTCTGCTGATTAGCGTGCAAAGAAATAAGAATTATAATATTCGCAGTGATCAATTGTCTTGTTGATATTAACTTCAGTAAGAAATCTTTGAAAATACTAACCAGCTGTTCTAATTGCTGCAGGCAAATATTGTTGTAAGTTTCAAATCAGATAATCGTATTCCCACTGCAGAGCACAATTCGGCAAATTCTTCTAAATAAGAAAATGAGTGGCAAGGAAAACTGACTTTAAAACATATTCCATTGTAAATCCTCATAACTGACTCACAGAAATTGCACTAACGGAAAAAAACCCAAGGCCCAAGGAAGAGTGGTGAGACATAAACCAAAGTTGATAGGTGTGATTCTACGTCTGAAAGACCCTGCCACTCTTGTTCCTTAACGAGGTTTAAAAAGCTCTCCATTGCCGTTGGATCAGCTGTCCTACATAGTTTGTAATTATATATGACATTTGTTTGAGTACAAAAGCCTTTTGGTTGGGTTGGGTTGTTTGGAGGAAGAGACCAAACAGCGAGGTCATCGGTCTCATCGGATCAGGGAAGGATGGGGAAGGAAGTCGGCCGTGCCCTTTCAAAGGAACCATCCCGGCATTTGCCTGGATCGATTTAGGGAAATCATGGAAAACCTAAATCAGGATGGCCGGACGCGGGAGTGTTAAAATTTGTACATGATGGTCTCAAAGGCCATTCACCCTTTTACTAGCAGAATGCCCACTTAGTAACGAAGAATGAATACAAATATTGTCTATGGTTATACTCCCTAGTCGGAAAAAAGGCAGTATGCACCAGATCATATCAGTTTAGCAGCTCTACCAACATTTTTTTCCTTGCACAATCATATACAAAATCAATACTGAAGTCGCCACATATAAATAATTTCTGGTACTTCCTATAAAGTGAACCAAGAACCCTCTTTAGATTGAGAATAAATGCTCTGAAGTCAGAGGTAGGGGGCCTATAAACAACAACTATTAGAAGTTTAGTTTCAGTAAATTCAACCGCCCCTGCACAACATTCAAATATCTGTTCAGTACAGTGCCGTGGACTCAAACGGAATACCTTTTTTTACGTACATGGCCACTCTCCCACTTAGTAAGGAACTGCTTGAAAAACAGTCAGTTAATCTGTATCCTGGTAAAGGAAGCCTCTGAATTGTAAAATTATTTAAGTGGTGCTCCGATACACCAATAATGTCAGAGTCAACATCTACAAGCAATTCACTCACTTTATCTGTAATACCTCGTATATTTTGATGAAATATGCTAATTCCTTCTCTACTTGGATACCTTACCTCCTCTGAAGGTGAGCCCTTAGTTAGAGGGACTTCCATTAAGCAGGTATACCTATCAGCTGACTTAAGTCTAAAAAGGGGCAGTTATAACACTAACTACTACAGGAATTTTTCAATGAGTGATCCCACCACCACCCACTACACTGTCACAGTTTTGCCAGCCTCCCCCTCCCATACCTATTGAGAGGCAGACCTTGCCTAGTGAAACACAATCTATTGATAGACTAACGTGCACCATAGACTCAACTTGCACCACTGGAATGTGATGCATGCCATAAGTGCCTTCTCCAGCCGCATGTTAACACGCCTAACAGCCCCATTAGGATGAGGCACATTAGTTCCACCAGTTTGAGAAGCTATCTTTTCCAGGTCATATTGCCCATCCCTATCATGACAGTCCCCTGCTCCACCCACAGTCAATACCTGATCCTTTTCCGTAAAATTCCTGCATAACTCCCCTATGCTGTCTGTCACCTGAGTCAACCCTGCACTAGGCTTCACAATGCTGGTGACTTGGTACTCACTCCCCAACACTTCCTTCAACTGCTAGCCCACACCTTTACTTTGCGAACTACCTAGAAGCAGAACCTTCTTCTTTCTACTATAATCTGCAACTTACTTAGGCCTCCTAACTGCTGAGGACTACTGTATGTATCTTACACCTACAGCTACAAGAGGCTCCTCTCCTCTAAACTCTGACAGTTGGTCAAATCTATAGGTCGTACATGAACTGTCTGAATATCTCCTCCTCCTAGCTGCCTTATTACCAACTGCTAGTTCCCATTCCCCACCACCCTTCACCCTGCTCAGTCTATCTAGTTCCTCCTTTGGTTTTTGTAACTGTATCTGAAGAGCAGAGATCTTATGCTCCTGCTTTTCTAATCAACTTATTTTTGCTAAAAATTCTGCATATCCAGGAGAGGATCTCGCTAGTATGCTGACTGGATTTCGCATTGCACTACCACCAATGAAAATAGTTTGAACACATCTCACACCGTAACCCACTACTGACAAACCTATGACAAAGCCCACACTTCTCACTCATGGTACTGCAAGAAAAGCTAAACATCTATGTTATCTAAGTTCAGTTACACCAGTAGAACTATTTGTTGAACTAACAATAATGGTCTCGTAATTCACTCTGTACTAAGAAAGCAACAACTTTTATTATTACTACTAAACCAATTTCGTATGACAGTAGGAACACTGTTGTGGTTATCCCACTCAAACCCGAATGAAAAATTTGTACAACAATCTGGTGATTCAACCTGTTGTGCTACCATTCATGTACGGCATTCCCGGGGGTATTTTCCAACAGGGTATCGCCCACATACCGCTGTTGTAACACGACATGCTTGACAGAGTGCCGACATGTTGCCTTGGTCTGCCCAGACTTGTCTCCAATCGAGCACTGATGGGACATCGCATGTGACAACTCCAGAGGCAGCCACAACCAGAATTAACCATCTTTGTATTCACTGACCACTTGCAAGAGTCGCGGAACTCCATCCCACAAACTGACATCTGACACATGTACAACATAATGCTTCTGCATTTGCATGCTTGCATTCAGCATTCTGGTAGTTATATTTGTTATTAATGTACCAGCACTTCACGTCTGGGATAGTTTTTCTCGAACTTACATTAACCTGTGATCTTGCAACGACAATCACTTTAAAATGTTCCCTACACAAATGCGTTCCTGAAATTTCACTACTCTACATTAATTATATCTTGGTGTTACGACTATCTTCCATGAGAATACATCAGTCACGTTAGTCTGTGCAATACAAATCCTCAGAAAATACCTGGCACAGAGAATTCCAATCAGAAAGAGAATAAAAGAACGTATAATCCCTGCAAGTCGTAAAGTAATGGCATAGGTTCATAGCCGAGCAGTGTGACAAAACCGAATGTGTTACCATTTGAATGAATTACACTACTGGACATTAAAATTGCTGCACAAAGAAGAAATGCAGATGATAACCGGGTATTCATTGGACAAATATATTATACTAGAACTGACATGTGATTACATTATCACGCAATTTGGGTGCAGAGATCCTGAGAAATCAGTGCCCAGAACAACCACCTCTGGCCATAATAACGGCCTTTATACGCTTGGGCATTGAGTCAAACAGAGCTTGGATGGCGTGTACAGGTACAGCTGCCCATGCAGCTTCAACACGATACCACAGTTCATCAAGAGTAGGGACTGGCGTATTGTGACGAGCCAGTTGCTCGGCCACCACTGACCAGACGTTTTCAGTTGGTGAGAGATCTGGAGAATGTGCTGGCAAGGGCAGTAGTCGAACATTTTCTGTATGCAGAAAGGCCCGTACAGGACCTGCAACATGCGGTCGTGCATTATCCTGCTGAAATGTAGGGTTTCGCAGGGATCGAATCAAGGGTAGAGCCACGGGTCGTAACACATCTGAAATGTAACGTCCATTGTTCAAAGTGCCGTCAATGCGAACAAGAGGTGACCGAGAGGTGTAACCAATGGCATCCTATACCATCACGCCGGGTGATACGCCAGTATGGCGATGAGGAATACACGCTTCCAATGTGCGTTCACCGCGATGTCGCCAAACACGGATGCGACCATGATGATGCTGTAAACAGAACCTGGATTCATCCGAAAAAAATGACGTTTTGCCATTCGTGCACCCAGGTTCGTCGTTGAGTACACCATCGCAGGAGCTCCTGTCTGTGATGCAGTGTCAAGGGTAACCGCAGCCATGGTCTCCGAGCTGATAGTGCATGTTGCTGCAAGCGTAGTCGACCTGTTCGTGCAGAGGGTTATCATCTTGCAAACGTCCCCCCCCCCCCCCCCCCCCATCTGCTGACTCAGGGATCGAGACGTGGGTGCACGATCAGTTACAGCCATGCGGATAAGATGCCTGTCATCTCGACTGCTAGTGATACGAGGCCGTTGGGATCCAGCACGGCGTTCCGTATTACCCTCCTGATCCCACCGATTCCATATTTTGCTAAGTCATTGGATCTCGACCAACGCGAGCAGCAATGTCGCGATAAAATAAACCGCAATCGCGACAGGCTACAATCCGACCTTTATCAAAGTCGGAAAAGTGATGGTACGCATTTCTCCTCCTTACACGAGGCATCACACCAAAGTTTCACCAGGAAACGCCGGTAAACTGCTGTTTGTGTGTGAGAAATCGGTTGGAAACTTTCCTCATGTCAGCACGTTGAAGGTGAATACTCTGAAAAGCTAATCATTTGCATATCACAACACCTTCTCCCTGTCGGTTAAATTTCGCCTCTGTAACACGTCATCTTCGTGGTGTAGCAATTTTAATGGCCAGTAGTGTAATAACAAATAGATTCTGTATCGTGCCTCAAGACATACTCTTCTCACAAAGATACAAAGACCAAATCGGCAAATGTGAGGTATTTCCAACCCATGAAAGTTACAGCAACTTCTCAATTCGAATTAAGAAAATAGTTACGCGTCAGCCATGCGTTCACTGCTAGAGATCAACAAAATTGCGTTGGAGGTGTGCTCAGCTTAAAGCATGCATCCAATTTCTCAATGCAAATTAAGAAAATAGTTATGCATCAACCGTGCAGTGACTGCTAGAGACTAGTGAATTCGTATTGCATGTGTGCTGAGCCAAGATTCACACCAGCACCTCACTGTACAGCAAAAGATCAACCGGCGGCTTCAGACTCCAGAACGCGATCGTCTCCAACACGGCGTAACACACAAATGCATTCTTCGACCTCCTGCCCCAGCATTCTCTGCGAGATGTGCTGCGCCCTGATTGTCCGGCACAGCCAGAACTCAAAGAATACTTCCCGAATACCCGACAGACTAACTAAAAAATAACTAATTACTTGCAGGTGCAGAAGTACATCTTCGCATCAAGCTTGCAGGAAGTAGTACACAAAATAAATGAATTGTAAATACAGCAATCTATATACTGAAAGTTGTAATGTAACAGTTATTGAAAGTTGCATTGTAACAGCAAACTTTTAGCCTTCGTCCACCCTTTTTGAAATGCTTATAAGCCTTCAGTCGTCATTGGTGATTAATTTTATTCGATTTTAAGCCATACCTGAAATCGAATCAGGAGCCCTGGACATTTCGACAACCAGTCAAAGAACACACACCTACCCAACAACTAGATTTATGGTCATGTATTATAAATAACACTGGCTGACAAGATAAGCAGACCACCCGGAATGGGAGGAGTAAACTAAGAGGAACTTCACGGGTTCAGAGAGTATGTGATCTCACTCAGTGATAAAAAAAGTCCTCAGTGTAATTCAAAAAGAATAAGGCAATATGGTCCAACTTATCAGTAAGATTATGCTTTGCAGTCCTCTAGTCTGTATACATGCTCTGATGCGAATTGAATGGGTGTGTAGCGGCACTACCGTTTAAGATAGGAAAAAGTTAGATTCTGTGCAATATTTCTGAGTGCACAAGTTATAGCCAGGTGCGGGCCTGTTGACAGTAAGTTACGCTTACCAGCAGTTGTGAAGTAGAATGGAGGCCGCAGGGCTGTAGAACCACTGAAAAGACTAAACGCAGTGGTTTACATGGCGCAAGTTCCAGGCAGAAGGGGCCCACTGGCCCAACAGAGGTGTTATGAGTACATGACTCGGTGGCGCGTTAGCAAAACAGAGGCTCACAGCCGCTTATAAATAGGGGCCAATTTTCTGACAAAGGGGATTCAAGTGTGGCAGCTCTCCTGGATGACAGGGCGTGTCAGACCACCGGCTACATGCAGCAGCAGATGGGGCTCCAGCATTCCAGTCCACAGCGGGTCACTGGTTCGACCCTCTGAGGTCAATGCGGGTTCCATAGCCAGCCAGTGGCAGACAGTCTTGTTAGCTCCCAACACACGCCGGAAGCATCCCGAGGCAAGGGCCGCAGATTCGGGTGTCGGACTGCAGGTGCTTGTTCTCGGCCGCAATCTTAACCACGGCGGTGAAGCAGCACGCAGTGGGCCGCCCTGCAGCTCCCAGTGGGTAGGGCTGAGGCGGCTGCCACTGCATCCTAACGTCGTCAAAACTCCACGGCTGTACATGGCCAGCATGCCACAGTACGTTGCATGGGTTGCTGAGGTAGCCCTCCCGCGCCAAGCTGTTCTGCGGACAGTGAAGTCCTCGGCATCACAGGGCCCTGTGACGCAGACAGAGATGAATGCAGCACTGTAGCTGGGTATAATATAACACTTCAAGAGCATGGCTGAGTTTTAATACGGCGCATCCTGGCAGTTTCCATCCACATCCAACATTCCTCCACCAAATGACAACATCTGCATTTGGCAGTGACAGCTACAGGTATGATAAAGCTGTTCTAACCCCTCCTGAGGCAAGCTGCCCCATTACTGTGGTCCTTGATGTACTGGCTACTGGCCCTTGGACGGAGCTGATGTCCCAGCCGATTCCACACATGTTCTATAGGGACACATCAGGGGATCTTGCTGGCTACAGGAGTACCTCAGCATTACACAGACAGTTCACAGAGACACGTCCCGTGTATGGACGACAACTCTCCTATTGAAAAATGGGAGCATGACACTGTTGCCGGAGGGACAACACACGTGTGTGCTGGATGTCCGTGAAATACCCATACACTGTCAGAGTTCCTTTAACCACTGGCAGCTGCGACCTGAAGTCACACCTGCAGGCTCCCCACACCGTGTTGCAAGGAATAACAAGGCTGTGCCTTTCCAAATCACTGGAAGATATGGAGCTCTCCCGACGTCGCCGTCATACGCGCTGACTGTGGTCGAGCGTGATTCAGCGTGAACACAGTGCAACGCCATTCACCAGCAGTCCCTGCTTACCGGTCAGGGCACCACTCTAGAAGCCGCTGTCTCTGTTTTGATGTTAGCAGCAGCCTTCATACGGAACAGTAGTTGCCTAGTCCAGCTGCTGCTGGTTTGCAGCCAATGTTGAATGTTGGAGGATGCCACAGACGGTGCACGGAATTCACTACTTGTTCTTGGATAGCCGCCATAGATACGAAGGGGCTATGGTGTGTGTGGTACAAAATAAAGTGACCCTCCCTTGTGTGGGCAGACGTGGTCGAGCGGAACGTTGACGATGATCGTACATATCATGACGTTCTCACGCTGATCAAGATCCGGCCACTGTCATATCCGAATGTTTCAAAAATCTTTGTACTGCACAGTTCGACCAGTTAGCCGAATGGAGACCCACAATGAGGAATTTTCAAACTCTGTCAGGTGATGAAACAGAGTTTCCTACTGGTATGTGACACCTCTGGGTCCTTTACAGTGGTCACTGACACTACTCCAGCCCCCTTACATGCCCAGGTAGGCCTGATAACATCACTAAGCACGAACAACACTAATGCACTCCGATTCCCGTTCTGTCGCAGGGAACTGTCGCACTAATCATTTCAAACCGCCGACAGCGTGCACAGGTACGAAGTGGCACTGACATCCAGTCATGTCGACTGGATGCTTCAATGCTTTGTCAGACAGTGTGAAATGGGTTTAATTGTTAAAAAACTCGGATATTTAATGTATAACTGCAGCTGATGTTGCTGAGAGAACAGTGATATTGTCTACGACAAAACTGCCAACTAAAATAACAGTACTACTACTTCAGTCTGCTTATGGCCTACGAAAAGGAAGAAAAGAGATGTTAAAAGATCCACCCATGTATCTGAATAAGGAACTGGGAACTACGAACTACGTTAACAATACTTTTTGTAAGAACTGTAAAAATAAAACATAAGCGATTAATTCGTTATTATCCTTAGGATTGTGGACACTTATTTTCTGATCGATTTTTACTCTACGTGATTGACAAACAGAGCGACTAATAACTGCGAGATGTAGTCCACCATGAACTGTGGTCTTAACTTGTTGCTAAAGGTGTATGGATTCTACGTACATCTATGTAAGCCATATTTATTATGGAGTTAATGTTACACCAAGTATGAGTCGAAACATTTTCCAAGTGTCTATTACTACAAGGTTGAAAATAAATTATTGTCCTACAATATATGCATCTATGATTACAAGGAACGTATTTATATCGATTATTATGGTTTTGAATGTATTTGAATGTATTTTCTGATGAAGTGCTTGAGTTAGATGGTCGCAGAGTTGCTTGTCTCACTGATAATGAGAAAGAATACATGGAGGTTTTATTTTATAAGTGTCAGTAAAACAAAAATTGATCAAAGACAGTCGTGATACACTCACATTTTTGAAAAAAAATGTTGATTTTGAACTGTGAAGAAAACTTCTCCATATAAATTTCAACTAATTGTAACGATGACACAATGTAACAATTCGATGATTTAAAGTGTGTCCTTTGTAGTCTCATGAATGCAGAGCTGTCTTATTCACCTCTGTGGTTTTCATTTCATACTTCTCATTTAGTATCAGATGAACTGATTTTTAATAGACTTAAAAAGCATTTTTTTGTACCATGAAAATGTTCTGCTATTCGTTACAACTAATTTATTTTCACTTTTGGACTTACAATTCTCCTTGTACGCAATAATTGTTTTGTCTTAAGTCAAAGAATTTGTAATAGTTACCCTTATCTAGCATCAGGTTATTTTACTATGAACTATAGTACGTTTAGTTTATTACATCAATTTGTAATAGACATTCAAGCATTTTTTCTTACCTTTATGTAAGTATTTAACCTTCATGTTGTCTATACTATTCTAAGTTCCTTAGAAAACAATTGAACATTATTTACATATTGTTACTTCAACTTGTTTCAATGGAAACCATCGTTAACCATATGAGATAGATCTGAGATCCTCGTTTGTAATAAAGTTCTTGTCGGAGATCACTCTTGCTTTGAAATTTTGTAAAGTATTTGCAACTTTTTCCCATCAGATAATAGTTTAATGTGAATCCTGCCAACAGAATTTCAAAACGAGTCTTCCAATAATATGTTTAAATCGTTGTCTTGTGGATGTTGAAGTAAAAATATTTTTTGAACCAATCTCATTAAGCTTTAGTTCTCTACAAAAATCTTTATCACGCTTTTCGCAATTTATGCCTGCAAATTTTTTCAATATAAGACATAAGCATATTGTAGTCGGTAAATATGAATCCCTTGTGTTTTAATAACTTTATTTTCAGGAGAAATAGGAAATACTTTATAGAATCCTCGAATTTCTTTGGGATACTCCAGGAAACCTATAATAATGCATTTACGTTTTGAATTATCTTTCATATTGTAGCAGAACTTTGTACCAAACCCTAGATAGTTAAACCTATCGAACTAACTGTACAGTACGTACAGAGATATTGTACAGTTGTAAGAGTTTTTCTTTTGTATCATATACTTCTATTATTTTCATTCACATACTTGTTGTCTGCTTCCACATAACACATGAAAAATTGCAATGCTCTATTTGTAATTCCCTCTAGTGTTACTCTACTCATAATAATAATAAACAATTAATCAAGAGATTGTTTGGTGGTTCTCAGCATCGCACCCTAGCTGAGAACAGATGGGAACTGAATATGTGGTGCAGTGGTCAAGTAACTGGACTGGAATTCGGAACTAAATGGCTTACAATTCCCAACCAGCCAACTAGACTTAATTTCTCGTGCTCCCGGCTAAATCACTCAAGATAAGGCGATGATATATCTGAAAACGATATGGACAATTTGCTTCTCTAATACGAGCCTGCACTCTGTCTATAATGACCTCACTCTCAGGAAGACGTAAAACCCTAATACTTTTTTTATACTAGGGGCTACAAAACAGCATGCTGGATTTAGACTACATTCTAGTATAATTTTAATGTAGCTGTAACTCCTTTATTACGTGGACCAATCTGCGCTGATTTACGTGTAAGACAACATCGGATTAAGCTTTAACTTCATTTTGATATTGAAATGGAGCAGGAATTTATAAAGTATACATTTTTCAATGACAGCGGGTGGTTACAATTAAACTTTCCCTTTTTAACATGTATTAACACGGAAACTAATTACCGTACGAGTACCAAAGTTGGTAGCATTAATGTCCAGAGCATGGAATGCATGATTTCCATGCTTCACAGCGCCACCGTCAATATCCAACAGTGGCCACCAGATGCCGTGATAAGTAATCGTGCCGCTCGGAGTGGCCGAGCGGTTCTAGGCGCTACAGTCTGGAACCGCGCGACCTCTACAGTCGCAGGTTCGAATCCTGCCTCGGGCATGGATGTGTGTGATGTCCTTAGGTTAGTTAGGTTTAAGTAGTTCTAAGTTCTAGGGGACTGATGACCTGAGAAGTTAAGTCGCAGGTTCGAATCCTGCCTCGGGCATGGATGTGTGTGATGTCCTTAGGTTAGTTAGGTTTAAGTAGTTCTAAGTTCTAGGGGACTGATGACCACAGATGTTAAGTCCCATAGTGCTTGGAGCCATTTGAACCATTTTTGATAAGTAATCGTGATTCATAGTCTCACATACTATTGGTGAAGCTTTATTATCAAAACAAAAGTAATGCTGCATCTGCACTTCGAGAATATTGCGGGCTGGAAGGATTATGGAAGGTTAGAATTAGAAGGAGAATCAGCATTGGTCGTATTTTTTTGTTTTATTATCCGCAAAACTGAGTTTATGTGATCGCTCTAAGCTTGTTGATACCAGTGCCTACCAATTTTAATTGTATATTACAGCACTGAGGAGGGTCACTAAGTGACCGAAAATCGATTTTGCGGATAATGAAACAAAAAAATACGACCAAAGCTGATTCTCCTTCCAATTCTATCCACTATTTGGTCGTGGTGCACAGAACACTACATGGAGTCGCCAATAAATAAGATTATGAAAGGCTCCTCTTTCTCCACATGCCGTGCAGGGCATGATGAAGACGTTCGAATCAACTGGAGGACTGGGCGTCGCTCCAGGAAGAGGCAGATAACCGGTTGCACCACAGGTGGCTGATGAAACCGCTGTTGCTTTGGTAGACAACGCTGCGCGCAGTTTCCCATGTCAGGCATTGCACGTGCTGTGTCACGACAGTTGAACGTCCTGTGATCCACTGTACGGTAGGCGCTACGAACCATTCTCAAATGGTATCCGTACAAGATCTATATTGTACAGCAACTTGCACCACAGGACGTACAACTCCTTGACTTCGATCTCTTCTCGTAAGGACTGAAGGTGACGAGGGCTGGTCCTGGACCATCCTATGGACAGACGAAGCTCATTTTTCTATGAGGGGTGAGGTGAACACACAGAATTGCCGAGTGTGAGGATCTTCACCTCCAGTCACTGTGCATGAAGGCCCTCTGTATGGTGAACTTGTGCCGTGTGGTGTCGCTTCAAGGATACTTTCATCAATGGCCCATTCTTTTTTGAGCAAATTGGCGCTCAAGGACCAAAGATGTGCACTGTGACTGGCCAGTGTTGCTGCGATATGGGTTGCCAAATGTCATACCCACCTTACAGGAGAGAGACGCATTGAACTGAACAGTATTCTTGCAAGATGGCGCCGCACCGCACATTGCTTGTGAAGTTTGCCTGCTTCTCCGGAGCATATGCGGAAACTATAGAATTATAGCCGATCGTTTCCAAATGCTTGGTCGGCACGATCACCTGCTCTCATTCCCCCTGATTTCTGGTTGTGGGGCTACCTGAAGGACAGAGTTTATCTGAGGATCATTCTCACATGTGCTGACCTGAAGCGCAGCATATCAAGAGAGGCAGGCAGCATATCTATGGACATGCTCCTTTCTGCTGTGCAGAATGCAATCCTGTGCTGTCAGACTCTTATGGACACGGATGGGCGCTGTATTGAGTCCCTTTTGTAGCAGTAATGGTACCGGTATCTAGTTGTACGATGTATCGTAGCAGCACATTAAGTGTTGCAATTGAATTGTTTCTGCATTATTTCTCTTCTCCATGACCTTGGCATTGATGCTACCAAGTTTGGTACTCTTAAGGTAATTAGTTTCCGTGTTAGTACATGTTAAAAAGGGAAACTTTAATTATAATCACCCTATAACTGCTAATGGCCTGAGGACTTGGCTGCAACAGTTATGATACCAATAGAGAAAAAAAGAAATTAAAAAATGTGAAGAGCATGCAGCTAAGGTCTTGCTGAGAGTGTTGAATAGAAGGTTACATGGCAAGCTGGATAGAGGGATTGCAGAGGAGTAGTTCGGATTTAGAAGAGGAAAAGGAACAAGAGATGCTATTGGCCTGCTAAGAACTATAGGGGAAATATATATGGAAAAGGGCAGAGAAATCTTTGCTGTTTTCATAGATTTAGAAAAGGCTTTTGACAAAGTTCAGTGGAACAAGCTGATGGATATATTGAAGAGGAAAGGAGTAGATTGGAAAGAGAGACGACTGATACAGGATCTATATTTACACCAGAAAGTAAGGATAAGGATTGGAAATGAAATGTCAGAAGGAAGATGTTAGACAAGGTTGTTGCCTTTCCCCACTGTTGTTTAACGTATATCTTGAAGAGATTATTGCGAAAAGTTTAGATGGGAAAAGAGGAATATTTGGTGGAAAGAGAATAGAATGTATAAGATTTGCTGATGACATAGTATTAGTGGCAGAAAGTGAGCGGGAAGTGAATAACAAGCTCAAAGATCTGAATGAAGTTTGTGTGGAATATGGCATGCAAATAAACACAGCAAAAATAAAGAGTATGGTCATCAGTACAAGACGCAGACTGTCCAATATTAAAATAGGGCAATCTACCATTATCCAAGTGAGTGAATTTAAATATCTCGGAAGCACAATAACTGAAGACTGGAGCCGTCACCAGGAGGTGAAAACTCGAATTGCCATAGCGAAGGAGGCATTCAACAGAAAGAGGAGACTTCTATGTGGCAAATTAGATAAAGGACTAAGGAAAAGGCTTGGAAAATGTTTTGTCTGGAGTGTGACACTATATGGGGAAGAAACATGGACACTGAGACGAGAGGATGAAAAAAGGTTAGAAGCGTTTGATATGTGGGTGTGGAGGAGAATGGACAGAATAAGCTGGATGGAAAGAGTGAGTAATGAAAGAGTATTTGAAAGGGTTGGTGAGAGATGATGTCTGCTGAAGGTTGTAAGAGGAAGAAAAAAGAACTGGTTGGGACATTCACTGAGAAGGGAGTATTTGTTAGTAGATGCTTTGGAAGGATTGGTTTGTGGGAGAAGACTGAGAGGAAGAAGGAGATACTAGTTGATAGACGACATAAAGGGAGGGGGAAATTATGCAGACCTGAAGAGGATGGCAGAAGACCGGACAGCCTGGAGAACTACCATGTGAAAACCTGCCTTTAGGCAGAACACTAATGATGATGATGATGATGATGATGATGATGATGATGATGATATAACTGCTAATAAACAGTTACCAGTTTAGGTCGATCCTTTATCTAACAACGATAATTATCATTTTGCTTTTGGAATGGTGGATTAACACATTTGTAATTATTACTGTTTGTGGTTATTAATTTATGTATTTCGAACTTCTCGTGAGATGGCGATACGTTGGTTGTTCAGGTATCTCTCTATTTTTGGAATGTTTCTCATTTGAACCGAAAATTCAAAATCATTGAGTTTTTCTAGATTTGTAAGCTAACGTTGTAGAATGTCTGAGGATCTTCTGTAGCAACAATTTAATGCTGAATTTAACGTACTCATTGTCAATTATGATTATTATTTAACGCTAATATATGGATATGTTACTTTTGATTTTGTTGGTACATTAATATGTAATGAATCTCCAGATGGATATTATACACTGAGGTATAATATTACTATCATGACTAGATCTAATCCACATCCAGGTAATCTTGACTGAAGTTTACTTTCTTCGGTTGATACTTATCTTTTTCGAAACTTTTAAAATTTTTTGATTTCTCTTCAAGGATATTATTTGGCCTGGTTGTAATTCCGTAAGTCACAACATAGTTGTACATTAGCTTTAAATCCACTTCTGGGTACATAGTGCCCCTTTAGTCAACTTAGTTTCATCATGTTTAGTGTAAATGAAGAACTGTCTAACATCAAGAAATTTTTTTATGTTATTAATGTTATGTATTTCTTATCTGCTGTCGACATATTTTAGACATATACTCTTTGAAAGGATTGTGTTTAGTGTTTTGCGTGTATGGCATTGTAGACACTTAATTGTGTACACTGGTTCCCCAAAATCGAGCTCTTTTTCTTAGATTTTTTTTTAATTATAGCAAGCACACCATCATGAGTAAGGGTAAGGACATTGGTAACTTGAACTAACACACACGAGTATATATTGTAATAAAACATGCTGAATGGGGTGCTATTTTAGACCCGAAAGTTGCACAACAGATTCAACTACATCTCTGCTCTGAGATGAGATTAGATTAGATTAGTACTTGTTCCATAGATCATGAATACGACACTTCGTAATGGTGTGGAACGTGGCAGGTCAATAAAAGTTGGCCATCGAAGATATTACATTACACAAAATATTACATGACACTTAATATTTTTAATTTTTTGTGGGGGTGGGAAAATTACCCACTTACTACACTCCTGGAAATGGAAAAAAGAACACATTGACACCGGTGTGTCAGACCCACCATACTTGCTCCGGACACTGCGAGAGGGCTGTACAAGCAATGATCACACGCACGGCACAGCGGACACACCAGGAACCGCGGTGTTGGCCGTCGAATGGCGCTAGCTGCGCAGCATTTGTGCACCGCCGCCGTCAGTTTCAGCCAGTTTGCCGTGGCATACGGAGCTCCATCGCAGTCTTTAACACTGGTAGCATGCCGCGACAGCGTGGACGTGAACCGTATGTGCAATTGACGGACTTTGAGCGAGGGCGTATAGTGGGCATGCGGGAGGCCGGGTGGACGTACCGCCGAGTTGCTCAACACGTGGGGCGTGAGGTCTCCACAGTACATCGATGTTGTCGCCAGTGGTCGGCGGAAGGTGCACGTGCCCGTCGACCTGGGACCGGACCGCAGCGACGCACGGATGCACGCCAAGACCGTAGGATCCTACGCAGTGCCGTAGGGGAACGCACCGCCACTTCCCAGCAAATTAGGGACACTGTTGCTCCTGGGGTATCGGCGAGGACCATTCGCAACCGTCTCCATGAAGCTGGGCTACGGTCCCGCACACCGTTAGGCCGTCTTCCGCTCACGCCCCAACATCGTGCAGCCCGCCTCCAGTGGTGTCGCGACAGGCGTGAATGGAGGGACGAATGGAGACGTGTCGTCTTCAGCGATGAGAGTCGCTTCTGCCTTGGTGCCAATGATGGTCGTATGCGTGTTTGGCGCCGTGCAGGTGAGCGCCACAATCAGGACTGCATACGACCGAGGCACACAGGGCCAACACCCGGCATCATGGTGTTGGGAGCGATCTCCTACACTGGCCGTACACCACTGGTGATCGTCGAGGGGACACTGAATAGTGCACGGTACATCCAAACCGTCATCGAACCCATCGTTCTACCATTCCTAGACCGGCAAGGGAACTTGCTGTTCCAACAGGACAATGCACGTCCGCATGTATCCCGTGCCACTCAACGTGCTCTAGAAGGTGTAAGTCAACTACCCTGGCCAGCAAGATCTCCGGATCTGTCCCCCATTGAGCATGTTTGGGACTGGATGAAGCGTCGTCTCACGCGGTCTGCACGTCCAGCACGAACGCTGGTCCAACTGAGGCGCCAGGTGGAAATGGCATGGCAAGCCGTTCCACAGGACTACATCCAGCATCTCTACGATCATCTCCATGGGAGAATAGCAGCCTGCATTGCTGCGAAAGGTGGATATACACTGTACTAGTGCCGACATTGTGCATGCTCTGTTGCCTGTGTCTATGTGCCTGTGGTTCTGTCAGTGTGATCATGTGATGTATCTGACCCCAGGAATGTGTCAATAAAGTTTCCCCTTCCTGGGACAATGAATTCACGGTGTTCTTATTTCAATTTCCAGGAGTGTATATCCAAAAATTCATCTAATAGAATAGATAGATGGCGTGCAAGGTTGTAATGTATTGACCTATTACTTGAAATACACGCACATCGGAAGCGTAAACATCGTGTTGCAGGAATAAAATGTGCGAGATAATAGACACAAGAACAATGAATATTTGGAAGAGCAGTAGTGCGTGACCAGTATCAAGCGATAAAGCTAGTTTCTTTTTATCTTCATAATGTACTGTCAAATAAATGGATGGATATGTAGGAAACCGAAAATCATGGATAACATAAAAATTACGGATGGGCATTGTTAGCAGTTGACCAATACTAATGGTTCACACTGTTCCTATAATTACACAAAACAAGTATTATGCAGTGTGAACGTTAATAAAACCGACAGTCTGCAGGAACAGAATCCTGAATGGCAATGGAGAAAAGAAGGTCCTATGAACATGTGTCCGGAAATGCATCGCTGCCACAGTAGATGGCGCTGAAGAACTGAAGTTCCCTGGACGGCGTGCCGCCTGTTCCTTGTGTGTTGCAGGATGTGTGATTGATGCAGCGTACTGCAAGCAGCAGAATGGTCCGATATCCATGTCGGGAACAGGCAGAGATGGTGATCGTGTATGGCCAAGCACATGGAAACGGTCGAGAAGCGACACGGCTATACCGAAACAAGTACCTTCACAGACGCAAACCACACCATACAACATCACTGAAGCCCTTTTAGGGAGTTTGTGTGATCGTGTGTCCTTTCAGGCAGACGAACGTGCAGGGAGTCAGCGGACTGTGCATGCACCAGATGAAGAGTACCGGGTTCTACAGGATACTGAGACGAACCCTAGTGTAAGCACCAGGAAAGTAGCCCGCCAACATAGTGTAAGCCAAAGTACAATTATTTCTATCCTCTACGACAAACGCTAGCATGGAGAACACTCTGAACAGCTGTTGTGACGTTGCAGCTCTGTGCTTTGTTGCGGGACGATGGCGATTTACTGTCTTGGCTCAGAGTGCCAGTGTGAAAGCCAAATAGCTTGCAGTCCCCTCGGTATTGGTTAGAGAAGATACGAGTATGTCCCTACTCCTCACGGCGTCCAACTGCTGTATTTGTCGGGCTCGGTAACCGCAAATTACAATGCAGCCACAAGATAATTAGAATATGGCTAGCACTCTCATATTTTTCGTTTACCTGAAAGAGCTACTTTCGTCCAACCGTTATTCACTGGTGATGGACTTTAGTCACATCAGTAATCTAATGTAAGTTCGTTATTGTTAAAAGAACTTAGTGTGAATTGACTAGTTCTTCAGGGATATGACAGACACTGACAGGGCTTGCGGAAATTGAATTTAAAAGCATCATTCAAAAATAATCTAAATCTTAAAATAAATGTTTCAACATGATCAACAAAGTTTTAAAAATATAAAAGAATCAAGCACATAAATATTTTTATACAATACATCGGCAACTACAAGGGTCACTCCAAAAGAAATGTTTGAAAGTTTTGCAGTGTGTAGGTACATCTTTAGGAACAATATTTTCATTTCTCCACATAATTTCCATCCCTCTCAACTGCCTTACGCCTGAAACCAGCGCCTGTATACCCGCACGGTAAAATTCTGGACCAACCTGTTGGAGCCACTGTTTGGCAGCGTGCACGAGGGAGTCATCATCTTCAAACCTTGTTCCACGAAAAGTGTCTTTCAGTTTCCCAAAGAGATGATAGTCACATGGAGCCAGGTCAGTACTGTAAGGCGGGTGTTTCACTGTTGTCCATCCGAGTTTTGTGATCGCTTCCATGGTTTTTTGACTGATATGTGGCCGTGCATTGTCGTGCAACAGCAAAACATCCTGCTTTTGCCGACGTGGTCGAACACGACTCAGTCGAGCTTGAAGTTTCTTCAGTGTCGTCACATATGCATCAGAATTTATGGCGGTTCCACTTGGAATGATGTCCACAAGCAAGAGTCCTTCGGAATCGAAAAACACCGTAGCCATAACTTTTCCAGCAGAAGGTGTGGTTTTGAATTCTTTTTTCTTGGGTGAATTTGCATGATGCCACTCCATTGATTGCCTCTTCGTCTCTGGTGAAAAATGATGGAGCCATGTTTCATCACCTGTCACAATTCTTCCAAGGAACTCATCACCACCATTCTCATACAGTTCCAAAAGTTCGCTGCATACCGTTTTTCTTGTTTCCTTGTGAGCCACTGTCAACATCCTCGAAACCTACCTGGCACAAACCTTTTTTAACGCCAACACTTTCAGTATTCTGCAAACACTTCCTTCCCCTATACCAACGTAGCGTGACAATTCGTTCACTGTGATGTGTCTGTGAGCAGTCACCAATTCGTTAACTCTCTGCACATTGTCTGGAGTGTGTGCAGTACGAGGCCTGCCGCTGCGAGGACAGTCCTCAATATTGGCGTGCCCGCTTTCATCAAGTAACCCGCTTGCCCACCGACTAACTGTACTGCGATCGACAGCAGCATCTCCATATACCTTTTTCAACCTCTTGTGGATGTTTCCCAATGTCTCGTTTTCACAGCACAGGAATTCTATGACAGCACGTTGCTTCTGACGAACGTCAACTGTAGCAGCCATCATGAAGACATGCTGTAATGGCGCCACTCACGGGAACGGGGTGAATAAGTTTGAAAACAAGCGGGAAGGATGTGTCTACACACTGTAAAACTTTTACACATGCAGAATGAAAACTGTATTTTTACCAAAATAGTGTGCATTTCTTTTGGAGTGACCCTCGTACATATGATTTAATAACAATGATAATTTATCAACAGAAGACTCATCAGCACTGCACGGAACTAAATCATCACGACAGCTGCAGTAGAAATGTGCCTTACCAAATGAGACTGTCAAGCAAATTTTGATGATATCGTACTGAGGAAATTTGCACGAATGATCTACATCTACATCTACATCTACGCGCCGCAAACCACCTGACGGCGTGCTGCAGACGGTGCTTTGTGTACCGGTAACAGTTACCTTCTTTCCTGTTCAAGTGAGGAATGGTCTGCGAGAAGAACGGCTATTGGTAAGTCTCCGTGTCAGCTCGACTCTCTCTGATTTTATCTTCATGGTCTTTCCAGGAGGTATACGGTGGAAGAAATATCCATTGACTCTTCTCGAAACTTACGCTCTCTGACATTTAGCCGTAAACCACAGCACGAAGCCTCTCTTGCAGCGTCTGCCTCTGGAGTTGGCTGGGCACCTAGGCGACGCTTTCACGCTTACTTAACGATGCTGTGAAGAAACGCGCTGCTCTTCTTTAGATAGTGCCTGTTTCATCTGTCAGTCGTATCTGAAACAGACTACTGACTAGTGATCAACATACATGTACTGGTCAAAAGAAGGTTTTGTAATCCATGTTGTTTGCGGGTGGACTATGCTTCCTGAGGATTCTTCGAATGAGTCTCACTCTCGAATCTGCCTTACCTGCCTTTAGTTTTACACTGTCGTTCCACTACACATCGCTCCGTCAGCGTACTCCTAGGTATTTTATGGATGTCATTGCTTCCAGTGACTGTTCTCTAATCGCGTAATTGAACAATAATGAGTCTTTCTTTATATTTATTTGCAACCAATTTAGTTCAGTTTATGCTGAGGTTCAAGAGACAGTCCCTATACCAAGCATAGATCGTCCGCAGCTCTTCCTGCACTTCGCTACAGTTTTCTAGCGTTGTTGCTTTTCAGTATAACACCATCAGCAAAAAGCCTCCTGGAACTTACTACGTTATCCACTAGGTCACTTACATGGATTGTGGAAAGCAATGGCTCAGTTTATATCAAGCACTGAATAAAAATAACACGTGTAGTGTAATCAAGAGAAATTGGGGGTTTATTAGACGTAGATGCCTTTTTGGTACATACAAAACTATCTAGAGTTGTTATAATTACCAGAGTTTATTAGCGCTAGTCATATATGTTTTTAGTACAATTTTCAGAAGCATCCCGCGGTTGGTGGATCTGCAGCTGATGTAAACTTGACGGTTTCCAGAACCCTGAAGGCTGCCTTTCATGATGGGGTTTACAAAGTGATGTAGATAAAAGAATGAGCGCAAATGACGGATGATAAGAAAATCTTTCCAGCGATGGTCATCATCATATTGAGTCCTCCTGACAAAGGTCCACTCAGAAAGGCCGCTACTTCCATCTCAGTTCATTGTCTTCATTATTTACTTACATTACGAGTGGTGTTTGAAAAGTCCGTGCAAAAATAGAAACTACTTACGTGTTTGGGGTAAAACATTTTTATTTTTCGACAGAGTCTTCTCTTAAACTTATGCACTTCGTCCAACACTGTTCTAATTTGTTGATCCCTTCCGAATAATAGGAACTGTCCAAGTCTGCAAAATAGCTTTTAGTTGCTGCCATCACCTCTTCGTTTGAATAAAATCTTTGTCCCGCCAACCATTTCTTCAAATTGGGGAACAAGCAGTAGACCGAGGGAGCCAAGTCTGGAGAACAGGGGAGATGTTAAATGAGTTGGAATCCTATTTGCATTAATTTTGCGACGACAACTGCTGAGGTTTGTGCTGGTGCACTGTCGTGATGGAAAAGGACTTTTTTGCGGTCCAATCGCCGGCGTTTCTCTTGCAGCTTGGTTTTCAAACGGCCCAATAACGATGAATAATATGCACCTGTAATAGATTTACCCTTTTCCAGACAGTCGATGAGGATTATCCCTTGCGAATCCCAAAAGGAAGCCGCCATAACCTTTCTGGCCGAAGGAATGGTTTTCGCCTGTTTTGGTGCAGACTCTCCCTTGCTAACCCAGTGTTTAGATTGTTATTTGGTCTCAGGAGTATAGTAATGTACCCACGTTCATCTACAGTGACGAAACGGTGCTTCAAGTCCTGGGGATCCCTCCTGAACAGCTGCAAACCATCCTTCCAACAGTTCACACGATTCAGGTTTTGGTTAAGCTCGAGCAATCGCGGAATCCATGTTTATATAAAATATTATGTACCCATTCATTCGAGATGCCCTCAGCACTAGCAATCTCACGCACCTTAACTCTTCCGTCATCCATCACCATATCATGGATTTTATCAATGATTTCTGGAGCCGTAACCTCCACAGGGCTTCCAGAACGTTCAGCATCACTTGTGCCCATATGGCCACTTCGAAAATTTTGAAACCACTTATAAACTGTTCTAATCGAAGGCACAGAGTCGCCGTAATGTTTATTAAGCTTCTATTTAGTCTCCTGAGGCGTTTTACTTTTCATAAAGTAATGTTTAATCACCACACGAAATTCTTTTTCGTCCGTTTTTTGGCCATCACTCGACTTCATTGATTCACACGAATGCGAAACACAAAGAAATAGACCAATATAGCTGAAACTAGGTGTGCCTTCTTTCCAAAGATGCTGCTAACTAAACATGACCTCCATACGCGCCGGTGGTGCCATCTCCCGGACTTTGCTCGGACTTTTCAAAGACCCCTCGTAGAAAATAATTTATAATAAGTCTATATATTTTGGGTAGACCGTCTCCTCTTGATCTGCTTCTAGGACATCAGCCTCTGTTAACAATAATGACTTAGGACTAAATAAAGAAACAAACTCCGTCCGAATAGGCCATGAAGGTCCAACGTTACCGTTCGGCCGCCGTGTCATCCTCACTCCACAGGCGTCACGGGCTGCGGATATGGATGGGTGTGTGGTCAGCACACCGCTCTCTCGGCCGTATGTCAGTTTACGAGAGCGGAGCCGTTGCTTCTCAATCAAGTAGCTCCTCAGTTTGCCTCACAAGGGCTGAGTGCACCCCGCTTACCAACAGCGCTCGTTAGACTGGATGGTCACCCATCCTAGAGCTATCCCAGCCCGGCAGTGCTTAACTTCGGTGATCTAACAGAAACCGGCGTCACAATGGGGCAAGGCCGTTGGCTGTGACTAAGAACTACGTATGAAAAATCCTGGCTTCTGCTTGGCTCAGTCCTCACGTGAATCGGCAAACAGGTTCCCACTACATCTTGCTGAGCACAGAGTCTCTTGTTTACGGGTTTACTGTCTCACTTTGACCTCAGGCATACAGCTAGCCGTTACTTCCATCTTTCGACACTATGATGTAATTTCATAATCAGTTACTGATTATCGATACAACTTCGATCGCAACACCTAACGCGAACTTTTTGACCCTCACCAGAATTCATATAAAAAGAATTCCACGTTTTTCTTATACATAAGACATATTCATGACAAAAGCACAGTACTGATGATTGTATGCCGATTACATTGTAGCGTGCAATCCTATCAGTACTGTATTTTAGGATTCCCCTAAGAGGTTCAAATTTGGAACGTTCAAACCATTATAATACATTATAACATATTTTACTACTACGATTTGAGGATCAGTAACAACTAAAGACTATAATAGGATAATGGGTTCACTGGAAACAACTCATTTTGCCAATTCTAAAGCTGTATCACATATTGACGCAAAGAGCCTCCGTGCGATACTGAAACTCAATAAAACGACTGTTTTGAAAGGTAACGTTTATTCGGCAGATGCAGGTGGTCAAAAGATAATGTTTTACACATATATCAAAAGCCCAAAGGCATGAGTTGAATTAATGTTACTAAAATATTAATCATGATATTAAATTCTCCATCAGAAATTTCAAAATTTTGTTTTGATAAGATGTGAGACAGTTTTGTGGAAATAACAGTGGGCTCAAGCGCGGTTGCGAACAAATTAATATCCGTTCAAACACATTTAATTAGCAACAGAAATACTCTTTAAGATTATAAAAACTCAAATTACAAAAAGGCGATAGTCCTTAGTCAGCCTAATTCTGTTATTAAATCATGTTTATTCTTCGTTCTGTGATATCTTACTGTTTAAAGCGATGGGGAGAGGGATGTCTTTAAAAATATTTTAGAGAAATGCCACATGTCACTTCAGAAAGAATTGATGTTATGGTAGATCATGTAGATCTGGAACTCTTTTAATTTTTTTGAATGCAAACCACGTCTGACTTCCCTTGTTATCGCGAGCGTCTTCATTCATTTGTTTACGAAATGAGTACTGTGCCATGAAGACATCTATATTTACATTGCACACTGTTACAAAAACGCGATAACGCAAGTGAACGTCGGGAACAAAGACCTGGAATCGACCGCACCCATTACATTCATCAGATGACAATGAGCAAATCCGCAAGTTGGACATGTGACATACTGTATTGAATGGGGGATTAGACTTCATTTTTATCCCTCTCAAGTATATATAACGCCACAGTATGGCAACTCAAAGTCAAATAAAGTAACCTCTTCCTAGAAAATTAATATCACTTCGACCGTCAGTTCATGTTTCATCACATGAATCTTCCTCCATGTTTTCATCATAGTTCGCGAGCGACAATGCCCGCCCTCCAGTTGCTACTGACGGCGCATGGAGTCTCAATTCCCTACATCTGCGTGTCGTCTGTGTGTGTGAACTGCTAGCGTAGAGAGAGAGAGAGAGAGAGAGAGAGAGGAGACTGAAGGGCGTGCAGCACAATCACAGGGGCTGTCTTTGAGGTGTAACACCGGAACGGGGTCACCGCAGCGAGAGGGGTTGCAAGGACAGCTACAAATTGCGTTCCTGCTGGAAGGGAACAGCAGAACCCGCGATTGTGATTGTGCACGGCGGACGCCAGCTGTAACCTGATATTGCACGCGCACACACACACACACACACACACACAACAACCACACCACTGACGTCGAGCTACGGCGAGACCCCGACTCCGCCTTTATCCAGAGAACACACAAAAATGTGGCCTAGTTTCACGAAACAAAGGAAGGTTCCAGACGAAAGGATTTTTGCACAGCAGGTTTTTTACCCACATGTTGCACTGTGTTTTGGTAACCCCAACACGGAACATATTTGGCCAATTCCTAGCAACCCACGGTCTGTTTCTTTCATTGCTCTGCATTTCGTGGCTTCCATTTCACGTTCTCGGGTTGTTTCATTCCTTACACTAATGCAGATTAAATTTAATTGCGGACAGAGGACTAAATACGAAGGCGCTTAAGCAGCAGCTCTAATATGCTCTTCGGTTATGGAACAATAGAAGTATTGTGTAGATGCAGGGAAAAAGTTTCAGTTCGCAGGGTGCGGAAGTGCTGTACTTATTGCTTTAACATTTGTAATTCTCCATTCCCGTTTGAATGAAGCATTACACTGTCAGCCCTTTATGTATGCTTCTTGTTACACACACAATAGTAACTTCTCCATTGCTTATGTACTTATTGTTGAAACTTAGTGCTAGAGTTAATTAGTTACACGTGTCATTGATCAATCTCACTGTAATTTTTATGATGTGGAACGCGTCAAGTGCTTAAGAAATGCACACATGAGACAAGGGTTTTTTTTTAAGCTTAAAATTTTTTTATTACCTAGCCCATCCCCCTTAAATGTCAGAAAATGCATATATTATACCTATAGATTTATTTATTCCTATTCAAGAATTCATCTACAGTATAGGAGTTGTCAAGGAGACATGATTTCAATTTATTTTTAAAACTATTACTGCTGTCTGTCAGACATTTTATTTCATCTGGTAACTTATCGAAAAGTTGTATAGCAGCATATTTTACCCCTTTCTGTGCCAAAGATAGGTTAAGTAGAGGGTAGTGTAAGTCTTTCTTTCTTTCTTCTGGTATTTTTTGCTTCTGCTACTTTTTTATTCAAACTACTCAAATAGTGTTGTACCTGCTGCGTATCGGCGAACGTGTGTAGCTTTCAATTTCAGTGGAATGGGGCATGAAGGAATACACATTAAGAAACTAGGGACTTTACTACAAAACCAAAACAAAAAATAATCAAAATAAATGCACTATCGATGTAAAACACATGACACTTGTGTAATATTCTACAATATTTATTACGAGGCGTTTTCGGAAAGTAAAGTCTGATTAGGCAAGAAATGGAAACCAATGTGAAAATCCGATGGAACTTTGCACAGATGTGTCTTTAATGTGTCTGTCGACGGCTTTACACCGCCCTTTTGAGTTCTGAGCGCTAAGTGAGCACGTAGAAATGCTTACAACAGCAGTGTCTCCCGCCAAGTGTGTGGGTCTGGGGAGAGATTTCGCCTGAAGCTATGCAGCCAACGTAACATAAATGTCACGCGTTTGTTTCTGCAAGACAACTTTCAGCCGTATTCTGTAGGGGCAATGAAGACGCTCCTGCAGTGTTTTCGATGGGAAGTGTTTGATCACCCACAATACAGCGCATAACTGGGTCCCTCCGTTGTTCATCTCTGCTCACATGAACCGCAGGCTACGAAGACAACATTTCTGTGACGAGGGTACTGGAAAGTTTGTACAACGCCACAACAAATCTCTAAGTCGGAGCGGCGACTATTTAGAGAGGTAGCTGGAAGGTGTGTCTAACTGTTCCGAATAAAAAAGCTTTTGATTTTCACGGTGGTTTTCATTTCGCGACCGATCGGACTTTACTTTCTGAGCAGCCCTCGTATTTATCTAACCGGTTTTCGGCAATTAGACAATCGTCAGTTCTTAAGATAAGTATGTGTGGTTGTGAATTTTTTGTGGTTAATATTTTGAAGTAGGTGCACCCGCAGAGTGTCTCAATTCATTGTCAAAGACAACAGTTATTGAAACTCGATACAGGGCGTTCAGAAATTTCCGTTGCAAATTTGTAGTACCGGTAGAGGGCACGCAGTAGATAATATTTTGAACTGGGATTCATTTCTGGGTTTTTACCTGCACCTACCTGTGAACTCGTCGCTGCAGATTGATGGTAGGAAAGCCGAGCAGAAACCTGCCGTACTGCGACTTCACCACGCTCCATGCAACGTAACTATTCTAAAAATTGGGAAAATGTCTTAATTTTGAATGAAAGATGGAAATACTGACAAAACGTCGGTGTATTCTGAAGTTGATAATTACAAGTTCACTCCCAAAACCGTGCTAATCCTAACACAGTCATGCACAAATCCTTTCATTCATGTTAGCAAGTATATGGTAACGTATTTCTCGAAATCTGAACAGCTATTAAACGCGGATTGTTCTTAAATGAAAATGCTTCCCACACTTAAGTTAATCGGTGTCTAATGCACTCAAGTTTTGTGGTCAGCGATCTGCTCAATATACCACAGGGAATTACTGTCTTTTCTCATACACAAATTACTTAAAAACCTGTACTTTCTAAAAAAAAAACAGCGGAATAAATTTGCCTTCGCTTTAAAGCACTTTCGAGGCACGCAGCACAACCAAAACCGGCAAACTATAGCTTCCTTCGGAGTTCATACACACACGACCGTACCATTGAAAGGCTGGGCTCCGGCTTCCTTAGACTGCTGTAAGCTTCTGTGTCTCCAAGAGAAAAGAAGCGCGAAGACTACTCCGTTATGAGTGGTCAGAAGGCCAATAGAAAAATACGAGGGTGTGTGAAATGGAAACCTTAAATTCGTAATAACAAATCGAAATTTCGCGCCATTATCCTGTAAGTTGGCAAGCGCGCTACAAACAGCGTGCAGAATAGCCTGTAGGTGGCAGCATAGTGCAGATGCACACATACTGCCACAGTATCAGTATAAAGACAGCCGCCCCACTTGCGACTTGCACCAGGGAAGAACAGCGTTTTGTTATTCGGTTTTTGCGTAGTGAAGGTGTGAAACCTATCGAAATTTATCGAAGAATGAAGGTTCAGTACGGTGATGCGTGTTTGTCACAGCAGAAAGTCTACGAATGGAGTAGGAAGTTCGCAAATGGTGTGACTTCAGTAGACGATGCTCCTCGTCCAGGTCAGGCACAACGAGTTGTGACTCCACAGAACATAACAGCAGTTGAAGCCATAGTGAAGGAAAACCGCTGAGTGATACTGAATGTCATTGCAGCATGTTTATAGATTAGTCATAGGCCAGCACATCACATTGTGCATGATGTGCTCCGGTTTCACAAAGTGTCTGCAAGATGGGTACCACGGCAGCTGACTCCTGAAATGAGAGAACGACGTGTTGATGCTTGTGAAGAACTTCTTCGCCGCTTTGAACCAGAAGGTGATGGCTTCCTTGCAAGAATCGTTACTGGGGACGAAACCTGGTTTCACTTCCACCAACCGGAAACGAAGAGAGCGGGCAAGGAATGGCGCCATTCGTCATCACCAAAACCAAAGAAGTTTCGAACAGAACCATCAGCAGGGATGGTTATACTGACTCTCTTTTGGCACGAAAAGGCCTCATTTTGGAGTACTACACGCCTACAGGGACCACTGACACCAGTGCATCATACACAGATCTCCTAAAAATTCATCTGCGGCCTGCAGTCAAATGAAAGCGACGCGAATTGCTGTCAGCAGTCAGCAGGTGTCCTTTAGCAACATGACAATGCAAGGACCCACACTGCCCGTAAAACAGTCGCAACAAATGCAGAACTGCATTTTGAGTGTCTTCCTCATCCACCACACTCACCAGACCTTGCCCCAAGTGATTTCCATATGTTTGGACCACTCAAAGACGCAATGGGAGGAAAGAATTTCCGTTATGATGAAGATGTACGCCACGCAGTGCATGAGTGGTGGCGCGGACTACCAAAAGAATTTTTTCTGGAGGAATTTATGCACTTTGTAAGCGCTTGAGGACTTGCATTGAGCGTGGGGGAGATTATGTTGAAAAGTGATACAGCTTTATACCACTTCTGCACAATGAATAATATTTAAAAAATATTTAAGGTTTTAATTTGACTCACCCTCGTATTATTCTTCTGAGTTAGTTCGCACTTTTCATGACAAACCGATCAACAAATGACGCACTTTCGAATTTTACATTTTCCTGAAATAAATATTTAATATTCTGATATTTTATTTATACTTTACGTTATTAATTATTTTCATTTGCACTCGAATTAGATTTCCTTTTACTATAAACTTACTTAAGATATTATGATACCAAATTCTCCATCGTCTGCATCCACAATGTCTTAAAAATTTCTCACGCTAGTTCGTATAGCGTTCGTCAGTATAACAGTGATCTACATATTATTCACGCGTCATTCACACTACTAAAAGATATAAAAAAGTGTAGAAACATGAATAAAGAAAAAAGTCTTCAAGAAATAAAAAGAACAATTCACAAAAACATTCTCATGTCCTGTTTCTTGAATGTCTCTGTCCGCTACTGTCCTCTGGTGGATGAAAATTAAAACTACGTACTCGACTAAACTCGCGTCAGACCATCGGTCACTGTGCACGCATGAGTCATTCTCAAGATACACAGGCTCCAGACAGGAGCGATATAAAGGTGCCACGCCTCAAGTTTCACTCATCGATATCCAAAGAAATTGATCGTCTAATAGTTGATGAGATCACTTCGCTGAAGTTACCCTTTCTCGAAGTCGTCGAGTAGTGTGATGGAGTCGGAGGTGGAGGAGAAGGATCTTGATAAAGGCGACAAACAGCTCTTTCGTTAGAGCGAGTTTCGCCACTCAGAAGGATCACGTCGGTGTGTTCTGCAAACGTGTGCTGAACCGTCTTGCTCTGATATTCACAGACACTTGAATGGGGCCAAACCAGGCCATAGAGGTAGGAGAGATGTCAAACGACACAGCCGATCCTATGTAACCACCCATCACCATCGCTACTCTGTTGCATACCTACCTAGCAAACATGTTAACAAACGGCCATAGCACGGAAACTGTACGTTTCCGGACATCGGCCCCTATTCAAAATATTATGTACTCATTCTCTCTAAAAGTGCTAGAAGTTGTAACGGGTATTATCCGAATACCCTGTATAAGACGAAACTAAGAGTAATTATCCAGGTAAAAATGTAAAGTAAAAGTAATTTAGATTATACGAAATAGATGAAACATTGAGTTAATGAACCATGTTGTTGATGTGGTCTTCAGTCCTGTGACTGGTTTGATGCAACTCTCCATGCTACTCCATCCTGTGCAAGCTTCTTCATCTCCCAGTACGTACTGCAGCCTACATCCCTCTGTATCTGCTTAGTGTATTCATCTCTTGGTCTCCCTCTACGATTTTTACCCTCCACGCTGCCCTCCAATACTAAATTGGTGATCCCTCGATGTCTCAGAACATGTCCTACCAACCGATCCATTCTTCTAGTCAAGTTGTGCCACAAGATCCTCTTCTCCCCAATTCTATTCAGTACCTCCTTATTAGTTATGTGATCTACCCATCTAATCTTCAACATTCTTCTGTAGCACCACATTTCGAAAGCTTCTATTCCCTTCTTGTCTAAACTCTTTATCGTCCACGTTTCACTTCCATACATGGCTACACTCCATACAAATACTTTCAGAAACGACTTCCTGACACTGAAATCTATACTCGATGTTAACAAATTTTTCTTCTTCAGAAACGCTTTCCTTGCCATTGCCAGTCCACATTTTATATCCTCTCTACTTCGACCATCATCAGTTATTTTGCTCCCCAAATAGCAAAACTCCTTTACTGCTTTAAGTGTCTCATTTCCTAATCTAATTCCCCTCAGAATCACCCTATTTAATTCGACTACGTTCCATTATCCTTCTTTTGCTTTTGTTGATGTTCATCTCATATCCTCCCTTCAATAAACTGTCCATTCCGTTCAACTGCTCTTCCAAGTCCTTTGCTGTCTCTGACAGAGTTAAAATATCATCGGCGACCCTCAAAGTTTTTATTTCTTCTCCATGGATTTTAATACCTATTCCGAATTTTTCTTTTGTTTACTTTACTGCTTGCTCAATATACAGATTGAATAACATCGGGGAGAGGCTACAAACCTGTCTCACTCCCTTCCCAACCACTGCTTTCCTTTCATGTCCCTCGACTCTTATACCTGCCATCTGATTTCTGTACAAATTGTAAATAGACTTTCGCTCCTTGCATTTTACCCCTGCCACCTTCATTATTTGAAAGAGAGTATTCCAGTCAACATTGTCAAAAGCTTTCTCCAAGTCTACAAATGCTAGAAATGTAGGTTTGCCATTTCTTAGTCTAGCTTCTAAGGTAAGAAGAAGGGTCAGTATTGCCTCACGTGTTCCCATATTTCTACGGAATCCAAACTGATCTTCCACGAGGTCGGCTTCTACCAGTTTTTCCATTCGTCTGTAAAGAATTCGCGTTAGTATTTTGCAGCCGTGACTTATTAAACTGATAGTTCGGTAATTTTCCCATCTGTGAACGCCTGATTTCTTTGGGATTAGAATTATTATACTCTTCTTGAAGTCTGAAGGTATTTCGCCTGTCTCATACATTTTGCTCACCAGATGGTATGAACTATATGACTACAGTAATTGATCAGAAAACAATAGAAAGTTGAAGAAAACAAAGTAATTTTTAATGACACGTCTCATGGTCATGCTTTGCACATGCATATTTCGGTTCCCCAAACGTGCCACCAAAGTATCCTAGGTTTTGCTCAGTTTCCTTCTCTTCTGTGATCAACTGTTGTGAATTGTGATGTAGTTCATTAAATCAATATTTCAGATATTTCATCTAAGCTGAAAAGTTTTATTTTACGTTTCTCTAGAAATAATTCCTTTCACTTTAATCCTACATCGAACTTTAATGGTTTGATAATCTTTGAGAGACAATTGACATACTCTTTAGATAACCTATTTTAAAATCATGGATCTCATAAAACGTATGACATGTACTTAACTTTGCGCCAGATGATGGGCTAGTAGTCGAAAAGTGTTCAGTTAAGTAATAAATGATTTGAAGTGTAATAGAAGTATCTTTTTTTTTTTTTTTTTTTTTTTTTTTTTTTTTTGATAATGTGTATTAGATTCTACCAGAACTAACGGAAGTATAATTCAGCGCAGAATAAATGGTGTTAGTTTGAAAGCTCGCATCTTTACACATCACATACGTCAAGTGAAAGTCTGCTGCTCGGTGACACACGTTCTCGCACCCTGCTCGGCCCGCCGCCCACATGGTGGCCGAGGTCTGCCGCTCAGGCCCGCCCCGCCCATCTCTGGAGACCCTCCAGCGGTCATCCAGCGCTCCCCGAGTTCCAGCCGGCGGTCCCGGCCGTGTTCAGTCGGCACACAGTGCAGGCCAGCCTCTTCCGCTTACGCCCCTGTCTCCTTGAGACAGCTGTCCAAGAAGTGTGCGCCAAGTGTGCGCCATGTGCTAGTGGGTTATCATGGAGGAACCCATACATCTACATCTACATCTATACTCCGCGAGCCACCTTACGGTGTGTGGCGGAGGGTACTTATTGTACCACTATCTGATCCCCCCTTCCCTGTTCCATTCACGAATTGTGCGTGGGAAGAACGACTGCTTGTAAGTCTCCGTATTTGCTCTAATTTCTCGGATCTTTTCGTTGTGATCATTACGCGAGATATATGTGGGCGGTAGTAATATGTTGCCCATCTCTTCCCGGAATGTGCTCTCTCGTAATTTCGATAATAAACCTCTCCGTATTGCGTAACGCCTTTCTTGAAGTGTCCGCCACTGGAGCTTGTTCAGCATCTCCGTAACGCTCTCGCGCTGACTAAATGTCCCCATGACGAATCGCGCTGCTTTTCGCTGGATCATGTCTATCTCTTCTATTAATCCAACCTGGTAAGGGTCCCATACTGATGAGCAATACTCAAGAATCGGACGAACAAGCGTTTTGTAAGCTACTTCTTTCGTCGATGAGTCACATTTTCTTAGAATTCTTCCTATGAATCTCAACCTGGCGCCTGCTTTTCCCACTATTTGTTTTATGTGATCATTCCACTTCAGATCGCTCCGGATAGTAACTCCTAAGTATTTTACGGTCGTTACCGCTTCCAATGATTTACCACCTATGGCATAATCGTACTGGAATGGATTTCTGCCCCTATGTATGCGCATTATATTACATTTATCTACGTTTAGGGAAAGCTGCCAGCTGTCGCACCATGCATTAATCCTCTGCAGGTCCTCCTGGAGTACGTACGAGTCTTCTGATGTTGCTACTTTCTTGTAGACAACCGTGTCATCTGCAAATAGCCTACACCCCATAGTGACTACACGGCTTGTAACACCGGACATGCAGGATGCATGGCACCGATATATAATGTTTTTGAATTGTATGTAAAGATTTGTAATTTAAAATGTTTCTTTTAACAAGTAAGAACATTGCTTCACTGCCTGTGTACATTTAAGTAGAAGTCTGTTGACGTTTCATTGTATTTATCTGTGTTTCACTGTGAAACATATAAGCTCTGGGAAAAAGCCTAAGGAATTGTTAGTTGCATCGAATAGGAACGATTTAAGCAGTGCTTGTGCGTTGTAAACTCTTTGGGTAGGGGGCTGTTGCGCAGAGCGCGCGGAGAGAGCGAGAGACGTATTCCAGCGCTTGTAGTGTGCGGATGTGTGGTGTTAAAGCTCTCGCAGTGGCATGGAATATGGACAGTAGACTGGCGGACAAGGCTGTATTAATTACGATTGCCCGTTCCTGTAATTAGCCGTGGCCCCACAATATGCTACCGTCTTCAACAGCAGCATTTCCAGCAACAGAGATTCGTCGTCGGTTCCGGGTTTCGTCGCACGCACAGCACTGAAGTAAGCTCTTCATTGGTAGAAAGTATTAACGGCTAACTCAGCAGCACAACTGAATGTGATTTGATTAATGAAGTTTATTTAAATAATAATCACTTAAACTCAGGGCGATTGTGTCCTCATTGCCCCCAGACATTGTTACCAAGCAGGGTCTTTGTTCCCTTTTTTCCTTATATGCTAATCGAAGTTTGAGAGTGTATCACTGGAAAAAAAGCCTAATCCAAAGAAAATGCAAAAATTAAGGGTGAGGAAGTTTTATTTATTTTACATATAGCTTGGAGCACATGGCTATTTGGTTTGGTACGTATTCTAGTATTTAATTCTGTTCAAGTCAGATAAAAAGGCTCAGTTGTTCAGACAATATTATAAAATCCAATTTGAAAATTAAGTAACTGCAAAATAAAAAGTGCTTGCCTTTCTCTAAATTTCTTTCATGACTTTATGCTGAAGTCTCTGAAAGTCACTGTTCACGTAACGAAGTTCATTAGTAACATACAGTTTAAGTAGATATTTTCAAATCATTACTCGATTGCCTTTTTCAAAATTTAATGACAAACTTAACGTAAAAGTGACTTCTCAGTTTTCTTTATTATTACATACTCACTTAAAATTAGTGCCAAAAAACGTGACACCCTTCAGTTGCCACGTCAGTGTTTGATAATAAATGTTTTTCTTTCCCGTCATCTTGTACAGGATTTTGGATGTAAATCGCCCTAATGGGCTGGATACCGTAATTATTTCCTTTTCGTTCATTAGTGTAACTTTTGGATTCATGATCAGTGGTACCCCTTTTCTGTCCAGTGTTGTTCGTGAGTGAATGTACAAAATAACTTTCATTTTTCCAAATTGTAGCCCTGTTCGGTTAATTACTTCTTTAATTTTAGTTGACTTTTCTATCCAAACGATCGGTTGTACACTTTCCCTCTACTTATCGGTATTACTTCTTCGGGAAAGATAGCCTTATCCAATTAGAAAAATTCCATTTGGTATAGACGCGATCCACGGTCATATTTTATATCGCAACAGGATAGGCCGATTAGTAAGGGGGAGGTTACAGCCTGGACAATAAGTTCGATGATCGTGTCGTGAAACTGCACATTCTTAAAGAGAAACAGGTGACAGTAGTTACAGGCGTCAAAAAATACATACACGACACCGCTCCACAACATGACTGACCTAATTCACATCGTACTTGTAATGCCACAGTAAATTCAAGACAATAATACACACACACACACATACACACACACACACACACACACACACACGTTCAAAACAAAGGAACATCGCAATTTTCTTTCCTTTATCTGTCAATTTCGTTTAATAATTCAGTCTGAAGTATTTCTATGCATACGAAATACACATGTAAAAGTAAAAAGTTAATGGTGAAGGGAACTATAGTCTGTTCAAAATTACTTTGCGATTGACATCTATGGCGGAAGTAGTAGGAAGAGGAGGGGGTGAGGGAGAGCATGTGGGAGGCACTGAATCGTTGTCCGCCTGTCCCAAGACAGCTGCAGCCATCGCCAAACCCCGTTATCCTCCTCCGTCCAAAGCTGCCACACCCTCACCCCACCACATTTACCGCTTGCACTTCCTTTCTCTCAGACAGCTTGCTGTCCTGTGTGATCGTTACACCCTGTGCTTTTGTTTGTTGTCTTGTGAAGGACTTATTATTTTATTTGTTGTTATTGTTATATGTATTATGCGGACACTATATCGTGGCAGCTTTAGGTGGGGAGTTTTTTGAACTATGGTTGCGTAAGATATTGGTATAAGTCGGGCCTGAACTACCTCTACCAACCGCAGCAAACGACTCACCTGTAGCCACTACCAAATGGTTTGCGTACTTCAATTTACTTTTTGTTGTGGAATGATTCTTTCCTTTCTTATTTTGAAATGAGTGGAGAGACTTACCATGGAGCATAAAGGTATTCGAATGAGACTCTCACAAGAAAAGGAATCAACGACGCCTATGACCGTTATGTCGGTTCAGCTTTCGTCGAAGCACAAAACTTGGACGCAGGATGGCAGCCCTTCGAGATGGAGGTTCATCTTCATCTACATCTGCATCTACATGGATACTCTGCAAATCACATTCAAGTGCCTGGCAGAGGGTTCATCGACCCACCATCACAATTTTCTATTATTCTAATCTCGTCTGCACGCGAAAGAAATGAATACCTGTATCTTTCCGTACGAGCTCTGATTTCCCTTATTTTATCGTGGTGATCCTTCCGCCCTATGTAGGTCGGTGTCAAAAAAATATTTTTGCATTCGGAGGAGAAAGTTGGTGATTGGAATTTCGTGAGAAGATTCCGTCGCATTGAACAACGCCTTTCTTTTAATGATTCCCAGCCCAAATCCTGTATCATTTCTGTGACACTCTCTCCCATATTTCGCGATAACACAAAACGTGTTGCCTTTCTTTGAATTTTTTCGATGTACTCCGTCAGACCTACCTGATAAGGATCCCATACCGCGAAGCAGTATTCTAAAAGAGGACGGACAAGCGTAGTGTAGGCAGTCTCCTTAGTAGGTGTTACATTTTCTAAGTGTCCTGCCAATAAAACGCAGCCTTTGGTTAGCCTTCCCCACAGCATTTTCTGTGTTCTTTTCAGTTTAAGTTGTTCGTAATTGTAATACCTAGATATTTGGATGAATTTACGGCTTTTAGATTAGACTGATTTATCGTATAATTGAAGTTTAACGAGTTCCTTTTAGCACTCATGTGGATGATCTCACACTTTTCGCTATTTACGGTGAACTTCTACTTTTAGCACCATTCAGATATTTTTTCTAAATCGTTTTGCAGTTTGTTTTGATCTTCTGATGACTTTATTAGTCGATGAACGACAGCGTCATCTGCAAACAACCGAAGACGGCTACTCAGATAGTCTCCCAAATCGTATATACAGATAAGGAACAGCAAAGGGCCTATAATAGTACCTTGGGGAATGCCTGAAACCACTTCTGTTTCACTCAATGATTTTGCGTCAATTTCTACGAACTGTGACCTCTCTGACAGGAAATCACAAATCCAGTCACATAACAGATGATATTCCATAAGCACGCAATTTTACTACGAGCCGCTTGTGTGGTACAGTGTTAAAAGCCTTCCGGAAATCCAGGAATACGGAATCGATCTGAAATCCCTTATCAATAGCACTCAGCTAGCTCAGCAAGAGCTAGTTGTGTTTCACAGAAGCGATCTTTTCTAAACCCATGTTGACTATGTGTCAATAGACCGTTTCCTTCGAGGTAATTCAAAATGTTCGAACGCAATATATGTTCTAAAATCCTGCTGCATATCGACGTTAGCCATATGGACCTGTAATTTAGTGGATTACTCCTACTACCTTTCATAAATATGGGTGTGACCTGTGCAACTTTCCAGTCTTTGGGTACGGATCTTTCGTCCATCGAACGGTTGTATATGATCGTTAAGTATGGAGCTAATGTATCAGCATACTCCGGAAGGAACCTAATTGGTATATAGTCTGGACCAGAAGACTTGCTTTTATTGAGTGATTTGAGTTGCTTCACTACTCCTAGGATATTTATTTCTACGTTACTCATGTTGGAGGCTGTTGTCCATTCGAATTCTGGAATATTTACTTCGTCTTCTTTTGTGAAGGCATTTCGGAAGGCTGTGTTTAGTAAATCTGCTTTGGCAGCACTGTCTTCGAGAGTATCTCCTTTGTTATCGCGCAGAGAAGGCATTGATTGTTTCTTGCCGCTAACATACTTCACATACGACTAGAATCTCTTTGGATTTTCTGCCAGGTTTCGAGACAAAGTTTCATTGTGGAAACTGCTATAGGCGCCTCGCATTGACCTCCGCGCTAAATTTCGAGCTTCTGTAAAGGACCGCCAGTCTTGGAGATTTTGCGTCTGTTTAAATTTGGCACGTTTGTTTCGTTGTTTCTGCAACAGTGTTCTAACCAGTTTTGTGTACAAAGGAGGATCAGCTCCGTCGTTTGTTAGTTTATTTGGTAAATGGTTGGGCTTATTCCCCCGCACCTCTCCTCTCTCCTCGGGCAGTCCAAGTTTATTTCTGATCGTGACCGACTGCCACCATATACTGCCCGCACAATAGTGTGTTACTGAACAATGTCAGTACAACACTGGTCGAAAGCTGCGAATGGAAAAGTTCCGTGTCGTCCTCTTGGTCATTGAACTGCCGTTAGAGATCAGTAGAGAGAAACGATTTGCGCGTTACGTGCCTACTTCCAGACTGAAAAACTTAATGGCGGCCCGCGGCTCTCCGTTAACTGAAAGAAATGCTGCAGCACCGAGCATAAACAAAACCACTATTATGAAGATCGGCAAGGAAACGTTTCTATAAATAAGAGGAAGCTGGAAAAACATAGGAACTTGAAACTCTTGGAGCAAAAAAACGTTCTGTGGATAAGCGGGTTGCCACTATAGATTCATTTGCTGCGCATGCTGTTCAACGTCGTGTTTATGATTATCACCGCACAAATGAAAATTCAGCGCTGAGATATTTGCTGGTCATCCGTGAGGAATCAGCTCTTTTTCAAGCCAGTCACACGCAGCTTTTTCATTTCATTAAATAACGACAGTGACAGGCGTGCTGATACTTCAAACGTGTGTCATAGTGACGAGAGTGATGTCAGTGCAGTTTTCCCATTATTACCACAGAAATCATGTACAGGCAGATTCAGCTGCATGTTTGAAATGTCCAATGTAGCTAAGAAGCTACATAACAAAATTATATTTTCGTAAGCTTTGACATTTTGATAAGAAGGCTTTATCAGCAAACAAATTCCAAACGAAATTCGTTCCAGGAATTCAGTCTATCTCACTAAATAAACATTACTGTTTACAATATAACTGCTGCAATATTGGTTCAAATGGCTCTGAGCACTATGGGACTTAACTGCTGTGGTCATCAGTCCCCTAGAACTTAGAACTACTTAAACTTAACTAACGTAAGGGCATCACGCACTCCATGCTCGAGTCAGGATTCGAACGTGCGACCGTAGCGGTCGCGCGCTTCCAGACTGTAGCGCCTAGAACCGCTCGGCCACGCCTGCCGGCGCTGCAATATTAATGTAGTGTTTTTTGTATAGCTTTTGTTCCTTCTCACACTACTAGTTGCCCAATATAAGATATGTTTACTCATCGTGATAAACATTCATAAATCTTACGTTTTGTTATGTTACAAATAAGCCGGTGGATCAGAAAAATTAGTAACATTTTAATCACCGTATAAACCTAGAGATCCCTTTCTCGTAATAAAACCTTACTGGTGACGCGCCAACGGACAATAGAGCGTCATAGCTACATCTCGTGTCCTACCAACCGATCCCTTCTTCTAGTCAAGTTGTGCGACAAGCTCCTCTTCTCCCCAGTTCTATTCAATACCTCCTCATTAGTTATGTGATCTACTTATCTAATCTTCAGCATTCTTCTGTAGCATCACATTTCGAAAGCTTCTATTCTATTCTTGTCTAAACGATTTATCGTCCATGTTTCACTTGCATACATAGCTGCCCTCCATACAAATACTTTCAGAAACGACTTCCTGACATTTAAATCTATACTCGATGTTAACAAATTTTTCTTCTTCAGAAACGCTTTCCTTGCCATTGCCAGTCTACATTTTATATCCTCTCTACTTCGACCATCATCAGTTATTTTGCTCCCCAAATAGCAAAACTCCTTTGCTACTTTAAGTGTCTCATTTCCTAATCTAATTCCATCAGCATCACCCGATTTAATTCGACTACATTCCATTATCCTCGTTTTGCTTTTGTTGATGTTCATCTTATACCCTCCTTTCAAGACACTGTATATTACGTTCAACTGCTCTTCCAAGTCCCTTGCTGTCTCTGACAGAATTACAATGTCATCGACGGACCTCAAAATTTTTATTTCTTCTCCATGCATTTTAATACCTACACCGAACTTTTCTTTTGTTTCCTTTACTGCTTGCTCAATATACAGATTGAATAGCATTGGGGAGAGGCTACAACCCTGTCTCACTCCCTTCCTAACCACTGCTTCCCTTTTATGTCCCTCGACTCTTATAACTGCCATCTGGTTTCTGTACAAATTGTAAATAGCCTTTCGCTCCATGTATTTGAACCCTGCCACCTTCAGAATTTGAAAGAGAGTATTCCAGTCAACATTGTCAAAAGCTTTCTCTGTGTCTACAAATGCTAGAAACGTAGGTTTGCCTTTCCATAATCTATTTTCTAAGATAAGTCGTAGGGTCAGTATTGCCTCACGTGTTCCAACGTTTCTACGGAATCCAAACTGATCTTCCGCGAGGTCGGCTTCTACCAGTTTTTCCATTCGTCTGTAAAGAATTCGCGTTAGTATTTTGCAGCTGTGACTTATTAAACTGACAGTTCGGTAATTTTCACATCTGTCAACACCTGCTTTCTTTCGGCCAGTATCCGAGGAAAAGGGGGAAGTGTGATGCTGTGCACCGCACGTTGAATTAGGCTGGCACTACCCGATCTGGATTGGCTGTACTGCCCTGTTTTACCTGTGGAACAGGCAGTAGGCTTCGAAAGGAGGAAGATCTATGGTTGTGCGGAGAGAGGGAGGAGGGGGAGGAGCATGGGAAGTGGGGAAAGCGCGGCGCCAGACGAGTGCGCCGGCGTTCACTTGACGGAAGCTACGCTGGCGAGAGCGGTTAGCTTTGTGTACGGAGGAAGTAAGAGGCACGGTGACAAAGCAGGCAGCTGTGCGTGTAACGTTTCTCAAGTGGCCGGATGCGTGAAGTGTTACTACAGCCGCTGGGATAACGTGAAGTTTGCAAAAGCTACTGTCCTTTGTCAACATTGTGAGCTCATCTTGGCCGAACATTTACTTATGGTGCGTCGGAATGGCAATGCCCATCCGTGTGGTTAAAGCCTTGTTTTCTAATGCTTTTACAGCCTTTGACGTAGAGCCTAAACAGCTGCTCAAGTGTCGTGCTAAAATGATTCATGAAGTGGAGCTTATCACTAATTACGGAATTAGTTGATGCTCATTCGTGTCTGGTTGTTTTCAATCAGGCTGATAAGCGCCACTTGCGGGGACTGTGGTGTCAAGTGGCTGCAGTTGAAGCTCTTTGAAATGCGAAAATTGTTATTTTTGGACCTCTGATACTAAAGGTGTAAGACCTGACATTGTCTTGTATTTATGAATACTGGGCTATGCGGGCGGAGTATATCGTGAGATAAGGTGTCTGATGGAACAGCGGTCGTGACACAGGCAGACGTTACCAAAAGTGAAGCAATGTTCCGTTTCTAATTGTATCAGAACCAATGTCAGTGAATATTAAGATCATTTGATTACCATTGAGTCTTCCATAAGTCCCACACAAATTTTGTATGGTCACTTGTATATCTTCGTAATTTTAAAGATTTGGTCGCTGATTTCGTTATGCTTATTCTGCTTCGTGAGTGTCAAAAGGAGGCAGTTGATTACTGATTCGAATGAGATTAAGCCAAATGAAATATCTAAGGAAGAACAAGATACAAAGACTTACATAAAACATTCCATTTTTAAGATGTTAAATTGCAAATTTTATGATCAGTATTGGTACTGTTGTACTAGGTGCTTTTAATAAAATATTGGTCTCCATAAGGAAATAATGTCACTGGATGTATTTACGCTGCACTGGGTAACTGTATTGAATATTGTTGTTGGATTATCAGTGACGAAGTCTGGCTTAACTTAGTAATTTTGAAATAAATGTTTAAAGTTTTCAGGTGGTCCTTAATCAATCGCTCCACACTTTTTTATTGTGGTCCATGTACTTATAACAACATGTATCGAAAAATTAAATTTTGTATTTGAATTTTAGTGAGGGCACATTAGGCCCCATACTTGTAGATGTCTTTCTCATTCGTAGGTCTACACGTAACCGTAAACTTAAGAAATGGTACGGACAAGAAGCATTATTTCTCAGTTTTCTCTGAGGTACTCCCCTACGGCGTTTTCGATCAAAATGTGGCAGTCACGTACCACGTCCTTCCTGCCAATGATTACTTGGAGTTAATTATTACGCACAATCAAATATAACTCTTTTCTGTTCTTCCATATACGGTACACCGAAATACATCGCTTAATCTGTTGGTGAATTCACAGTTTAGTGCAGTTAGCTGGTATTATAAATACAATAATTCTTCATTTCTGATTTCTATTGTCGCAGCAATGCGTGTGATACTTGTGTTGCGATAAACACTGTTAACTGTACGAGCTGGCCTGAGTGAAACACCATCTACTACAATATTATTGTCTGTATGAAAGATTAACAATAAAATACAGTCAATAATTTTAGGTATATTAGCGAACGAGTAGCAGATTACTAAAACAGATCTAAAAACAGTCCAAATCGAGATTTCCCCGTATTTATCAATCGGCGGCGGCTGTGTAACCATAATCAGTTAACTTCCGCGGTGAAGCAACATTATCGATGAACAGTATTTTTTTTTTAATATAGTCATCACTTTTCTGCCCCGCCACGAAGGCCCCTCCTGCGCTAACATCTTAATCTCACAGCAGAATTTGTTGCACCCAGTCAGTGCTTCCCGTATCTTCCTTTCTTGGCCGATCATGTGGGGAGGACTCCCCCAAGCTTTGTCGTATCAGTCCACCAAATTTTTAACATTCGTCTGCAGCACCACATCTCAAATACTTCGATTCTCTTCTGTTTCCGTTTTCCCACAGTCCATGATTCACTACATTTCCGTGGCTGGTGGTCAGACGGGTGCGGTGCGCCATTTTATGTTATTTAGACGTCAAGTTCCGTAGGACCAAATTGAGGAGCAAATCTCCAAGGTCATGGAACATGTCAGTACTAAAACATAAAAGTAATAACAGATAAAAAAAGTTTATGAAACCGAAAAAGGTCAGTCCATAAGTATAAGTAAACGGAATCAACAATACAAAAAGCATTAGCTTAATTTTTCAAGGAACTCCTAGAAAGAATAGGAGGAGTGACCCATGAGGAAACTCTTCAGTTCCGAAAAAATATTCCTTTAGAAAGGGAAGAGTTACCCCAAAATATAATACCATACGACATAAGCGGATGAAAATAAGCAAAGTAGACTAATTTTCGTGTCGAACGATGACTCACTTCTGATACCGTTCAAATAGTAAAAATGGCAGTATTACGTCTTTGAACAAGATCCTGAACGTGGGCTTTCCACGACAGTTTACTATCTATCTCAACATCTAGAAATTTGAACTGTTTAGTTTCACTAATCATATGTCCATTCCGTGAAATTAAAACGTCAGGTTTTGTCGAATTGTGTTTTAGAAACCGTAAAAACTGAGTCTCACCGTGATTTAGCATTTTTATTTTCGACACTCCATGCGTTTACGTCATGAACTGCACTATTTGAGCCCGAGCCAATGTTGCACGCAACATCCTTTGCTACCAAGCTAGTGCCATCAGCAAACAGAAATATTTTAGAGTTACTCGTAATACTAGAGGTCATATCATTTATATAAATAAGGAACAGAAGTGGCCCCAACACTGATCCCTGGGGTACCCTCCACTTCATTGTACCCCACTCAGACCCAACATCAACATTGTGGATAACGACTTTTGCAGTCTGTTGCTAAAGTAAGACGTCAACCAATTGTGATCTACTGTCTAATGGTCCAACTTCTGGAGCAACATTTTATGATCAACACTATCAAACGCCTTAGTTAAATAAAAAAATATGCCTTTCGTTTACTCCATTTTTCTTGCTTCATCATATACAAAATTTATATTGAAGTCACCACATATAACTAATTTTTGGTACTTCCTACAAAGTGAATCAAGAAACCTCTCTAGCTTGAGCAGAAATGCTCTGAAGTCAGAGTTAGGGGACCTATAAACAACAATAATTAGAAGTTTAGTTTCACTAAATTAAACTGCCCCTACATAACATTCAAATATCTGTTTAGTGCAGTTGCGTGATACGTCTGTGGAAAGACGTACGGTGCTACGGTGACGTCATCGCCGTAGGCCTGGCTTGCTGCCACGACGAGCAGGCTGCAGCTGGTCCAGAGCCAAAAGACGCGCCCTCTCGGAATGAGGCCCCAGCCGCGTCGACCGGGTTCTCGGGCCATCCCAGGAGCCAGTTCATCGACTGCCCCGCTGATCGGCTGACGAGGCTGTGGGTAGCGCATCCGTAATACGACTCTTACACGAGGAAGGTAATGGATACTGATTGTTCAAAATGAAGTCCGGAAGACCTTCCAAATCATTTGATAGCATCTGGAGTCACTGCTCTGAAAGCAAAGAAGACTACATCACATATTTAAGGGAAATTAAAGACTCGTTGACAAACAAACGCTGAGCTAAGGCGAAATGAGCGTACAGAGAGAAATACGAGAGGCGTTCAATTTACTTGCAAATTAAAATTCTGGCGAAAGATCTGAAACAAATATGAAAATGTTATTCTCCTGTCCGAAGAAACAAAGTGCTATAAGTCAGTCTTCAGTCTCTTAGTGGTCGTACTGACACCGAAACAGAGAGAAAGATGAAGTAGTAATTCGATCTTAGACATTATTTTACTGCAGAAGCTCGCGATACGTGTCCCCCTTTCTGTCGTCGGACCAACGCCGATGCGCCAGATACTGAAACAGGCGATCGTAGAACAGAAAAATCGATTGCAGTCGCCCAGTAGTGAAATGACAGTTGGACTTTTATGCCTGCACGAATCAATACTGATTTTGCGAATGAACCACACTCATGCTCATAAATTAAGGATAATTGCAGAAAGTGGTGCCACACTACGTGGCACTACACAAAACTGGCGCTAATAGCATTGGCACATAGGGAACACACACGACACACATCTGTAAATCCACGGTATTGGTGATAAGTTGAGAAAACCGTCCAGAAACACATGTGCTACAAAACGCCACTGTTTCCTCCGCATGTACCCCGACATCAGTATGGGATATGATCACCAAGCATACGTACACAGGCCGCACAACGGGTGGGCATACTCTGGATCAGGTGGTCGAGCAGCTGCTGAGGTATAGCCTCCCATTCTTGCACCAGTGCCTGTCGGAGCTCCTGAAGTGTCGTAGGGGTTTGAAGACGTGCAGCGATGCAGCGATACGTCGACCGAGAGCATCCCAGAAGTGCTCGATGGGGTTTAGGTCTGGAGAATAGCAGGCAACTCCATTCGCCTGATATCTTCTGTTTCAATGTACTCCTCCACGATGGCAGCTCGGTGGGGCCGTGCGTTATCATCCATCAGGCGGAAGGTGGGACCCACTGCACCCCTGAAAAGGCGGACATACTGGTGCAAAATGATGTCGCGATGCACCTGACCTGTTGCAGTTCCCCTGTCAAAGACATACAGGAACAATAGAGGCGTTGTTGATGGCGGGATAGGTACTATCAAGGCGTGCTTTGTTGCAAACAAATGGAGATCACACGGAAGGGTGTAATAGAAAGGCTGAGAAATCTCAGTTAACAGATGTTGTAAGAAATATGTTGAAGATTTAACGAAAACACAATCAGAGAAGTCCCAGAATACGTCTTCAGGGTGATACCTTCGAACATTTCCTATCGCACTCCAATTCCTTTCCTTGTGAAGACAAAATCAAACTCATGATAGCTTGTGCTCTTCCAGCATCAGGACACACAGAGATAGTAACATAACCGGTAGTGGCTTCGTAGAATGTCATCGTCAGATGGTACTACACTCATGCTCATAAACTAAGGATAATGCTAATACATGGTGAAACAACGCCCTAGTGGGCGGTTTGAGGGTTTAAATCACCTCGGGGTATGACCATGCGGTGCATCTGACTTGCGGTCGTCGCACGGTGGCACTGTCAGCAGTCCACATACGCAGAGGTTTGTTCGTGCATGTCAGAGTACGGTGCAGCGAGTAAGTCTACATACGTTTTCAGACGTGCTAATGGTGACTGTGTGTTGAAAATGGCACAAATAACACATATTGATGACGTTATGAGGGGTAGAATACTTGGGTGACTGGAGGCTGGTCAAATACAGCAGATCGTATCATGGGCCCTCCGTGTGACACAAAGTGTGACCTCAGGATTATGTCAACGATTCCAACAGACAGGAAACGTGTCCAGGCGCTCTAGTATGGGACGTCCACAGTGTACAACATCACAAGAAGACCGATATCTCACCATCAGTGCCCGCAGACGACCACGGAGTGCTGCAGGTACCCTTGCTCGGGACCTTACCGCACCCACTGGAACGGTTGTCTCCAGACACACAGTCTACAGAGGAATGAACAGACATGGTTTATTCGCCGAGAGACCTGCAAGGTACATTCCACTGACCCCTGGTCACAGGAGATCCTGTAAAGCCTGGTATCAAGAACACAGTACATGATCATTGGAACAGTGGTCCCTGGTTATGTTCACGGACGAGTCCAGGAATAGTCTGAACAGTGATTCTCAGCGGGTTTTCATCCGGCGTGAACCAGGAACCAGATAACAACCCGCTGATGTCCTTGAAAGGGACCTGTATGGAGGTCGTGGTTTGATGGTGTGGGGTGGGATTATGATTGGTGCACGTACACCCCTGTATGTCTTTGACAGAGGAACTATAAGAGCTCAGGTGCACCGGGACGTCATTTTGCACCAGTATGTCCGCCTTTTCACCCTGATGGATGATAACGCACGGCCCCACCGGGCTGCCATCCTGGAGGAGTACCTTGAAACAGAAGATATCAGGCGAATGGAGTGGCCTGCCTGTTCTCCAGACCTCAATCCCATCGAGCACGTTTGGGATGCTCTCGGTCGACGTATCGCTAAGCGTCTTCAAACCCCTAGGACACTTCAGGAGCTCCGACAGGCACTGGTGTAAGAATGGGAGGCTATGCTCCAGCAGTTGTTCGACCACCTGAACCAGAGTACGCCAACCCGTTGTGCTGCCTGTGTACGTACGCATGGTGATCATATCCCATACTGATGTCAGGGTACACGCGCAGGAAATAGTGACGTTTTGTGGCACATGTGTTTCGGGACGGTTTTCTCAACTTATCACCAATACCGTAGATTTACAGATCTGTGTCGTGTGTGTTCCCTATGTGCCTATGCTATTAGCTCCACGTTGTGTGACACCACATTCTGCAATTATCCTGAATTTATGAGCATGAGTGTAGAAGAAGCGGCCGGATGGCGCCCGACTAAAGTTCTCACCTATGAGTGGCAAAATGGTCACCGGTAGTCACAAGTCTGCGCACTGGCATTGTTGGCCGGGAGTCCCCATCTGGGGAAGTTCTATCGTCAAGCTGCAAGTCTTTTCAGTTGACGCCATATTGGGCGACTTGATGATGATGATGATTATGGAATGATGATGAGGACAACATAACACTCAGTCCCCCAGTGGAGAAAATTTCCAAACCCGGACCCTCTGCACGGCAGTTAGAAGCGCTGACCCCTCAGCTAAGGGGGCGGGCAGTCTGAGCACCGACGTACACTGCCAGGCAGAAGCAGTGAAGGAGCCACAGGAGACGGTCGGACGTCGATGTCATGCACCTACATACCTTCGACTGGTATGCAAATGATTACAGAGGTGCAATTCTCTGTGACAGGTAGAACGGCCCCAGAGTGCCTGAGTACTGCTCGTCTTCAGCTTTGTTACTAGGTAAAATGTATAAGGACCGCGAACAGCGTCAGATGTTGAGTAACGACCGTGAAGGACACAAGGATGCTGTGTACTCTTAAGAGATAGCATTATCAGCAGCCGCTAGAGTTTGAAATGACCCCACCCCGGATCTCCATTCTGTCAGCCGGTCGAATCGTGCAACTTCCAAATTTGTGGGACATTCAAATGTGACCGTGCCCAGATCTTTTACTGTTGGGGATCTGGGGAAAACGTACTTATCATCTAGATTCCAGTCGACCAAGCCGGACCACCACAAGAGAGGATCGCCATATTGTGCACCAAGCACATCGTAACCAGCTCACATCTGCGCCTAGCATCCGAGGACAAATAATGGACCCGCTCAAAAATTCTGTGCGATCCTCCACCGTTAGTTGCAGACTAGCGGCAGCCGGACGGGAGAATTACCGTCCTACGCGTAGACGGCCGTTAACAGCACAAAACAAGCGACTGCGTTTGGAGCGCTGTCGTGACCGGGAAGCATGGACTTCTGGTGAAGACGCAGCACTGTGTTGAGCGATTAACCGCGGTTTCGCACTCCCACAGAAGAATATCTTCGGCACTTATGGCGCCGTGCTGGAAAGAGGTCCCACTCATCCAGTATTTTGCAGACGTAGACCGTTGTTACCTCTGGCGCAATGTGGGGAACCATTGGATGTGACTTCAGGTTACGGTTGGTAATGACTGGGGGAACTCTGACGTCACAAAAGTGCGTAATGAGCGTTCTAAGTTCTTATCTGTTTCCTCCCACTCGATAGTATCATCGCGTCGTTTTTCAGCAGGACAACGCCCGTCCACTCATGAATCGTGTCTCCTGTAGCCGACAAGATCCACGGACCTGTCCCAATAGAAAATGTGTGGAACCAGCTCTGTTGTCAACTTTGCCCTAACGCCACTATCGAGGATACCAAGGGCCAGTTATGCCAGCTAGTCTCATAAGAGGAAACAAAGGCTTTATGGCACCATTACCATTGTAATCAGTGGATAAATTCATGCCTTGAGGCTATACGATCTCTTACTGACAAGTGGAATGGTACTGACTAGTTGTTCGTAAGTTTGACTGTTTTTGGTAATGACTGAAATAACAATCCACTACCATCTCAACCCGTGAACTTTCATCTCATTTCCTCCTACCCTTCTGTGTGTGTGTTACTTACATTTTTTTCCAGGCCGTGTAGATTCGAAGAAATGTACACAACTAGCGGTACCTAATACCAATACGTGAAATAGTGTTACAAAATAAAAACAGACTAAAAAACTAGACGATATATTTTTTATCTTTACGATGCATGATAATTAAAAATTTACGATATCAAATCAACAGAACAATAGACCTTAACGAAAATGAATTTCTGATTTAAATTAAAATAATTTTGCTAGGCTACTGACAGTAGTTAGCTATACAGCAAAGGCTACAACTTTACTATAAAAACACTGACACAGGTATGTGGCAGGAGAGTGTTACATGTAAAGAGCTTTGTGGGTGAAGCAGACTGTAAACTGCCTTTGCGCGGGTGCTAAACAGTAACAAACAAGCACTCTTTGTCCCGTGTTCATTGGTCTGGAATGTGCGATGAAATTTTGTCAACATAGTGTCGCCTAGCAACGGCCAGACTATAGACGCTACTGCCCCAGTTCTGGATTATGTGACTTACTTCGAGAAATATTTAAATGTGCTTCGTTCGAGAAAACGGCTCTCTAGCCGTTCGCTTTCAGTACTATAGCCGAAGTGTGAGTTCTCGCCACGGGGCTGCGATTCACGTAGGTAAGCCTTCATGTCACTACGACAATAAATTAGTGTACCCGCTCGTCAGCAACCTACCACGTTTGGTGGGATCTGTGGTAAGGGTGTGCGAAAGGGTGGACGAAAGCTGCAACAGGAATTTTCATAAACTTGCTAGCAGAAGAATTTAGGCAAAACTTTTTAGGTTATCGAGGAACCTGACTGCATTGTAAAAACCGGCTCCACACAATGGTACAACCCTGACGTCGCCATGACGGCATAAGACGATCAGAGCCAAAAAGGACACAACGAGGTTGTCGCCGAGCAACGTAGCGTGAAATCAAGAGATTCAGAGATGCGTGAGTCTCACGATTTTTTTTCTAGGTGTACATGTGACAGTGACCAGTGCGCATAGACCTGTAGCAAATACCAACCCTGTAAGAGTGTGTTAGAAGCACACGAATACATGGACGTGTGGCCATTTAAGATGTTCAGAGATGGAAAGGACAAGAACACAAATAAATGTCACTATATAATCATCGAGAAACAACTTTACGACACAAAATGACCACTCTTGGGCGATATTTCATTTTCTTTTGTAATACTGAAAAGACCATTCAGGAATCTAGCATTAGCTATAACATGTAGTTCTGGTCATGGGATGGATTTCACGGAGTTGGAACTTCCACGCAGTTTCACTGGAGACTGTGGCTTACTGAGTTGAATGGGAATCCACAGAAGTTGAAACAAATCGTCGTGTTACGTACATGAGCAGGAAATTAAGGAACTCTGCTCTTAAATACATTTTAAGGGGTATGACGTTTGTTAGTTGTTAGAGTAGTAGCAGTAGTATGTACTTATGATGCTACTTCAGTGTTCACTAAATTCCACTTAAAAGTTTCCTTTTTTTCACAGTGGATAAGCCACAAAGCAAATAATATATTGCAGTCTGATTACTCTCATGTATGGTTCGTCACAGACACACACGTTTAAACGTAACGGAATATTTTTACCACCTGAAATGTGTTGCTCTTGATCATGAATTAACTTTCTCTATACTGAATTCAAGTTCTAACCCACAAACAACATATAGTTTCTACTACATCCGCAGCACATGTAACCAAGATCGTGTATGCATTCATTCACAACTTTGTCATTCTTCGTTATTATGAATTGGTAATACCACGCTATCACAAAATATAATATCGAAATAGCGAAGTCGTTACTCTGCTTACGATCTAGAGGCAGACTTCTCTTCCTTGAACAGAAAATAATCTAATAACCCAAAAGAATATTAACTATTAGTATAATTGTATACCTAATATGTAATGTATAATACATAAAACATATTTTCGCTGCATATAAAGCTTCCATCGTTCAAGGTTTGAATCAGTTATCGGAAGAGTGGTTTAGCTTTTCTCACCTGATGATGGAGGTAAGGTGGTCCTGGGAAATATTGTGTGTAGATGACAGTTTGACCCAGCTGAAGATCCGACAAGAATTTGATCTGATGAATTGTATAATTATTGTGAGCAAAAGTGTTTCTGATTGAACTATCGATTGAACCAAAAGCACGAGTATATTTATTTAATTACTCTCACATAAGCACGTGTCTGAGGCCTCCTGGCTGTACAATTACTACTGTCTTGCAGAATTTGTATTTCATTTTAATAATCGAAAGGAATGAATTTCAGATGAAGGTATGAGATTTCATTTAACTTTATACGTGCTATTTGATCTCAAGAATGCAAGGATTTTCTACAGGACAGTTCAGCTGAGGTTACATGAGACACGTAGCACCCCCAGCATAGTCACACGGAAACCTGCTGCATAACTTAGATCTGAAAAGGCACATAAAATATAAAACTTATTTGGTGAATGCAATACCGTGTTACTAAACCCAACCGCTAGGCAAATACAGCTCACAAACCCGAATGGAATCTGCCCCATTTGATCGTAATCACGAGTGCTACTCCAATCCAATATGGCTCATCAGTTAGTTGCGAGAGAGGAGCGTTTTAACTTCATGCTGCAATTTACTGACACAAACCCATTGCTGCTTTTACATATAGCTCTCTCTCTGTCCTTTCCCCTTTGTCAGTATACGTAATGCAGCCTCTTTTAATAGCACGCGATAACACACTATAAGCCGAATACTTCTTCCTTTTAGCATAGCTTGGAACAAGATAGAATAGCAAGAGCGCTTTGTCCTCATTCAAAATTTGTAAAGCATGCCTAGCGTCTGAACATCCCGGCACCTCATTGGCTGATACCGCACTCGCCACAAACAACGTCGGCAGGGAAAACTATCTTATTAAATGCTACAGCAGATATTCGCTGTTCGAACAGTGAATGCAGAGATAGCACCAAAAGTTGCTCGCGAATAGACGACACGTGATGTAACGAGCATCTGGAAGTTGGCATATGTAACGAACAACTTCCTTCGAGAACAAAGGCTATTCTCTTATTATTTGGTATGTGAGCGTCGCCTTTTAGTATTTGTTTACTAATAGCCACTCCGACAGTTGCAGATGACATGATGTAAACTGAGAAAAAAATGCAACAGAAAGAAAACAACAACAACAATTCGTCAAAACAAGCCATAAATACAATAAATAAGGCAGTACGAAAGTATCCATAGAAAACTATATTTCAAAAAACGAACAATAAAAATGTAATAATGTGTCACTGTGTTTGTTTAACTATGCTATTTTCTGCATGTTTTAGATTTAAAGAATCCACTGATGATGGTGACATTTTTTGCCGAAAATAGTTTGCGATATAAATGAGTAAACAAATAACAAGGTGTTCTGCATCAAGGCGGAATCACAATAAATCAGTGCATGTGTACCTTGTTAACGTAGCCTAGCATTGTGTACTGTGACAATTTTAGCTAATACCGAAAATACAGTACTACAACAGAAGATGATTGGGCGATGTAGCAGGATGCACTTGCGCCTCAATATCTCATCGATAACAGTACTGAAGTGTCTTAAGATTAAGCCGTAGTTGCTTTGAAACTGACAGCGAATGATCAAAACAATAAACACTAAACATAGCTGAGCGAAAGAATATTCGTAAAAAAATTTGCCTTTCTACCGCATAACACAGAATTTAAGTAGGTGAGACGAAGCTTTTGATAGATTTGTATAGAAGATGTAAAGACATTGCTTTCCCCGAAAGTCGATAATATATTTTTTCTTTTGTGCATTACCTTGTCATAGAAAGTATGTGTCATTTATTTCAACTATTCTTTATTTGTTAATACTTTACATTGTTTCTTCATTCATTTTGCTACTGTTTTATATTTTATACTGTACGAATATGAATGTTCTGGTTTTATATACTTTGTAAACCTTTGGTTAGGCTAGGAGAAGTACTGTGTCAGAGAGAGAGAGCGAACGACTATCGATAGAGAGCGTGCGAGTTGTGGTATTGTGGTCGGTTCGTGGGTGTAAAACGTTGCAAATTTCGGCGTGAAAGACGGTGATACGCCGAGGAACAATTAATTACAGTGCGCCCGCTGTGTTAATAGGAGATTGTGCATTGTTAAGTGAACAGTAAAACCTGGAAAGCATATCGAGTGTTTGCGGTCACGATTTTACAAACTGTGTGAACTTGTGACAATTAGCCATGAAACAGACACCATTGTCGTGTGGAGACACTAACTGTTAGAATTGCGTGAAAGTGGACCAAACCAAAATGTTAAGTAAAAGAACAGTGCTGTGATTTGATCAAGAAACGTTTTTTATATCGTCCAAACTGTCTTAAAGACGACGACGTAATTGATCCGATGTTCAATGGACTGTTATAGTGAAAAACACATGTGACTGTTTTCCTGTGGCAACATGGTGAAAGAATTGTGCGAAATATTCGCATTAACCGGATATATATTGTAAATACTGAAGACATTGCATAATTCCGACCTACCCACACCGCGTGATTAATAAACTTTTAATGATAAAACGTCGCGCGCGTAACGACAACGCACACACTGGAACTATTATTTTCGCGCCAGTGCTGCCAGCTGATTCGACTACAACGGAGACGTGGACCACCGCCGTAACTGGAATATTAATGAAACAGGAGGATCCATCATTATCTTCACCCCACGAACCAGGATTAACTTCACACATCGTCCGCGCGGACTACCGCTGACGTCATCGCGCTGCCTGCAGCAACAGTTAAGACATTAAAGGAAAATTATTACGCTGTCTCTCATTTCAAAATTAAGGACAACTGCAGTTAAATTAACTATTTTAAAATACTGTCACAATATCTCAATTTTATTTAGTCCCAATAAATGTTCTTTCCATCATTTCGTCTTGTTGACAGTGTTGAAAACCCGCCAAATTTAGGTTCAATTAATAATTTTCTTTCAAAATTCTCCTCAGACATTTTGCTGCTCATTATAATTTTATTTTAACATTTGTTTGTAACTTCTTGTGGAGGGAGTACATATTTTATTTTTTTGTGTAGTAAAATTAGCTACCATAAAATTACGTATATTACCAGCTGATGCTGTCCGCCATTACTGGTTGAAAACTGCTGCTAATTTCTCATTGGCTGTCAGCTTCAAAACAAAACTACGTATTTCGTGGGCATCTAGCAGATGCGCGATGTCTATGTAGGCCCCTACAATAATTTGTTTTTACTTTTGCAGGTTTACTGGAATTATATTGACTTTAATTGTTCATTTGGCCCCCAGTTAAAGTGATTTATCGCACCTATATATTAATTGTACTGAATTACCTAATATATTTTTTTCGTTTTCGTCCATGACTAACAGGGGTAATCAGATTCCTTGTATAGGTCATGTTTTATTATTTAAAAGGTTTTTTTTTAAAAAAAGTAGAGAACCAGTTTCTTTACAAAGAATCTTCAGAAATTATTGTATTTGTTTGTGCACTGTAAGGAGCAGAAATAGAGAGAAGGCGAAAATTGTTAAAATGTACTGCTGTTTTTTGATGGAAAAAAAGTTTATATACACTGTAGCGTGCCGTGTGTAAACTGGCTGTCTGTGTATTAGGATGGATATAGATTCTGTTTCTATCTCGGCCGAGCGCCTACGCGCCTAGGCGCACCAGCAACTCCGGCCACCTGCACAACAGATGTGTAAGGCGGGTCCCGGACAGAGCAGGGGCCGTCCTGACGGACGCCAGGCAGAGTCCAGGTCACACCGGCAGCCGAGGCGTCAGACACGCCGCTAGAGGTCGCGACCCACACGGACTACTTTATCGAGGGCAGCCCATGTAAAGCCGCGCGCAGACCACGGACGGCGGTCTCCGCCGGTAAGCCGATGGGCTAGGCGCCTAGAGCAATCGCTCTTGCATTATCAGGGGCTTACTTCGATGGGTCCAGAAAGACGTATCACAGATCACAGTCCGCCGCTGCTACACCGTCGAGGCGTCTTCCGGAGGCCACCTCTATCCTCGGGACTAGTGCCAGACGAAATGTGGCGTATGACGCTGTATCAACAGTCTGTATCAACAAATTACACTAGTTATTGACTTTGGTTGTACCAGACTCTAAAATGTCTTACGTATTGTGGACACTATCAGTGACTGATGTCTACGTCCAGAAAATATAGCGCAAGTATTTGTTTATTTTCTTAAGGGAGGTAGGAAATAAAACGGGCCGACTTCGAGAAGGAGAGGCACCACAAGACATTTTAATTTGCACTGTCTATACTTTTACAAATAAATTCATAAAACTTTGTCAGCATGACCAGGAAGGATTCAGGATTCATATTCATAGCAGTGCAAATTTCACGTCCTACTCCCCTTAAATACACTGACAGCCAAATTCTAGCTGGCTTAAGTACATTCAATACGTCTTCCAGCAGACTAGTTAGTGAAGATATTAACTGTTATTCCATTAGAATTTGCCTTCTACAAAGAGTTATTTTGTTGTTTGGGCGTTTAGCCAGAATTTAATTGTTGTTGCTGTAATTTGGCAATCAGCCAATTATTGCTACTTATTTCCACCTTCAGTCAGGGTTACCACCACTGGAAAGATATTTTTGTTTACTGAGAGGAAATAAACTTTATTTCTTTACGTCCTGAGAATCGTTCTTGTCTATTGACCACGGATATAGCAATATTCTAACTGGATGAAACTCTTGTAAGGGCACGGAAAGTTTTGAAAATCATGACTAAAGTGAATTTAACAGGAGTTTTGTTAGTTTTGATGTGGAAAGCCACAAAGATAAATGCATGTGTTTCTGGATACTAAAAAGAAGTATCAATAGCTATGGCACAATACATCAAAAGAATTTGCACCAAGAGAAATAATTGTCTTTTCACTCTTTAAAACGATTGCTTCACATATATTCTTCGTTTTGACGTAAAAACGTAAAACTGTTATCATCATGAAGTTAGGTCTGAATACTGCAAGGCTGTCCGATGCGTTTCCCTGTTACCTTTGCTATTCCCAGAGTTCTTCCGACCTTGTAAATGTCTTCTCCGGACTGAATGTACAATCCATGCAACGATGTACCACAGTATTTTTTACACTGATATATATATTTCTCAGGGGTGAAAATACGATAAACGACAGGAAAAAAATAGAAAATAAGTATCATCGGTTAAAAGCTGAAAGATTAATATGAAGCTTTAAGAAAAGTGAATGACTGGTTTGATTTAAACTTATTTAAACAAAATAATTATTTAACGGCAACTGACTGACATTGATATTTCCGCACTATCGATTGCGTACTTGTGGCTAATTTTGACTATACAAACGCAACGGACTGAATGAGTATACATCTGACTATAATGAATATTTAACCGTAACAGAATTAATTTACTACTGTTTCAACATAAATGATCTCACAGATAGCTTTTATAACTGCACTGAATAAAATCCTACCATCTGCTCTACTATTGTGTACCCTATGACACATGAAACTGTCTGGCATCCATGTGGAGTTATCAGACGAATTTCCAATTGCGTATGATGCTGATCGTTGCCTGCTCCCGGTTGGATAGTAAAGCTGAAAGAAAGCGACACAATACTATGCCCTATGGCGATTAATCGTGCAATGGACTAACCTGGTCCTGATCACGTATTAACCAAAAATTTCACATACTTTAGTGCAAAATTACCCTGTACTAACTCTCTGTGCATAATAACAGCTCAGTCTTCAGATAGAAAATCTGTTTCAATGATAAGCAGCAGACATGGACGCCATGTAACGAACAAGTGAGAAAGAAGTCATCAGTACTGATTAATCATGCACAAGAAAAGGAAAATACAATTGTATTGTTTACACGCAACAAATTTCTACCAAATTGCTTTGAACTATATGCATACATGTTCGTCGTAGCTTGCTCATAGTGCACCCCAGGACAAAACGTTCAGGAACAAAGTCAGTCTCTGTAACCAAACTGATGACGTCTACTATTCATATAGATTGCGTAAATGAAGAAAATGGATTGAGTAACATAAATTACGTGATGCATAATGTGCATGAGACGACCACTGAGACGCCCTGTCGCAGTCTACACATACCCCGAAGGCGTCGGTCACCCCCAATTAACAAAATAAAAAACATCACCAGACTGACTAAAATAACAATAAACTTCGGTCCCAGCTGAAAGTGCATTCCTATTTCGTAAAACTATAGAGCTTCGTGTCTCACTACTCACTTCCTGATAAGACAAAGGACTTGGTCTTCACTGCCTGCCACGTGGTAAGAAAAATCTCGACTTTACCAAGAGTTTGCATTGCAAGAAGTTACGAGCTCGCTAACAAATTCCGAAACAATTACGAAATACGCAGCAGAGAAGCGACCACAGTAATTCATACAAAGCAACATGACAAGAAATTTCGACTAACGTCTTCACAGGCTAATTTACGAAACATTATGTACATCGAAACTGATAATAATAAAATATAGCAAGGTACAGCATTTGTGTAATAAAGGCCCCAGGAAATGTAATGATTGCCCGTTAATTATCAATTTCATGAATAAATTTACGGTGTGTGTGTCCAAGTGTCCAATAATTATGAGAAGAGATATGTAATGACAATAATTAAATCCTTCTTTCTCATGCACAACCTCAGTGTCCAAAAATTAGTATCGCCCATGTCTTCACCTTAAGCGACTTCCCAGCTGGAGACCAAATTTCAGATAGTGATAAAGCAACAGACACTTCATTTAAGCACTTCAGAAAAGAAATAAATCATAATTATTGTCCACCGGGACTCCAAATCAGTGGGAATTACGAAGCAAAATCAATGTATTTCGCATCTGATACTGATGATGTTGTATAATGGTCTTTGTTAGTTCGTTCTCCAATGGCACAATACACAAAAATAAAATCTGTCCTGGTCAGACTTCAAACACTGCAGAGAGTTTATCAGTACAATTCTAAGACTAGGCATGTACCACAGAAGACATTTACGAGTAAATTTACAGTAGTAACTCCAGCCGGCTGATACCGATCAGAGAGGGCGGAGGCCACTGGAGACCAAGTTGAAGAGGCAAGGGCTCACTGGGTGATGGCTGGCTGTTCGTGGAGCTAGAATGTTGCACCTGCTGGTTTGATGTTGCAGCTGTGAACGACAACATCTCCGTCACCAGAGTGTCCACGAGTCTGTGTCAGCCAGCAGCCTTTGTTGTCCGATTCTGCTATACGTCCGTTACCTGAGAGCCTTTTCCTGACCAGTGATCAACCGTGGTGCTCAGCTTGACAACTGTCTTCGACCAGCACGAAAGCCAGAATATGTGTGCTAGTTGAAAAACTGGTTACGAAACATGGAAAGATATCTCTCTCCTCACGATGCCAAATTGTATTAAGATCGAATATACAGTGAAAAGCCAAACAAACTGGTACACCTGCCTAATATCGTGTACGACACCCGCGAGCACGCAGAAGTGCCACAACACGGCTTGGACTCGACTTAAGCCTGAAGTAGTGTTGGAGGGAATTGACACAATAAATCCTGCAGGGCTGTTCATAAATCCATAAGAGTGCGAGGGCGTTGGGATGTCTTCGAGTTTGGTGGCCAGCGGAAGTGTTTAAATTCAGAACAATGTTCCTGGAGCCACTCTGTAGCAATCCTGGACGTGTGGAGTGTCGCATTGTCCTGCTGGAATTGCCCAAGTCTGTCGGAATGCACAATGGACATGAATGGATGCAGGTGATCAGACGGGATGCATACATAATTGTCACCTGTCAGAGTTGTATCTACACGTATCACCCCAATTGCACATTCCCCACACCATTACAGAGCCTCCTCCAGCTTGAAAGGTCCCCTGCTGACAGGCAGGGTCCATGGACGCATGAGCTTGTCGCCGTACGCGTACACATCCATCAGCTGAATACAATCTGAAACGAGACTCGTCCGACCAAGCGACATGTTTCCAGTCATCAACACTCCAATTCCGGTGTTGACGGGACCAGGAGAGGCGTAAAGCTTTCTGTCGTGCAGTCATCAAGGCTACACGAGTGGGCCTCCGGCTCCGAAAGCAGTTATCGATGATGTTTTGTTGAATGGTTCGTACGCTGACACTTGTCGATGGCCCAGCCCCGTTTTCGCAGCATCTTTTTCCGGCAGCAGCGATGTCGCAGATTTGATATTTTACAGGATTCCTGATATTTACGATACACTCGTGAAATGGTCGTACGGAAAATTGCCACTTCATCGCTATCTTGCAGTGTTGTGTCCCATGGCTTGTGCGCCGACTATAACAGCACATTCAAACTCATTTAAATCTTGGTAGCCTGCCATTGTAGCACCGATAAGCGATCGAACAACTACGCCAGACAATTGTTGTCTTATATCGCCTTTGCCTACCGCAGCGCCGTATTCTGCATGTTTACATACCTATGTGTTAGACTACGCATGCATATCGCAGTTTGTTTGGCGCTTCATGTATACGAAAAGTTTCGCTTAATGCAGCGTATATGCAACGTAGCTTGACTTGTATGCTGGTATATAAGCACCGACATACAGGCAAGGGATCAGTGTGGCATTCTTGTCTTTCATATATGGGTGCAGTAAATGCAGAAACGTGAACTGTGGTGACATTATTACCAAAGGCGTCTGAACATGAGCATCTGCTGTTATTCTTTTCTTGGCTGCTGAAGGGCAAACACTGGCAGACATTCATTGGAGGAAGAAGAGTGTGCATGGGGCAGCAAGTCTGTCAAAAACCACACTGCCGGCCGCTGCGGCCGAACGGTTCTGGGTGCTTTAGACCGGAACCACGCGGCTGCTACGGTCGCAGGTTCGAATCCTGCCTCGAGCATGGATGTGTGTGATGTCCTTAGGTTAGTTAGGATTACGTAGTTCTAAGTCTAGGTGAGTGATGACCGCAGATGTCAAGTCCCATACTGCTTAGAGCCATTTGAAAAACCACACTGTGGGAAATAGCGACAAGAGATGCTGCCGCTCCTTGATAACGCACGTCCCAATATCGCAAATGCCGCAACGCAGCTGTAATCCTGTTCTCCCCCACCGCCCCATGCGATTACCAAGCCTTGGATCCCGTATAAAAGACCATGAAGGGTCGATGATCCCTGCCGAACGAAGATGTGCAGCGGCCAGTTATGGACCACTTCACGCAGGAAGACACGGTGTTTTGCCAAAAGTGTATCTTCAATCTGGTTCGTCGATGGGATGTTTGTTTCAGTGCTCAAGACGATTTTGCTTGATAGGCATACCGATTCTGCGCTGCACCGTCTTCGAACGGAAGCGTTGTGATCGCCTTGCATACGTGCGACGAATTTTAAAATATCACATAAAAACAAATGTTATACCATTACTGAAGCAGCCTCACAGAGTAGGAACTTTTGAACACTAGGAGCATCACTAGAGGTCTGTGAGCTGTTGGCCTACTACTTAAGCAAAAAGGGTACGTAAATACCACGTTCGAAAATTTACGTATTGAAATATGCAGAGTTTCATGTTCGAGTGGCCGCTGTTGTTGTTGTGGTCTCCAGTCCAGAGACTGGTTTTATGCAGCTCTCCATGCTACTCTCTCCTGTGTAAGCTTCTTCATCTCCCAGTACCTATTGAAACCTTCATCCTTCTGGATATGTTTAGTGTATTCATCTCTTGGTCTCCCTCTACGATTTTTACCTTCCACGCTGCCCTCCAATACTAAACTGGTGATCCCTTGCTGCCTCAGAATATGTCCTGCCAAGCGATCCCTTCTTCTGGTCAAGATGTGCCAGAAATTTCTCTTCTCCCTAATTCTATTCAATGCCTCCTCATTAGTCACGTGATCTACCCATCTAATCTTCAGCGTTCTTCTGTAGCACCACATTTCGAAAGCTTCTGTTCCCTTCTTGTCTCAACTATTTATCGTCCACGTTTCACTTACATACATGGCTACACTCCATACAAATACTTTCAGAAACGTCTTCCTGACGCTTAAATCTATACTCGATGTTAACGAATTTCTCTTCTTCAGAAACGCTTTCCTTGCCACTGCCAGTCTACATATTATATCCTGTCTACTTCGACCATTATCAGGTACTTTGCCCCCCAAATAGCAAAACTCATTTACTACTTTAAGCGTCTCATTTCCTGATCTAATTCCCGCAGCATCACCCGATTTAATTCGACTACATTCCATTAACCTCGCCTTGCTTTTGTTGATGTTCATCTTATATCCTCCCTTCAAGACACTGTCCATTCCGTTCAGCTGCTCTTCCAGGTCCTTTGCTGTCTCTGACAGAATTACAATGTCATCGGCGAACCTCAAAGTTTTTATTTCTTCTTCATGGATTTTAATTCCTACTCCGAGTTTTTCTTTTGTTTCCTTTACTGCTTGCTCAATATACAGATTGAATAACATCGGGGATAGGCTAGAACCCTGTCTCACTCCCTTCCCAACCACTGCTTCCCTTTCATGCCCCTCGACTCTTCTAACTGGCATCTGGTTTCCGTACCAATTGTAAACAGCCTTTCGCTCCCTGTATTTTACCCCTACCACCCTAAGAATTTGAAAGAGAGTATTCCAGTCAACATTGTCAAAAGATTTCTCTAAGTCTACAAATGCTAGAAACATATCCGCAACCAGCGACGCCTGTGGTATGAGGATGACACGGGGATCGGTCGGTGCCGTTAGGCCTTCAAGATCTGTTTGGACAGCGTGTAGTTGAGCATTACCACATGGGGCTGACAGATGGAACGGAAACGCTCTAAAGAAGAGCAGCACGTTTCGTCACAGATAAGTCGTAGGGTCAGTATTGCCTCACGTGTTCCGTCATTTCTACGGAATCCAAAGTGATCATCCCCGAGGTCGGCTTCTACCAGTTTTTCCATTCGTCTGTAAAGAATTCGTGTTAGTAATTTGCAGCCGTGGATTATTAAACAGATAGTTCGGTAATTTTCACATCTGTCAACACCTGCTTTCTTCGTGAGTCTGACGGTGTGTCACCTGTCTCACACATCTTGCTCACCAGATGAGACTGCCACACAAAGTACCCTTCGCCACCCTGTAGAGTGGCTTACGGTGTGCAGGCATAGCTACAAGTTTGTTCGAACACAACTCATTATTCAGACACCGGAAAAAGATTATGAACGAAATGCCGTCTGGCATATGTGTACTTAAGCACCCTCCTCTTTTTTATGCGATGTGTTCAAATTCCATATCATATATCACCTTCGACAAATTCAGGCCGATAGGCGGCCCTTCCACGACGTGTCTGGGAGGGCAAACGAAGCCTTGCTTACAACGGAGTGAATGGAAGTGATCAACAGCGAACGACCTTTCACCAAATAATGCACTACTGTTCACTACAATTCCTGCCACCTGTAACAACCTGACTAACTACGAGCAATTACTGCTGAAGAAATCTAATACTTAACGCTGCCGTTTTTAGCAGCTGGAGATTTGAGGGTGCGGAACAGAGCGCTTGAGAACAGGTAGTGACGCTTGAGCCCACGATGATCGCAGCGTTAATATCATTTCTTTGATGCCCAAGTTACATGTAAACAGATTTTCATTCAGTACCACGACAATTATAATCACGAGGCAAAACCGCGAGATTCAGATGGGGTTATTTTGTGTGGATAGCGCACTGTTGGCAATTAACTAAGCAGAGCGACACAGGAAAAGAAAAAGGTGAGGGTCGGAATTTTTATGCATGAGAGAAAACAGCGGTGTCACTGAATTACACCTACATCCTAGGCCCAAAGTTTAAAAAAATAAATATGGAAACACCCGAGAAATGAACGCCTGCACATAAATGCAGATTCTGGCCAAGCCTGCAGTTTGCGCTGTTGTATTTAACCAGGAACGGCGTTCTTGCAGTGTGCTCAGTACGTTCTAAATGTCACTGTGGTCAGAACAGTGTTCTGGCAGTAGTGAGTGCATTATGTCGGCTCTAAGTAAATTCGAACATAGAAAGATTGTTGGTGATCGTGTGGTAGATGCTTCGGTAATCAAGGTAGCCAAGGTGTCTGGCGTTTTAAGAGCTGCCGTATTGGGGATTTATGCAGCGTACAGGGAAGGCGGAAAAAGATCAGATGATTGGAAAAGAGTACAGGTAGTTCCAGTTTTCAAGAAGGGTTGTCGAGCAGATGCGCAAAACTATAGGCCTATGTCTCTGACATCGATTTGTTGTAGAATTTTAGAACATATTTTTTCGTTCGTGTATCATGTCATTTCTGGAAACCTAGAATCTACTCTGCAGGAATCAACATGGATTTCGGAAACAGCGATCGCGTGAGATGCAACTCGCTTTATTTGTTCATGAGGCCCAGAAAATATTAGATACAAGCTCTCAGATAGATGCTATTTCCCTTGACTTCCGGAAGGCGTTCGATACAGTTCCGCACTGTCGCGTGATAAACAAAGTAAGAGCCTACGGAATATCAGACCAGCTGTGTGGCTGGATTGAAGAGTTTTTAGCAAACAGAACACGTTGTTCTCAATGGAGAGATGTCTACAGAATTTGAAGTAACCTCTGGCGTGCCACAGGGGAGTGTTATGGGACCATTGCTTTTCACAATATATATAAATGACCTAGTAGATAGTGTCGGAAGTTCCATGCGGCTTTTCGCGGAAGATGCTGTAGTATACAGAGAAGTTGCAGCATTAGAAAATTGCAGTGAAATGATGGAAGATCTGCAGCGGATAGGCACTTGGTTCAGGGAATGGCAATTGATCCTTAACATAGAGAAATGTAATGTATTGCGAATACATAGGAAGAAGGATCCTATATTGTATGTTTATATGATAGCGGAACAAACACTGGTAGAGTTACTTCTGTAAAATATCTGGGAGTATGCGTACGGAACGATTCGAAAAAGAAGTAGAATGATCATATAAAATTAATTGTTGGTAAGGCGGGTGCCAGATTGAGATTCATTGGGAGAGTCCCCAGAAAATGTAGTCTATCAACAAAAGAGGTGGCTTACAAAACACTCGTTCGACCTATACTTGAGTATTGCTCATCAGTGTGGGATCCGTACCAGGTCGGGTTGACGGAGGAGGTAGAGAATATCCAAAGAAGAGCGGCGCGTTTCGTCACAGGGTTATTTGGTAAGCGTGATAGCGTTACAGAGATGTTTAGCAAACTCAAGTGGCAGACTTTGCAAGAGAGGCGCTCTGCATCGCGGTTTAGCTTGCTGTCCAGGTTTCGATATGGTGCGTTTCTGGATGAGGTATCGGATATATTGCTTCCCCCTACTTATACCTCCCGAGGGGATCACGAATGTAGAATTAGAGAGATTCGAACGCGCACGGAGGCTTTCCGGCAGTCGTTCCCGCGAACCATACGCGACTGGAACAGGAAATGGAGGTAATGACAGTGGCATGTAAAGTGCTCCCCGACACACAACGTTGGGTGGCTAGCGGAGTATAAATGTAGATATAGATGTAGATCATCCGTTAAGTCACAAGGACGAAAGTGCGTATTGAGTTACCGTAACGGGTGGTCATTCAAAAGGATTATCACTAAAAGTAATAAGCCGACAGCTGCCAAACTCACTGCAGAACTGAATCTCGTACTCTCGAATCTCTGTACAGCACCAAAACAACAAGAAGAGTGCTCAATAATCAGGAAACTGCAGGGCGAACTGGAATTCCAAAACCACTAAACAGTGATGCAAATGCCCATAGTAGGAAAATGCGGTGCTAATTGCCACGAAACCAGGACTGTGGGACAGTGAATAAAAGTGATTCGGTCGGATGTGTCTTGTTCCATACTGTTTACTTCCCGAGAGTGAAACATAGCGGGGGCTCGGTGACGATATGGTGGTATTCCATGGGCCCCATTGTTTCTTTGCAAGGTCACGATAGTGCCAAGAATTATGTGACAATTTTATCTCGTAGTACACTGTATGTTCCCCGTGTTCCAAGACGACAGGGCCCGTTTTCATACAGCTCGCATCGCCCATCACTGGTTTTCTGAGCATGAGGATAAATTGTCGCATCTACCCTGGGCACTTCAGTCACCACATCTAAATATTATTCAGCCTTTGTGGTCTACTTTTGAGAGGAGGGTTACTGATGGCTACCCCCTACGTAATTATTACCTGAACTTGCCACTATTTTGGAGGAAGAATGGAACAAGATTCCCATGAAAACCCTACAGGACTTGTATTTATCCATTCCGAGATGAATGGAAACTGTTTTGAATGGCAGTGGCATTCCTACCTGATATTAGGCATGGTAATGTGTTTTTAGTGCTTCCATATTTTGTCCACCCTCTGCATGTCTACAGACGATTTTCGCTGGATTCTCCCTGCAACTTACGGTAGAAGTGATAATCAGAACACTGTCGATGAGTAATATCAGCCGAAGAAAGTCTCCGCTTGTGAAAAACTGAAGGGATTTCCAGTTAAGTTAATTACTTGTTTCGCATTTCACTCATTCCCGAGCTTTTATTCACTGTAGTCAGCTTCCACCTGAAAGACGCAAGTAATAAATTTATCTTCTTCCCCACTACCTCAGTTGCACGGTCGAATACTTTAGCACTTTACTGCCGAGAATAATTTTTTGTCCCGCATTTTAGCTGTGAAAGTCTTTGATCGTATCGTCTACCAGCAAACTAAACGTGCTCTCTCGGCCAGTGCATCGCACACACAACTCAAGTTCAGTAGCAAAGGTGGTTTAGCCGGCCTCGGTGGCCGAGCGGTTTTAGGCGCTTCAGTCCGGAAGCGCGCGATTGCTGCGGTCGCAGGTTAGAATCCTGCCTCGGGCATGGATGTGTGTGATGTCCTTAGGTTAGTTAGGTTTAAGTATTTCTAAGTTCTAGGGGACTGATGACATCAGATGTTAAGTCCCATAGTGCTCAGAGCCATTTGAACCATTTGAACAAACGCGGTTTAAGCACGTACTTTTCACACCGATTCTCTTGTTTTCTTTCTTTCTTTTTTTAGATACGTTTCACTCCATGCCCCTGAGCGCTGAGCGGGCCGTCGTAGAGCAAACATGATTCCTTTCGTTCGCCAAACAGCGCGGTAAGCCGAGAGTGGGACGGAGGGGTCCCAACTGGAAATTTTCGGAGGAGGATTTCCAGCTGCAGCATTCGCCTGACGACCAGCGAAAACCTCGATCCGAACCGGTGGTAATAGGCTTATATTTATTTACATTACAGTGCCGTCCAGTGTTTAAAAGTGTGTGTGTGTGTGTGTGTGTGTGTGTGTGTGTGTGTGTGTGTGTGTACAAGAAAAAAGTGGTTCAATTGGCTCTGAACACTAAGGGACTTAACATCTGAGGTCATCAATCCCCTAGAACTTAGAACTACTTAAATCTAACTAACCTAAGTGCCTCACAAACATCCATGCCCGAGGCATGATTCGAACCTGCGACCGTAGCGGTCGCGCGGTTCCAGACTGAAGCGCCTGAAACCTCTCGGCTACCACGGCCGGCTAAAAAGAAAAGAGATAATACACATTCGCTGGTGCTCGAATGCTTTTGTTTACTCTGGTGTGAACCATGTTTAATAGTCTCGATACACAAGACCAACAAATACCGCTATAAAATGGTGATTGTTGGAAACAGAGTTAATTTCTAGTTGATGTAATTAATGGCGGGTTGCTCTAAATGAAGAAAAATGTAAGTTAATGCAGATGGGCAGGGAAACAACCCCGTAATGTTCGAACAGAGCATTAGCAGTGTGCTGCTTCAAACAGTCATGTCGGTTAAATATGTAGGCGTATCGTTGCAAAGCGATACCGAATAGAACGAGCATGTAAGTAATGGGGTAGGGAAGGCGAACGATCAACGTCATTTTATTTGGAGAATTTTAGGAAAGTGTGGTTCATCTGTAAAGGATGAATGCAGGACACTAGAGTGACTCGTTTTAAGTACTGCTCGAGTGTTTGGCATCCGCACCAGGGCGGAATAAAGGAAGATATCGAAGGAATTAAGAAGCCTGCAGCCAGGTTTTGCACCGTTGGGCTTGCCCAACAGGCGAGTATTACAGTGTTGCTTCGTGAACTAGAATCGTTATCTGTGGAGGAAAGATGCCGCTCTTTCTGCGAAGCACTATTGAGACAATTTAGAGAGCCCACCTACTCTGCTGACGGCAGAACGATTCTAGTGCTACCAGCGCACATTTCGTCTGCGGACCACGAAGATAAGGTGAGAGACAGTAGGGCTGCTAAGGAGGCACGTAGAGACTCGTTTCGCCCTCGCTGTTTTTGCCAATAGAACAGGAAAGTAAGTGACTAGTAGTGGCACAGGTTACTCTCCGCCATGTGCAATACAGTGGTTTGCTGAGTATGCATGTAGATGTAGATTACTTAACTCGCAGAAAGTGCTTAAACGCACCCTGCGCTATTTGAACAGCATACACGGAGGAAAAAAAAGTATCTGGACAGATCATCAATGGGAAGGTTTGAATCGTACGGAGTCTGTCTTCTTCAAGATTTATCATTTCAGCGTAACTATTGTAACCTATAACATCTTGTACATCTTGAAAATGATTGCTGTGTAGGTGAATCCCTGGTCTCAAATTCCAGTTTTAAGCTTTCCCCCTCTTTTCTGGAGACTAGAAATCTACTCTGTAGGAATCAGCATGGGTTTCGAAAAAGACGATCGTTTGAAACGCAGCTCGCGCTATTCGTCCACGAGACAGAGGGCCATAGACAAGGGTTCCCAGGTAGATGCCGTGTTTCTTGACTTCCGCAAGGCGTTTGATACAGTTACCCACAGTCGTTTAATGAACAATGGAAGAGCATATAGACAATCAGACGAATTGTGTGGTTGGATTGAAGAGTTCCTACATAACAGAACGCAGCATTTCATTCTAAATGGAGAGAAGTCTTCCAAGGTTAGAGTGATTTCAGATGTGCCGCACGGGAGTGTCGTAGGATCATTGCTATTCACAATATATATAAATGACCTTGTGGATAACATCAGAAGTTCACTGAGGCTTTTTGCGGATAATGCTGTCGTATATCCAGAGGTTGTAATAATGGAAAATTGTACTGAAATACAGGAGCATCTGCAACGAATTAACGCATGGTGCAGGGAATTGCAATTGAATCTCAATGTAGACAAGTGTAATGTACTGCGAATACATAGAAAGAAAGACCCTTTATCATTTAGCTACAACATAGCAGGTCAGCAACTGGAAGCAGTTAATTCCATAAATTATCTGGGAGTAGGCATTAGGAGTGATTTAAAATGGAGTGACCATATAAAATTAATCGTCGGTAAAGCAGATGCCAGACTAAGATTCATTGGAAGAATCCTAAGGAAATGCAGTCCGAAAGTAAAGGACGTAGGTTACAGTACACTTGTTCGCGCACTGCTTGAATATTGCTCACTGGTGTCGGATCCGTACCAGATAGGGTTGATAGAAGAGATAGAGAAGATCCAACGGAGAGTAGCGCGCTTCGTTACAGGATCATTTAGTAATCGCGAAAGCGTTACGGAGGTGATAGATAAACTCCAGTGGAAGACTACAGAAGAGAGACGCTCAGTGGGTCGGTACGGGCTTTTGTTGAAGTTTCGAGAACATTCCTTCACCGAGGAGTCAAGCAGTGTATTTCTCCCTCCTACGTATATCTCGCGAAGAGACTATGACGATAAAATCAGAGAGATTAGAGCCCACACAGAGGCATACCGACAATCTTTCTTTCCACAAACAATACGAGACTGGAATAGAGGGGAGAACCGATAGAGGTACTCAAGGTACCCTCTGCCACGCACCGTCGGGTGGCTTGCGGAGTATGGGTGTAGATGTAGATACACATACACCCACGCACACGCCAGCCGTCCTTTGTATGTTTGCCGCGTATGTCAGAGGAAGAAGGGTTGCCTCGTCACTGCTGTCCAAAGGGGAATCGCACTTACGAGCGAACCTCCACCGAGCTGTGCCGCCATCTGCGTGAGTTACCCTCCTGGTTCCGCTCTGATAGGGTCCCGCGGCCCTCTGTTTGTAGTTAGAGTCAGGTCTTACAGTCAAACAGGTAACAACTGCAGTGTTCTCCCAAGACTACTCAGATGTGATACAGATCTATGGTGAGACGCACCGCAACGTAGCTGAGGCCCCAAGGCTGTATTCACAACGTTTTCCAATGCGACGTGTACCGATTGCGCTTGTGTTTACACGTACAAATATGCGTTTAAGAACCGAGGGAACTTCCCAGATACAACGTGTCTTGAAAGACCACTTCACGACGCACTCGATGTTGCCCGGAACGTTAATGAGTGTTTTGGAGGACATCCCACGAACGGTAAGCATAGGTTATATAAAAATAGCGCGTACGCACGATGTAGTATGAACGAAAGTGTTTTCGTGCTATTGCATTTAGGTTGCGGTATTATTTGTACCTATAATAATAATAGTAACACTATAATGGTCATTGTTACCAACATTATAAAAGTCATTAGATTCAATAATACCTACACTACTGGCCATTGAAATTGGTAAACCAAGACGAAATGCAGATGATAAACGGGTATTCATTGGACAGATAAATTATACTACAACTGACATGTGATTACATTTTCACGCAATTTGGGTGCATACATCCTGAGAAATCAGCACCCAGAACAACTACCTCTGGCCATAATAACGGTCTTGATACGCCTGGGCATTGAGTCAAGCAGAGCTTGGATGGCGTGTACATGTGCAGCTGCTCATGCAGTTCAACACGATACCTCAGTTCATCAAGAGTAGAGACTGGCGTATTGTGACGAGCCAGTTGCTCGGCCACCATTGACGAGACATTATCAATTGGTGAGAGATCTGGAATATGTGCTGGCCAGGCCAGCATTCGAAGTTTTTCTGTATCCAGAAAGGCCCGAAACAGGACCTGTAACATGCGGTCGTGCATCATCCTGCTGAAATGTAGGGTTTCGCAGGGAGTGAATGAAGGGTACAGCCACGGGTCGTAACACATTTGAAATATAACATCCACTGTCTAAAGTGCCGTCAATGCGAACAAGAGGTGACCGAGACATGTAACCAATGGCACCCTATACCATCACGCCGGGTGATACGCCGGTATAGCGATGACGAATACACGCTTCAAATGTGCGTTCACCGCGATGTCGCTAAACACGGATGCGACCATCATGATGCTGTAAACAGAACCTGGATTCATCCGAAAAAATGACGTTTTCCATTCGTGCACCCAGGTTCGACGTTGAGTACACCATCACTGGCGCTCCTGTCTGTGATGCAGCGTCAAGGGTAACCGCAGCCATGGTCTCCGAGCTGATAGTCCATGCTGCTGCAAACGTCGTCGAACTGTTCGTGCAGATGGTTGTTGTCTTGCAAACGTGAGGAATCGAAACGTTGCTGCACGATCCGTTACAGCCATGTGGATAAGATGCCTGTCATCTCGACTGCTACTGAATCAAGGCCGTTGGGATCCAGCACTGCGTTCCGTATTACCGTCCTAAACCCACCGATCCCATATTCTGCTAACAGTGATTGGATCTCGACCAACACGAGCAGCAATGTCGTGATACGATAAACTGCAATCGCGGTAAGCTACAATCTGACCTTTATCAAAGTCGGAAACGTAATGGTACGCATTTCTCCTCCTTACACGAGGCATCACAACAACGTTCCACCAGGCAACGCCGGTCAACTGCTGTTTGTGTATGAGAAATCGGTTGGAAACTTCCCTCATGTCAGCACATTGTAGGTGTCGCCACTGGCGCCAACCTTGTGTGAATGCTCTGAAAAGATAATCATTTGCATATCACAGCATCTACGTCCTGTCGGTTAAATTTCGCATCTGTAGCACGTCATCTTCATCGTGTAGGAATTTTAATGGCCAATATATTTCTTATCGTAATTAGGACAAAAAAGAGCTGGGGATATAGAGGTCTTCTACAGAAAGGTTTTTGGAGGAGCAAAAACGGTATCCCTTTAAGCTTCACCTATACCAAGAGCTTTATGGAAACGATTTCCAAAATCGGGTATCGTTCTGCAGATATCTCGTAATAAAGTAGCTGTAAATCCGGATTTCATCAGGAAAAGATTTTATGGGGAGGTGAATGCTATTTCTCCAATGACGCCACTGTCGATAGACACATTCGATGTTGCTGGGATCCTGAAAATCCTCGTTAGTTATAACCACATGACGTGCACGCACACTGGGGTGTTAACGCATGGTGTGGCATTGTAGGAGACTATCATTGGACCAGTTTATCTGACTCCCAAATTAACTGGTTGCTTGTATTTGCTACGCCTACAGAATGAGCTGAATCTTGGGCATCTCATAGAAGATATCCCATTTCAGTTAGCCGTGAGAAACTGGTTTCAGCACGATGGTACGCCACCACATTACTGTAGAGGGGTTATGGGGTAGCTCAACAATGTATACCCCAAACGGTGGGTAGGCCGTGGTGGTTGCATTCGATGGGCAGCGTGATCGCATGATTTAACACCCCTGGATTTTTTCTTATGACAGTAAATCCAAGCCATGGTTTACGAAGCGGAACCGGGAAATTCGGATGTGTTAAAATAAAGAATATGTCATGCTTCTGCTTCAGTATCTGCAGAAATGTTAAGAGGTGTCCATGCTAACACTGGGAGGCGCTTACATCGATGCATCCAACAAGATGGACATTCATCTTCTGGTACCGCGCACCACGGAATTTGAATCCCCGCCAGACGTCATGGACGTCGAAGACCCATAGAGGTCTCTGCACCATCGCGCCGTAAGCTGTGGCGGCGCGCGCTTCCTGGCCCGTATTTAGAGTGAGGGCGCCACAGTGGAACACGTGGTTGCAGCGGCCAATAGCGGCGTCCCCGATAGAGTACTTAAGCGCCTGCCTGTCGCTCAGCCTGGGATACGGATCCTGTACACCTCCCGTAAACTCGACCCTCCTCACCCGCTCGTCTCCCAGATCCTCACCCACCCCCGCCCGCTGCCGCGCCTGTATTCCCATGTCCCACCCGGTCTCCATCTCTCCACCCTCCTTACCCTCTCCCAAGGTGGCTTCCGCCAGCTCCCCCTCCCTGATGATGTCCTCCTCCCCTGCATCTACCCCTCCTATCAACTTTGATCCTTCCCCCCCACCTCCTGTGTCCATTCCTTTAGGCACCCTCCCTCCCCCCTTTCCCTTCCCTTCCCTTCTCTTTCCTTTCCCCCCTCCCTCCTCCCCTCTCCCCCGGGCTTCCCCTCCCCCTTCCTCCCTCCCCCTCCCTCCTTTGCCCATGGCATCTCTGCTCTCCCCTCTCCCATTTCCCCTTCCTCCTACTCCACCTCCTCTCTTGGCAGGTCCCCGGACTCGTACACGCTCAGTGAACATTCGCGCGCCGGAGATCATCGCCATCAGTGTTTAGTGTGTGTGCATCGTTTTGTGTTTCATGCAGTTACAACTCAACTGTTCACATGTGCCGTCGCCGTTCTCCGTGTTTTGTGCGCCGTGTCTCCAAGTGTTAGTGTTTTTTTCGTCCAACGTGAACGGCTTCTTGTTTGTTTTTTTGTATCTCCATTTTTTGCCCGCCGTTTTTTGTATTGTATATATCGCCCCTCTGTCATGTTTATTGTTCCACTTAAGGCTGAAGAGCAGCGTACTATGCTGCTGACAGCCCGCCTGTATAGGTGTTTAAAATTACAATAAAGGAAAAAAGCTCAGCCTGCGGGATACACTCCAACGCCACCAGCAAATACAGCGACACTTACGGAACGTTATTACAGCAACGAAACGCCGAGACTGGCGCCAGACCTGCACACGACTCAACGCCACCCTCCCTATCAACTCCTCCAAGTACAGATCCACCTTCCATCGCCTTACTGGTTCCCTTTCCGCTCTCCACTACCCCCTTCTCCATAACGATCGCCCCCTTCCTGACAACCTCAGTAAGGCCAACCACTTCGGTTCCCACCTTTCCGAGGTCTTCCCCATCCCCGATGATCCCCACTTTGATTATTCTCTTTTCCCCACCGTCATAGAACGTGCCGATACCTCGGTCGCTCCACTTGCTCCTAGTCTGCAGTACTTGGGGCAGTTGCCCACCTCCGACATAAACACTCCCATCACAGCACAAGACACTAAACTTATCCTCCGGTCCAAACGCAACACGGCCCCTGGTCACGACTGTGTCACCTACCATCACCTCTGAGAAAGCACCTATTCCTTCCTGACTGTCCTCGCCCATCTCTATAATGTCATCCTCTCTACTGGCTTCTACCCTGACCTGTGGAAGACTTCCCGAGTCCTCTTATTCCTCAAACCCAACAAACCCCCTTCTGCTGCCTCTTCCTATCGTCCCATATGCCCCACCTCTGTTTTCAGTAAGGTCTTTGAACCCATCCTCTCCCACCGTATCCATCAGCACCTTGCTCAACACCACCTTCTCCCCCTTACCCAGCGTGGCTTCCGACACTCCTTCTCTGCTGAAGACCAACTCCTCAACCTTGTTCACCTTCTATCCCTCGAGCTCAACTCCCATCGCTCCGCCATTTTTGTTTTTCTTGACCTCCAAAATGCCTATGACCGTGTATGGCATCCCAGTCTCCTCTTTAAACTCCAAACTTACGCCCTGCCTATCAATTTTGTCCGTCTGGTCTCTTCCTTCCTCTCGCACCGTCCTTCCTATGTCACCCTCCACAACACAAACTCCCGTATCTTTTATCCCACGGCTGGCGTCCCCCAGGGTCCTGTCCTCTCCCCTCTCCTTTATCTCTTGTATATGGCTGATTGAGAATGCGCTAGGTGACGATCAGTTTGGCTTTAGGAAAAGTAAAGGGACGAGAGAGGCAATTCTGACGTTACGGCTAATAATGGAAGCAAGGCTAAAGAAAAATCAAGACACTTTCATAGGATTTGTCGACCTGGAAAAAGCGTTCGACAATATAAAATGGTGCAAGCTGTTCGAGATTCTGAAAAAAGTAGGGGTAAGCTATAGGGAGAGACGGGTCATATACAATATGTACAACAACCAAGAGGCAATAATAAGAGTGGACGATCAAGAATGAAGTGCTCGTGTTAACAAGGCTGTAGCCTTTCGCCCCTACTCTTCAATCTGTACATCGAGGAAGCAATGATGGAAATAAAAGAAAGGTTCAGGAGTGGAATAAAAATACAAGGTGAAAGGATATCAATGATACGATTCGCTGATGACATTGCTATCCTGAGTGAAAGTGAAGAAGAATTAAATGATCTGCTGAACGGAATGAACAGTCTAATGAGTACACAGTATGGTCTGAGAGTAAATCGGAGAAAGACGAAGGTAATGAGAAGTAGTAGAAATGAGAACAGCGAGAAACTTAACATCGGGATTGATGGTCACGAAGTCAATGAAGTTAAGGAATTCTGCTACCTAGGCAGTAAAATAACCAATGACGGACGGAGCAAGGAGGACATCAAAAAGCAGACTCGCTATGGCAAAAAAGGCATTTCTGGCCAAGAGAAGTCTACTAATATCAAATACCGGCCTTAATTTGAAGAAGAAATTTCTGAGGATGTACGTCTGGAGTACAGCATTGTATGGTAGTGAAACATGGACTGTGGGAAAACCGGAACAGAAAAGAATCGAAGCATTTGAGATGTGGTGCTACAGACGAGTGTTGAAAATTAGGTGAACTGATAAGGTAAGGAATGAGGAGGTTCTACGCAGAATTGGAGAGGAAAGGAATATGTGGAAAACACTGATAAGGAGAAGGGACAGGATGATGGGACATCTGCTAAGACATGAGGGAATGACTTCCATGGTACTAGAGGGAGTTGTAGAGGGCAAAAACTGTAGAGGAAGACAGAGATTGGAATACGTCAAGCAAATAATTGAGGACGTAGGTTGCAAGTGCTACTCTGAGATGAAGAGGTTAGCACAGGAAAGGAATCCGGGGCGGGCCACATCAAACCAGTCAGTAAACTGATGACCAAAAAAAAATACGGCTGATATGCCCAAGCCACCCCCACCAGTTCACCTTCTCCAGTATGCTGATGACACCGCCTTCCTGGCTCTCTATCCTACCCTTCAACGGTCCCAACGTACCCTCCAAACCCACCTTAACCAGTTCACCACTTGGTGTAACCAGTGGTTCCTCCATCTCAACCCCTCCAAAACCCAGGCAATCATCATAGGCCACACCACTTGCTCCTTTCGCCTCCATGATTTCTACCTCACCCTTTATGGTCGTCCAATCCAGCTCACCCCCACCCTGAAATACCTTGGCCTCACCCTCGACCGACACCTCACCTGGACCCATCATCTCCAGACCGTCCAGCAGAAAGCCCATTCCCGCCTCCGCCTTCTGAAACTCCTGTCTGGCTGGACATGGGGATTGCATCCTTCTACCATCCACCACACCTACAAATCCCTCATCCGTCCTATCCTCTGTTATGCCAGCGTTGCCTGGATCTCCGCCCCCACCCGCTTTTACAAGGCCCTCCAAATCCTTGAACCCCATGCGCTCTGCCTTGCCTTCCGTATCCGCCTTCCTTCCCCCACACGGCTCCTGTATGAACTGATGCCCTTCCCCCACCTCCTCCTGTTCCTCCAACATCCTTTACATTGTCTGCAGGCTTGATCCCCCCCCCCCCACCCTCTGGTTTCCTCCTTCCTCTCCACCCCTCGCCCGTTGCCGCGCCTCTATCGCTGTATCCCTCCCTCTCTCCACCTCTACACCCTCCAACTCCTTCATCAGGGCAATTTCCAACGCCTCCCCCCCAGGATGACGAACTTCGGCGTGACATCTACCCTTCCTTCCAACTATAACCTGGCCTTGTTCCCCGCCCCCTCCCCAGGGCCCCCTTTTTCCTCTCCCCTCCTTCTCCCAGAGCGGATTTTCCTCCTTCCCCCCCCCCCCCCCTCTGAGACCCGCAACCCATACTTGCCTCTTTCCTTCCCACATCCCTCCCTACCTGGCCCTCTTCAGCGCGCCACCCCCTCATCTCCCCGCTCTCTTCCCTTCCCTCCCTCCCACCCTTCTTCCGGTCTCCCTCATCTCCTTGCGCCTGGCAGATCCTCCGTTTTGATCATCGTCAGTGTCCCACATCAGTGTTGTGTTTAATGCTGTTTCTCCTGTGCGTTGAGAGGTGTGATTTTAATTGTGTACTGCCTTGAGGTTCGCCGTCAGTGTTTGTTCTGTGCTACGCCATCCGTCGATACCGTTTATGCTCCAGTCATACTGTGCCTTGTGTTCTTTCAAATGTCGCAGTGTGTGGATTTTTGTGTGTGCTACTTTTAAACGGTTTTTTATCTCCATTTTACAGTCACCCCGTTTTTTATCTACTGCCTTCCATGATGTTCCCTCTTTTTTTATATCTATGTTCACCATCTTCTCTTCTTTGTTATTTTTAAATGTCTTCTATTGTTTGTTCTATGTCTTTCGGCTGAAGAGCAGCGCATATGCTGCTGCCAGCCCGCCCCGATGGGGAATTCAAATACAATAAAGAATTAAAAAAAAAAAAAAAAAAACTCAGCCTGCCAGTCTAACTTTGCGTACGTCTCAGGACATACTGCCTCGCATTAGACAGCGTATTTACTTTCGGGTTTACTTTACGAGTGGACGTGGTTGTGTTGTTTGGTTTTCTTGACTCTGTTGTCCGTTCTTGTTGTTGTAAGGTCCTTTGTTAGTCGTGTCCGCCCTCTCCCGTTGTGTTGTTGTTCCCGGCCCGCTCCGCGGGTCCCGTCGCATTTCCGTCACTTCAACCCCGCGACTGTTCCGGTCGCCGTTACAACACATCTGAACATTTTTATTACGAATAATGGAATTATAAAGATCTGTCAGTCTATATCACAGGTTTAAAAGAACATAATTTATGGTATTCATTATATACAGTTCTTTATTGCACTCAAAGATATGATAGCCGGACGGTGTGGCCGAGCGGTTCTAGGCGCTACAGTCTGGAACCGTGCGACCTCTACGGTCGCAGGTCGAATCCTGCCTTCGGCGTGGATGTATGTGATGTCCTTCGGTTAGTTAGATTTAAGTAGTTCTACGTTGTAGGGGACTGATGACCTCAGATGTTAAGTCCCATAGCGCTCAGAGCCATTTGAATCATTTTGAAATATATGATAGCAAAAAAATGGTTCAAATGGCTCTGAGCACTATGGGACTTAACATCTATGGTCATCAGTCCCCTAGAACTTAGAACTACGTAAAAACTAACTAACCTAAGGACATCACACAACACCCAGTCATCACGAGGCAGAGAAAATCCCTGACCCCGCTGGGAATCGAACCCGGGAACCCGGGCGCGAGAAGCGAGAAGCGAGAACGCTACCGCACGACCACGAGCTGCGGACGTATGATAGCATTTATGTAATACTGGGGGTTGTGAAGCACGAACTGGTGCATTACGCATTGTTAATAAATTAGTTGTCATATGTAGACATGTATTGAAACAGATAATTAATATGCTTTGGCCCTTGTGAGTATAGTTTTGATCAGGGACAATCGCTCTTCTACACAGACAAGTTTCTCGAGCGCAGGAATCGAACCCGACATCCCACCTACATCAAGCAAGTTTTCTAGCGATGAGCTACAGGACCAATTGTAGCTGTAAAGTGTTTGTTTCCAAGCGCTGGTCTTATGGTTAGCAGGGTCTCCTCTCTGTTTTATTTACAATTCTATTTAACTCTCTTCCTTTCTAAGGGAACTGAAGTTGACAGCTGCTGGGATCTCGTCACGTACTCTAACCGTCTCTAGGTTGTATGTAATTTGGTGGACATTTGGAGTGTTCATTAATTTATTATTGTGGGGCGAGTAATTATTTTTATTAATTTTATGTTGTTATGTCCAAAATTAATGAACTTGTAACATTGTGCGTAAGCACTTGCTTTTTTTTTGTTCACGTTTCTGTTTATAAATGGAAGTACTTGGTTAAGAGCGCAAAACCCCAAACCAAACTCAACTGCCACCGAAATCCGGCACCTCAGTCGTTTTCAGGGGAAACATGATGTGCAATTTCTTCTTCCACTATCATGTATGATTAGGACCCTTTCAGGATCTTTAAAGAATGATCTTCGTCTTCATAAGGCGGATGTCTATCGTAATTCTTGTAATTGCAGAATGTCATATAACGGATAGGTCACAAGGGCCGTGGAGGTCCGTTCCACAAATTTAGCATAAGCGTCCTACGCCTTTACAACAGCCGAGCAAATCTGCCAATGCAGAACATTGCCTTAGCAACGGTCATGCTATATAGCACAACAATTCGGAGATCCTAGCATGAACTTCCACCTCTTCGGATAGTGGTATTAAGGAAGCAGTGTGGATTAAACTAGCAAGTGGTGTCATAAACATACCCTGACGTTTTTGTTTAAATTTTGCTGGGTATCCTGCTCTCTGCTTGGTCAAACAACAGAGGTGTAGACCCAATGCTACCTCAGCTGTTCGCTGTTAATACTTACTATCCATAATTTCCAATGCTGATCGTCTTTGGTTGTGTGATGATGGTAGTGTTTAAGTTGTTCGTGTCTTGTCTTTAAGCATGCGCTCTGCATACAGAACTTTTAAATTTCCTTCCACAGAGGTTTTCTGCATTAAAGATTACTCGTGTTCAGTTGTCGAAATATCTGTGATTGTCTGCATTTTCGTAAGTTATTTCTCACAGTTTTGTTCGACGGGAGATGCAGTGGTGCAAGAATGATAATTATCTTAACTGGCAGACACTAGAAGAAAGCCGCGTTACATATGACGAGAATCCGCTGAGAGAATCTCTAGGACTGTCTTTCAGGACAGGAACTACGAATAATCGGGAGGCACTCAAGTGTACACCCCATAGCGATCGCTGAGATAAAAAGAGGCAAGCTGCATCTCTCAGAGAGGTGCACAAGCATTTGCTCTTCCCACAATTCGTGAATACGGTTGAAGAAACATTAATAATCAATACATGAAAAATATTTTCTACTTTACATTTCTACATCTACATCCATACTCCGCAAGCCACCTGACGGTGTGTGGCGGAGGGTACCTTGAGTACCTCTATCGGTTCTCCCTTCTATTCCAGTCTCGTATTGTTCGTGGAAAGAAAGATTGTCGGTATGCCTAGGTGTGCGCTTTAATCTCTCTGATTTTATCCTCATGCTCTCTTCGCAAGATATACGTAGGAGGGAGCAATATACTGCTTGACTCCTCGGTGAAGGTATGTTCTCGAAACTTCAAGACAAGCCCGTACCGATCTACTGAACGTCTCTCTTGCAGAGTCTTCCACTGGAGTTTATCTATCATCTCCGTAGCGCTTTCGCGGTTACTAAATGATCCTGTAACGAAGCGCGCTACTCTCCGTTGGATCTTCTCTATCTCTTCTATCAACCCTATCCGGTACGATATCTCACCGGTGAGCAGTATTCAAGCAGTGGGAGAACAAGTGTACTGTACCTACTTCCTTTGTTTTCGGAGTGCATTTCCTTAGGATTCTTCCAATGAATCTCAGTCTGGCATCTGCTTTAACGACGATTAGTTTTATATGGTCATTCCATTTTAAATCACTCCTAATGCTTACTCCCAGATAATTTATGGAATTAACTGCTTCCAGTTGCTGACCTGCTATATTGTAGCTAAATCATAAAGGATCTTTCTTTCTATGTATTCGCAGCACATTACACTTCTCTACATTCAGGTTCAAATGCCATTCCCTGCACCATACGTCAATTCGTTGCAAATCCTCCTGCATTTCAGTACAGTTGTCCATTGTTACAAACTATCGATATACTACATCATCATCCGCAAAAAGCCTCAGTGAACTTCCGATGTTATCCATAAGGTCATTTATAAATATTGTGAAAAGCAACGGTCTTACGACACTCCCTTGCGGCACACCTGAAATCACTCTTACTTCGGAAGACTTCTCTCCATTGAGAATGACATACTGCGTTCTGTTATCTAGGAACTCTTCAATCCAATCATACAATTGGCTGATAGTTCATATGCTCTTACTTTGTACATTAAACGACTTTGGGGAACTGTATCAAACGCCTTGCGGAAGTCAAGAAACACAGCATCTACCTGTGAACCCGAGTCTGTGGCCCTCTGAGTCTCGTGGACGAATAGTGCGAGCTGGGTTTCACACGATCGCTTTTTTCGAAACCCATGCTGATTCCTACAGAATAGATTTCTAGTCTCCAGAAAAGTCATTATACTCGAACATAATACGTGTTCCAAAATTCTACAACTGATCGACGTTAGAGATATAGGTCTATAGTTCTGCACATCTGTTCGGCGTCTCTTCTTGAAAACGGGGTTGACCTGAGCCCTTTTCCAATCTGTTGGAACGCTACACTCTTCTAGAGACCTACGGTACACCGCTGCAAGAAGGGGGACAAGTTCCGTCGCGTACTCTGTGTAAAATCGAACTGGTATCCCATCAGGTCCAGCGGCCTTTCCTCTTTTGAGCGATTTTAAAGTGATACGCATAGCATATACGCAGATGTCGATAGATCATTTGTCTTTAACATTTTTACTTAACAATTTGCCCGGAATTTCGAAAGGTTCATATGCCTGTCGCGCGGACATGCCCATACGCTCCAGAAACTCCGACAAAACCGTAAGCGATTCCGGTACGTCTTTTTAAGCCGTACCTGAATTGCTGGCGTGACGGGCCGACTGCACGGCGTAGCCGGAATCGATACGCGACGCGGCCCAGAGGCTCTTGCCTTGGTCGAAAGGACTGCGGCGGGTCCCACTTGCTCTGTCAGTGTGCTGTGGGCTGCTCAGGGAAACCGCCTGGAGGCGGGACGCGATACCGGAGTTTCCAAAGTCCGATGGTAGCGGCGGGGAGCATGGCGTACCCAACAGGTCCTCCTACAACTCTCCCGCCCTGCAGCACTCCAGGAAGGGGTCGCCACCACCACGGTTACCTGGATACGCGGCAGGGGTCACAGCACACCCTGACAACGCTCGGTAGGCTGCTACCGCCGTAACCTGTTGTGTCGTCATAGAGTTTTGGGGGAATACACGATTGGTTGTCCGGTTGGTTTAAACGAGCGGGGGAAAGGGACCGACCTGTTTGTCATCGGTCTCTAGTTCGTATAAAATAACTCCACGAGGGATGGAATGAACTTCTGGAGAAAATACGCAGAAAAGAAAACCACAAGAATACAGAAGGACAACAAGCAGTCTTCCTTTCTTCCTCGGGGCCTTTGTCCCGCTCCAACGCGGGGTCGGCTTTGTTAGTACGGATATGGCAGTGTTAATGGCAGAGGGTGGCCGGATGCCCTTCCTGAAGCCACCCGGTACCTCCCGGGACGGAAGTAGTGTACCCAAGCTATCTGCGTCTAGTGTAAGTCATGAAACAGTGCGACCGTTTGCAAATGTCTGTGGGTCGTGTAACTGAGGCGGAACGTGGGGTCCAGTCCGGTATGCACCTGGTGGGATGTGGAAAACCGCCTAAAAACCACATCCAGGCTGGCCAGCATACCGGTCGTCGTCGTTAATCCGCCGGGCGGATTCGATCCGGGGCCGGCGCGCCTACCCGAGTCCAGGAAGCAGCGCATTAGCGCTCTCGGCTACCTTGGCGGATAGAAGGGCAACAACCAGTACAGTGGATAAAATGAGACAACAAAACCACAGAGAGACGCAAGAAACAGGTGGAAGGTATTAAAACAAGAGAGCAGATAATCGTGGCTGGCTAGTCACGAGAATAAGCAAGGTTGAGCCAGCCACTCTGCAACACATTAAAACCTCCAGCCTAAAAGCACTAGGGCAGAGAGCACAGATTGACGAAGGACATGCGCTAAAACTTAGATAGGACGATAAAACCGCGCCTCACGTAAAACTAAATCAGCCGATGAGGTGTTGTCAGCTAAAACTAATGATGACGAGTCCGGTAAGTTGTATGCTTGATTGTGACATCATGCCGGCTACTGACAAGAACGCAGAGTCTGGCTGCAGTTGTCAATGTACGGGCTGTGATATCGTAAATTGTAACAACCACTGCTGGGAACAAAAAATAATTAGGAATAAAGTCTTATACAAGTCCTAAAACAATGAGATGGAATAAAACTAAATAAAAGACTGTAAACGTGTCGGTTTTATTTTTCAGTTGCTAACGTTTTTGTATGCTAAATACAATTTGCTAATTAAGATAATGAGAGAAATTTCAATAGTAAACTATTGAATCTTGGTGTGAAACACTGATTGAAGCTCTGTACTGATGAAACTCTATCTCCCATCTTCAGTAATAGACTTGTGTTGTTGTAAAGAAAAAAAACGGGAATTTAACAGATATTTTCCCTCCCGAAGTAAAAAATATTGGTATATAGGAATACATATTTTATGTTCAGCAAGGCAAGAAAATTTGACTCTGGAATGAAGATAGGTAAGCGATGACTCTCACCATGGTGCGTAATATCGGAAATTATGATTAATGATACGCTTTAGGTCAACTGCCTTAACGAAGCGTATTGGGAAAGACCCAAAATCCCATGGATGATTGTTGAGAGTGCATCAAAATCATGTAGCTGGAAGTTCTTCGTTTCTTGTCTCATATCGAAAGGTTATGGTACGTGTCCGACACATTTGAATACTGTTTATTTTAGCATTTTATCTGTTTATTTACCATGAGTTCCGAGGCGGAGAACGGAGACCAGTCCTGTATTTGCCTAAACGACCGTGGAGACCGCCCAAAAACTACGGCCAGACCGACAGGTGAGGCAGACAGACACACTGTCGTTAATCCGCCCTGCGGATTCGATCCTGATGTGGCACGCCTTCATTATCTCACACGCTTGCGTATGAGTAGGTCACTATCTCCGAGTGGTGGTATTAAGTTGCAGATTTTCTTCGATAACAAATTTACTCAGGTAACATCTGCAGTCACTTTTCGTTACCATTGCCACGCTCTGTTCACTACAAAAACGATAGATTACTCTAGGGAAAGGCATGGAAATGTGACAGATTCCAGTGTGTGACAGTACTGTTCTGTTCACTGTAAATTTTAGAAATAGTGCCTACTAAGTTTTGTAACTTAATTTTTAGTTTATTTTACTTAATCGCAGGTGTTTCCATTTGGTAATGGAAGTATAAGTGTTGACACAATGAATTGCCACAGCGAACATTAATGCATGTGGCAACCCAGGCGATTCTTCAAATGGTTCAAATGGCTCTGAGTACTATGGGACTTAACAACTGAGGTCATCAGTCCCCTAGAACTTAGAATTAATTAAACCTAACTAACCTAAGGACATCACACACATCCATGCCCGAGGCAGGATTCGAACCTGCGACGGGCGATCCTTCCACCCTGACATAATACCACACACGTTCACTCTCGTAGACAGGCACTGCTCCTCTGCTACAACCAAGAGTACTGGATGGTTGAGTCGCACGCATATTTACGAGTAAACCTCATTAGAAACTCAAAGAAAGCTTTACTGGCAGGTTGGATAGTTCATTATTTAGTTGACTGGTTATTCAGTTAGTTGCCTGTAGGGACATTAAGAGTCGAAACTACGAGGTCCCCGATTCCTTATTCCGAGGATACTTCCATGGAAAATGGAGCCATCACATATGAAAAGTGATAGGGCGAGACATCTAGAAGGATCACTATGCTAAGAGTTGAAATAAGTTACAAGAAATATAAAAACGTGTGTAGAACAACGATGTTATAAACAAAAGCCGTTATAAACAAACAAAATCGGAAAATAGGGCAGCAACGGCCAGATAATGGGAGGAGTTGAAATCAGATGTAAGAAATGTTAGAAGGTGGCACCAAATCGGGACAGCGTGTAACTCAAGAGGCGGACGGGTACCCCCCGGGGCTCACCTGCGGTGGGAGGCATCACTTCACGCCCGACGCCCGACAGGCCGAAGAGATGTGAGCCGTGGCGCGGGTGGCGCCAGTGTTCTCGCACTTAGAATGGCATCGCTGCCATCGATTATAGGGTCACCATCTTTGACTTCCGCGATTCAGGCCGGTGGTCGCGTGGTTAAGGGGGAGAGAAAGGAGACAGCGGAGTGGGCATTCACAGGGTCGGAGGTGGCTCGTTGACGTGAGGTCTGTGGTATGACGCCTGTTCGCTATGGGCAGGGTCAGCGAGAGATCCCGGCAGTGACTTGATGGGACATCGGGTTTGGTATCGCGGTGGTGCACTGTTGTGTTTTGGGGCTTTTCTGCTGCGGGAGCATGTATAGGTTCTTCTTGTTACTGGCCATTGAAATTGAGATGTGTCTATGGCGTGAGGGACGAAATGTGTGATGCTCGTCGCTGTTGCAGGTGGAAACGCTTCCTCTGCCTTGTGTCTGTGCAGGAAATTATATGAAGTAAATAGCTGATACCACGGCGACGTCTTGCTCTCACGCGTTGTTGAATATATTTCGGAATTACTGAATGGTGAAGATATCCCACGTGTAAAGCAATTGAAGCCATTTGCGCCATATTAAGGTAATGTTTTACTCTGCTTATATCTGCGTCAGTTATATGTGCATTTATATACCCTTCTTTAGTTTCAGAAGTTATAGAAGCTATGTGGAAAGGGATGTAAAGCTTATGTTTGTTGTTGTTGTTGTTGTTGTTGTTGTTGTTGTGGTCTTCAGTCCTGAGACTGGTTTGATGCAGCTCTCCATGCTAATCTATCCTGTGCAAGCTCCTTCATCTCCCAGTACCTACTGCAACCTACATCCTTCTGAATCTGCTTAGTGTATTCATCTCTTGGTCTCCCTCTACGATTTTTACCCTCCACGCTGCCCTCCAATACTAAATTGGTGATCTCTTGATGCCTCAGAACATGTCCTAGCAACCGATCCCTTCTTCTAGTCAAGTTGTGCCATAAACTCCTCTTCTCCCCAATCCTATTCAACACCTCCTCATTAGTTATGTGATCTACGCATCTAATCTTGAGCATTCTTCTGTAGCACCACATTTCGAAAGCTTCTATTCTCTTCTTGTCCAAACTAGTTATAGTCTATGTTTCACTTCCATACATGGCTAAACTCCATACAAATACTTTCAGAAACGACTTCCACACTTAAATCTATACTCGATGTTAACAAATTTGTCTTCTTCAGAAACGCTTTCCTTGCCATTGCCAGTCTACATTTTATATCCTCTCTACTTCGACCATCATCAGTTACTTTGTTCCCCAAATAGCAAAACTCCTTTACTACTTTAAGTGTCTCATTTCCTAATCTAATTCCCTCAGCATAACCCGACTTAATTCGACTACATTCCAATAAGTGAATACACTCGAACTCTGTATTACTAAAGGTGCCTTTCGATACCAGCACCTACCTTGGGTAATAAGTGTTATTCGGAGGTTGTCATGATACTGTAAGTAATTATTATACACAAAATTGTTTATTCTAATTATTCTAAATTGGAGATGTAAAGTCGGTTGTGTGCCGGTGTAAATTACTATTGTCTCCTCTGTGTGGCAGCCTAGCATTGTCAGTGGCTACAATCATTATTCCTGTCATATTTCGAGTTTTGTATTCGCGGGTTTGCTTAAGCTGACTCTGTTGAGCTGAGTTGTTAGACCTATAAACAGGCAAGTCAAACTGAGTATTCTATTGAGCTCAAGACGATGTTCTATTACTTGGTACTTTAGTGTCTTGTAGTTTAGAAGTATTTCACGTGTTATTAATATTCTGCTGTTTGCTTTGTCTAAAGAGCAGCTTGTTCTGTGAAGCAGTCGTTTATATTTTGTTAGTGTGTTACGCGTTGTGCCTTTTCATGTTAATTGTTTTTTAAGAAGCTACAAATGACGCTGTGTATGTTGCAGGTAGCTGAAACTGACGTGTTCACGGGGGTCGCGTCCTGACGGGGTTGACAGTGGCCCTTTTTACTACGGCACATCCGGCTATCTTCCTTCAGTACATTTGTCTCGCTTATATCGTTACTACGTTTGTCGAGTGGAATTAGGGCTTTCTGTAATCACCTTATATATTGAAGTTAAGTACCTGCCTTACCAGATCGCGAAGCTTCGTGGATATAGTCGTATTCCTATCTGTAAAGACTGATACTATTATTCATCAGTTCTAGCCACATGTATGATTATCTATGTTGTTATATTTAATGTCAGTAAAACGTAAGTGTTAGCGATGTATGAATTGGGACGTTGTATTCTCCTCTTGTGGAAACAAATTTAAGTAATTTTATTCCTTTTTTAAGAAGCTTTTAGATGCGTACATTTTGCCTCCATGTTTGGTGTTTTTATGGCTTCCACTTTAATTAAATTTACAATAAAGGTAAATTTGGTAACGGAGGGTTTCATGTATTTATTAGTTGCTAAGTGGATTCTAAGTGAAGTGCAGGAACCCTACCAAGATGCAAAAAGGAATCATATAATGAACAGTTATTGTGATAATTTCTTAGCTTTGGTTTCTGATAACTTGATATTAGTGGCTATGAGTTTAATTTGTACACCACAGCACTATTCTTCAGAAACGTTTTCCTTGCCATTGCCAGTCTTCATTTTATATCCTCTCTACTTCGACCATCATCAGCTATTTTGCTCCCCAAATAGCAAAACTCCTTTACTACTTTAAGTGTCTCATTTCCTAATCTAATTCCCTCAGCATCATCCGACTTAATTCGACTACATTCCATTATCCTTGTTTTGCGTTTGTTGATGTTCATCTTATATCCTCCTTTCAAGATACTGTCCATGCCGTTCAACTGCTCTTCCAAGTCCTTTGCTGTCTCTGACAGAATTACAATGTCATCGGCGAACCTTAAATTTTTCATTTCTTCTCCGTGGATTTTAATACCTACTCCGAATTTTTCTTTTGTTTCCTTTACTGCTTGCTCAATATACAGACTGAATACCATCGGGGAGAGGCTACAACCCTGTCTCACTCCTTTCCCAACCACTGCTTCCCTTTCATGCCCCTCGACTCTTATAACTGCCATCTGGTTTCTGTACACATTGTAAATAGCCTTTCGCTCCCTGTATTTTACCCCTGCCACCTTCAGAATTTGAAAGAGAGTATTCCAATCAACATTGTGAAAAGTTTTTTCTAAGTCTACAAATGCTAGAAACGTAGGTTTGCCTTTCCTTAATCTTTCTTCTAAGATAAGTCGAAAGGTCGGTAGTGCCTAACGTGTTCCAACATTTCTACGGATTCCAACAGATGGTAGAGGTTTGTCAGGACTGGCCCTCCCAAGGCTGTCAGTAGTTCTAATGGAATGTTGTCTACTCCCGGGGCCTTGTTTCGACTCAGGTCTTTCAGTGCTCTATCAAACTCTTCACGCAGTATCATATCTCCCATCTCATCTTTGTCTACATCCTCTTCCCTTTCTATAACATTGCCCTCAAGTACATCGCCCTTGTATTGTCCCTCTATATACTCCTTCCACCTTTCCGCTTTCCCTTCTTTGCTTAGAAACTGGGTTTCCATCTGAGCTCTTGATATTCATACAAGTGGTTCTCTTTTCTCCAAAGGTCGCTTTAATTTTCCTGTAGGCAGTATCTATCTTGCCCCTGGTGAGATAAGCCTCTACATCCTTACATTTGTCCTCTAGCCATCCCTGCTTAGCCATTTTGCACTTCCTGTCGATCTCATTTTTGAGACGTTTGTATTCCTTTTTGCCTGTTTCATTTACTGCATTTTTATATTTTCTCCTTTCATCAATTAAATTAAGTATTTCTTCTGTCACCCAAGGATTTCTACTAACCCTCGTCCTTTTGCCTACTTGATCCTCTGCTGCCTTCACCACTTCATCCCTCAAAGCTACCCATTGTTCTTCTACTGTATTTCCTTCCCCCATTCTTGTCAGTTGTTCCCTTATGCTCTCCCTGAAACTCTGTAAAACCTCTCGTTTAGTCAGTTTATCCAGGTCCCATCTCCTTAAATTCCCACCTTTTTGCGGTTCCTTCAGTTTTAATGTACAGTTCATAACCAATAGATTGTGATCAGAGTCCACATCTGCCCCTGGAAATGTCTTACAACTTAAAACCTGGTTCATAAATCTCTGTCTTACCATTATATAATCTATCTGAAACCTGTCAGTATCTCGAGGCTTGTTCCATATATACAACATTCTTTTATGTTTCTTGAACGAAGTGTTAGCTATGATTAAGTTTTGCTCTATGCAAAATTCTACCATGCGGCTTCCTCTTTCATTTCATACCCCGAATCCACATTCAACTACTACGTTTCCTGCCCCTCACTATCTGAATAATTTCTTCTATCTCATTATACATTTCTTCAATTATGCATATTCAAATACAGAGATATGTAAACAGGTACAATAGGGCGCTGCGGTCGGCAAAACCTATACAAGACAACAACTGTCTGGCGCAGTTGTTACATCGGTTACTGCTGCTAAAATGGCAGAGAGTTTGAATTTGGTGTTACAGTCGGTGCACGAGCGATGGGACACAGCATCTCCGAGGTAGCGTTGATGTGGAGATTTCATGATATACCGTGAATATCAGTAATAAGGTAAAACATCAAATCTCCGACATCGCTGCGGCCGGAAAAAGATCGTGCAAGAACGGGACCAACGACGACTGAAGAGAATCGTTCAACGCGACAGAAGCGCAACCCTTCCGCAAATTGCTGCAGATTTCAATGCTGGGCCATCAACAAGTGTCAGCGTGTGAACCATTTAACGAAACGTGATCGATAACTGCTTTCGGAGCCGAAGGCCCACTCGTGTACCGTTGATGACTCCACGACACAAAGCTTTACGCCTCGCCTGGTCCCGTCAACAACTGCATGAGAGCCTTGATGACTGGGAAAATGTTGCCTGGTCGGACGAGTCTCGTTTTAAATTGTATCGGGCGGATGGATGTGTACGGGTATGGAGACAACCTCATGAATCCAAGCATCCTGCATGTCAGCAGGGGATTGTTCAAGCTGTTGGAGGCTCTGTAATGGTGTGGGGTGTGTGCAGTTGGAGTGATACGGGACCCCTGATACGTCTAGATGCGACTCTGGCAGGACACGTACGTAAACGTATTGTCTGATCAGCCACATCCATTCATGTCCACTGTGGATTCCAACGGACTTGGACGATTCCAGCAGGACAATGCGACACCTCAATCGTCCAGAACTGCTACAGAGTGGTTCCAGGAACACTATTCTGTGTTTAAACACTCTCGCTGGCGACCAAACTCTCCAGACATGAACATTACTGAGCATGTCTGGGATGCCTTGCAACGTGCTGTTCAGAAGAGTTCCTTACCCCCTCGTACTATCACGGATTTATGGGCATCTCTACAGCATTCACGGTGTCAGTTCCCTGCAGCACTACTTCAGGCATTAGTCGAGTCCATGCTACGTCGTGTTGCAGCACATCTGCATTCTGGCGGGGGCCCTACACGATGTTAGGCAGGTGTACCAGTTTCTTTGGCTCTTCAGTGTATTAAGCATCGCTATATTTCCTATTAGGAGACACAATGCTAAAACTGTTGTGTCTTCCCAGGGGCAAGTGATGAGGATGAGGTCAGAATCGAACACTTATTTAACTTTATTGGATGCAACGTCCAGATACAAGGCTTGCCACAATACAAGCAAAGTTTTGAATAAAATAACTAAAATCCAGTCCGCTCAGCCGGGGGTCACATAAATCCAAGTAGCGACGACTGATTGGTTGGCCACGTGAACCGTGAGCGTGTAACCCTACGACTGCCTGCTCTGCGTCTTTACAACCGTTCCGACGGGGCGCCGTGGTGCCTGCCTGGGGAAGCTCACACGGCTTAGCCTGCTAACCTTCACGAGTGACCTGGCTGGTGGGCGAGCCGGTAGCAAAGACTTTTTTATTCTAATTGTTTTATTCGCACGAAGTAATGGCCGCTATCGACAGGGGATCTCAAGTTGATTCCGTATTTCTAGATTTCCGGAAAGCTTTTGACACCGTTCCTCACAAGCGAATTCTAATCAAGCTGCGGGCCTACGGGTTACCGTCTCAGTTGTGCGACTGGATTCGTGATTTCCTGTCAGGAAGGTCGCAGTTCGTAGTGCTAGAAGGCAAATCATCGAGTAAAACTGAAGTGGTATCAGGTGTTCCCAGGGAAGCGTCCTGGGACCTCCGCTGTTCCTGATCTATATAAATGACCTGGGTGACAATGTGAGCAGTTCTCTTAGGTTGTTCGCAGATGATGCTGTAATTTACCGTCTAGTAAGGTCATCCGAAGAGCAGTATCAGTTGCAAAGCGATTTAGAAAAGATTGCTGTATGGTGTGGCAGGTGGCAGTTGACGCTAAATAACGAATAGTGTGAGGTGATCCACATGAGTTGTAAAAGAAATCCGTTGGAATTCGATTACTCGATAAATAGTACAATTCTCAAGGCTGTCAATTCAACTAAGTACCTGGGTGTTAAAATTACGAACAACTTCAGTTGGAAAGACCACTTAGAAAATATTGTGGGGAAGGCGAGCCAAAGAATGCGTTTCATTGGCAGGACACTTAGAAGATGCAACAAGTCCACTAAAGAGACAGCTTACACTACACTCATTCGTCCTCATTAGAATATTGCTGCGCGGTGTGGGATCCTTACCAGGTGGGATTGACGGAGGACATCGAAAGGGTGCAAAAAAGGGCAGCTCGTTTTGTATTATCACGTAATAGGGGAGAGAGTGTGGCAGATATGATACGCGAGTTGGGATGGAAGTCATTAAAGGAACGACGTTTTTCGTCGCGGCGAGATCTATTTACGAAATTTCAGTCACCAACTTTCTCTTCCGAATGCGAAAATATTTTGTTGAGCCCAACCTACATAGGTAGGAATGATCATCAAAATAAAATAAGAGAAATCAGAGCTCGAACAGAAAGGTTTAGGTGTTCGTTTTTCCCGCGCGCTTTTCGGGAGTGGAATGGTAGAGAGATAGTATGATTGTGGTTCGATGAACGCTCTGCCAAGCACTTAAATGTGAATTGCAGAGTAATCATGTAGATGTAGATGTATAAAGTTAGATACTTGTAACTATGGACACAAAGTAGTTCTGTCTGCAAATTATGTATTTCCCCCGATACCAGAAGCTAATGTGGCTTGGATATTGCACCTGCATCGTCTGGGTGCAAAGTAAGCACCAACTGCTTAATATGAATGCAATTCTCACACAACACAGTAACAGACTTAATCCAGGATTCCCAGCGAGTAATGACCAGGAAGTATGGAAGAGCCAGGCCAGTGACTTCCCTGTAAGCAACAACATCACTCTGAGCTTTCAGTATAGTCTTTTTCAGGGCAGAAACGAGCCGATCGGTGATGTCGTGTTCGTTCGTTGTGGATTCGCTAACCTTGCGAAGAGCATGGACCAAGCATGTCACATGATTCAACTTAGGGAACAAATGGAGGCTGGTTCTTAACTAACAGAAGAACTTTTCCAAACTCGATGCCACTAGGACACATTTTCTGCAGGAACCAATGACTCATTGCAGCGCACACATTTTTGGCAGCATGCGATTAACTTTTTCCCTTTCTAAGGGAGGAACCAAAATTTTCGAAACCAATCCAAGATGATTTACACATCCCAATCAGACGCTTTCTACTTGATTCTTTGTATGGTTTCTTGATAAACAGGGCACATATAATTTTTGTTGAAGTGCTCTAATGGGATAGTGATGACATCTTCGTCTGTTTTTCAAGAAATCCCTCGAGTTTAGATGGTTTACCTTACTTAATGAAATTTCTGGTTGTGTAAGAGCTGCACACGAATCAATGTTGAATTCATTGAACTTTCGGCTTTTTGAAGAACACTGTGCAAATGCATTTCGTGATTTTCTTGTTTGGACTGTCATGTTCTAATGCTTGTAGCTGCATATGTCTGGTCTGATGAGGACTGACCGATGTTTTTCATCTAACAAAGTTCTTGAATAACAAATAGTACATCACGAAAGAGCTCCATCACTTTCTACGGAATCTTGTTCGAATTCCTGAGCCAGAACAAGAAATCGAGCAATGGACACCGTCGGCATGGTAAAATGTAGTAACGCATTCTGGTGAAATTAAAAGGATAGAATGAGATACACCCATTATCATTTGGATTGTTGCAGGCTATTTATAGCGGTCAAGTGAGACAAAGAGAATTTGTCGTAAACACAATCATTTTCCGTTGTTGCAGATGTGATTTCAGTCGCGCAGTTAATCAAAGAGATTATTATTCGCATGTACACTTAAAACTAAGGAGACTTTAAGTGAAAGTGAAATATTTTGTATTGATTAGAAACCATATACTATTGGAATTAAACTCGCATGTCATTTCTCTTATGAATAATAAAATGCGTTCAGAAGATTACTGTAAAGCCACAGTACAAGACGAAAGGGATAAAGATTACGGACATGGCTGGACGAAAAATGCCTTAAAGATCCCAAAAAAGGCAAATCACCCCAAAAAAGGAAAAAAAGAGGCATAAAAATGTGTCTTTTCGCAACTAGATGCAAAATTTCGCACTGTGGTATCTTCCCGGAGAGCTTTATTTACCCTAAGAAGAAAAGGGGTGCACCTGAAAAGCCTAATCCGGTTTATCACTAATTTTTTGCTGGTACCAGGCAGTGGAATCTTACTGAGACTAAGAAGGAACACCAGACAGCAGTAATCTCCTTGATGATACGTAATTTCTTGAAGGAAACAGTAGTCCATTAGTCTCTGTTCCAGCTGTGGTGGTTCGTTAAGTGTCATCTATGCTCGTAAATCAGTACCTTGTGCCTCAGTTACCAAATCTGCCATGTTGTCGCTACCCTGGCTAATCGATCAGCTACCTCATTCCCCGGCATTCCAGCTACCTCATTCCCTGACATTCTCATGAGGGGAACGACAGAGTATGTAGAACGGCTGAGATCATAAAGAAGGTCACAAATAGTGGACGCTACCGAGTAGGAAGGGTAGCATTTGTCAGCAACCTGCAGGCGGCTTATGCAATCACTGCATCTCAGAAATCGGTTATGAGTTTTCGTCTTGATGAAACAGAGGATTCTAGCGTAGTTCAGCGCTTTGGTATAACAAGAGGACTGAAAAGTAGGTAGGTTACAAAATAATGTGAACGAAAGAGAGTTTAAGCCCTAGAAGTACTTGTAACCAAGGGAGGAGCAGGTGCGGTCGCCGTACTTTCCGGAAGAGGAAGCTGAAGGTCCCTATGGTTCACTTCCAAAAACATTCCGAATCGCAGGCCTGCTCTTAGTCGACTGTCACGAGTCAGCACTTACGAAAGGGAAAAGAATTTATAACTCTGATGCAAAAGGATTGGCATATGGTATGTGCATAATCAAATAACCGTTGGTCGCATCGAAACAGCAGATGTAGCATCTGGCTTCTACCAGAAGACTGTCAACGACGCTCGTGTCAAAGTCGCTGGTGGCCAGCCTTAAAACACACCGATAAAATGGATGCAACAACTGCAATGGCGATGGTGTTGCCAAACCATGTTTTGGCAACCATGGTACAGTCAAACTGGAAGAGGGTCGCACTATCTGTGCCCCAAAAGCATTAAATTTCTGCATGCAACATGTTTTAAGGTGAAAGTCGAAAGAAGGCACCGGGAGCTGACAACATTCCATTAGAACTACTGAAAGGCTTAGGAGAGCCAGCCATGACAAAACTCTACCACCTAATGAGCAAGATGTATGAGACAGGGGAAATACCCTCAGACTTCAAGAAGAATACAGTTATTCTAATCCCACACAAAGGAGGTGTTGACAGGTGTGAAAATTACCGAACTATCAGTTTAATAACTCACGGCTGCAAAATACTAACACGAATTCTATACAGACGAATGGAGAAACTGGTAGAAACCGACCTCGTGGAAGATCAGTTTGGATTCCGTAGAAATGTTGGAACATGCGAGGCAATACTGATCCTACGACTTATCTTAGAAGAAAGATTAAGGAAAGGCAAACCTACGTTTCTATCATTTGTAGACTCAGAGAAGGCTTTTGACAATGTTGACTGGAATACTCTCTTTCAAATTCTGAAGGTGGCAGGGGTAAAAAAACACGGAGCGAAAGGTTGTTTGCAATTTGTACAGAAACCAGATGGCAGTTATAAGAGTCGAGAGGCATGAAAGGGAAGCTGTTGTTGAGAAGGTAAAGGGACAGGGTTGTAGCCTATGTTATTCAATCTGTGTACTGAGAAAGCAGTAAATGAAACAAGAGAAAAATTTGGAGTAATAATTAAAATCCATGGAGAAGAAATAAAGCTTTGAGGTTTTCTGACGACATTTTAATTCTTTCATTGGCAGCAAAAGGCATGAGAGATCAGCTGGACGGAATAGACTGTGCCTGGAGAGGAGGATATAAGATGAACATCAACAAAAGCAAAACGAGGGTAATGGAATATAGTCGATTTAACTCAGGTAATGCTGAGGGAATCAGATCAGGAAATGAGACACTTAAATAAGCAGATGAGTTTTGCTGTTTGGGCAATGATGATGGTCAAAGTAGAGAGGATATAAAATGCAGAATGGCAATGGGAAGAAAAACATTTCTGAATAAGAGAAATTTGGTAAAATCAAATATAGGTTTATGTGTTAGGGAGTCTTTTCTGAAAGTATTTGCCTTGAATGTAGCCATTTATGGAAGTGCAACATGGACGATAAATAGTTTAGAGAAGAAGAGAATAGAAGCTTCCGAAATGTGGTGCTACAGAAGATTGCTGAAGATTAGATGGGTAGATCACATAACTAATGAGGATGTACTGAATAGAACTGGGGAGAAGAGGAATTTGTGGCACAACTTGACTAGAAGAAGGGATTGGTTGGAAAGAGACATTCTGAGGCATCAAGGGATCACCAGTTTAGTATTGGAGGGAAGCGTGGAGGGTAAAAATCGTAGAGGGAGGCCAAGAGATGATTACAGTAATCAGATTCCGAAGGATATACTTGCAGTAGTTACTCGGAGATGAAGATGCTTGCATTGCACAGGATAGAGTGTCTCGGAGAGCCGCATCAAACCAGTCTCTGGACTGAAGACCACAACAGCAACAACATATATATAGTAAACGTAGCAATTTATTATTGAAACGAAATCCAAAAAAAAAAAAAAGATTGTACGACTACTGGCTACCAGAAAGTTTTGATTCCGCAAAAACAGCTTTGGATCCGGATTGAGAGACAAAAAGTTTCATGATCCTTGTTTCAGAGGGGAAAAGTGTAAGCCGTAATAGACTGCCCAAGAAGAAGTTCTCCGTATGGCTCCTTGAAGTTGACGCGGACTATAAGCAGTACTAAAAGCAAAATTCATCAACAAAGAGAGCGGGAGTAATCACCGCACCAAAGGAGTGTACAAGTACATTGAGTCCGTTACTGGCTATAAGGAAATGCATAACACTTAACACTGAACACTTAACTCTGAGAAACGCCATTGTCCATTACCTGTAGTTAACGGAGGAATACACCTACTATAACTCAAAACGGTCGAGGTGATGAAGCTGTTATGTAAATTAGTAAAGAAACTAAGAAAGCCCAACTGTAGTGTGTGGCCAAGATGTAATGGCACCACGTATTACCGTGTGCTTTATTCAAGTCTAAAACCAGTTATAATGGTTTACTGTTTGACGAAAGTCTGTTGGATTGTAATCTACAAAAGGACCATGAGGCAGCTGTAGGCTGATTTTTCCAGAATGCATATTTATAGGAGTACAGAAAGTCTTGTGATTAATGGATCCTGCAGAATCTACAATTTACACAATTTACATGCCACTCGAACAGTCTGCTTTGCTTCTCCGTGAGACTGAACAGTCTACTTGATTGGTCGATAGCTGTCAATGGAAGTCAGGCTTTTGACTGTCTCAGAAATTTGGATGACAGTACTGTCCCACCACTGAGAGAGGGATCAACCTTAAGTCACACACGACTGAAAGCCTTGAGCAGGTATCTGTTGTTATTCATGTGGTACAATGTGATAGTGAATATAATCAGATAAGTGGTCGTTGGTTGTCGATAGCGTTGAAGGCTAGGCGCAAATTGAGAAGCGTATAGCACGTGTGACGTGACACTAGACTACAGTGCGACACGCACGTGCCGCACGGGTCGCGCGGGTCCAGCGCATATTGCGACGCGCACACCATACTTCGCACGCGCCGACTGGCGACGCTCTGCGCTGACTGAACCGAAGCGCGCGGAACCTCTTATCTTTCTCAAACGATTTTACAGAAACTATTCTCTGAAAATGTATGATTTTTACCTTGCTTGTAGCGTTATATGTCAGCTTCGTGACGAACTGCTGATCACGTCGCTATGACCATTCTTATTGTGATGTACACATTTTAGTAAGAGACTACGCAAAACTCAGAAAGTTTGCAACGAAAATTAGGGGTCGCTATGATTTTGCATTTGGTGCGTATTACACCATATGTTGCTGCGTATGAAATTTAGCTAACATGATGAATTTTTGTTTAGACTTGGGAGGAGATCTCTATCTGCCTCTGATCTCGAGAAAATGGATCCCATGTAGCGCGCTCACTTCCGATCTCACGCCCGCGAGATTGAAATACTCGCACCATCTCTCGTATCTGCTAAACCGCTCGAGACATCGAAACGAAAGTTTGGCGAATGATAGCACACAAGGAGGAGAGTGTTTTGCCAATTATTAAACACACGGAACTTTCTTATCTATGGCGACATATCACTACTTCTTTTTTTATTTATTTCGCTCCAGTGACTGTAATTTTTTAAGAGTTATCGACAGCTAGCTAAACAAGAGCTTCCTAGTATGAAAATAAACATGAAATTTCTTCTTTTATGTTACTGCAGACCGATACTATGAGGTTTTTCGTAAGCTATTGAACTCTGTGATTGCCAATTACTTGTCTAATGATGCCCTCCGTTTCGGAATTCTATTTCAATAGCTGCTGTGAGATGAGTTGGGCAAATTACATTGCGACAAAGGAAGTACAATTAAACCAGTCACCAAGAGAAATGTGGCCTTTACTCATAAATGGTGATGCTTCTTCGAGTGAAAAAAGGTTAACAACTCACACAAAAACAGATTGGCAATTCTATTGGAATTTTGGTGGAATCCCCGTAACCCATCGTATTTTTAACACTGAACGACTGGAATGGAAATTTACCAAAGGATTTTATTCCTTCTCTTGATCTGAACAGTATTAAAATAATGACGAGCGTTCCTTCAGGCGGAATGATAGTCACATGCCAGATACTGTTTACTCACCTAGGGCTTGCCACACTAACAGTGCGTGATCGCGAATAAAATCGTTGTTATTGAGAAAAGTAAACAATTGGTCTGTCGCACAACACACTGGTCAGTGTATTGTCAGCAACGAAGGATAATGCGCCTGACAGGAATGCACAAGCTAGCCACGTGTGCTTGTGAGATGGGGTTCGAAAAACATTGTCATGAGAGTAGATGTGCCTTTGTCAGCAGCATATTTCAACAAATTAAATATATCTAATCATAACACTCTTTTAGGATATTCCTACTTTCGTAATAATACCGACCATTTTCTTCATTTGTGTAGCCTGTGGTTGTATAATTAGTTTACTAATGCTGATAATGTCCATGCAACAATTGAAATGCCTTTTCTCATCAAGACGAACCAATTAAAACATTGTTATTTGTGACTGCTTTTCGACTGTTTCTAGCTTGCAGTGGAAATATGTTGTTCAAGTGATTGTAGTACAGTGTGTCGTATTACATTATTACATCTATATCAGAGTAATCACAGTGAAACTTCCATACTTCAGATCTTGGACTCTGTTTACCACAAGCACAAAGAGATCACACCTGTGGAGATTATCCCTTTCTAAATTTTTGTAACAGATCGTACAGATACGCTAGTTTACTAGGCAGCGAGAACATAACCTTGCCTTACTTCCCTGCCTTGATTCTTAATCACATGATTTTATAATATTCCTTGCTTCCTTATTCAACCCTCTGTCCCTTCTTGCGATCTGAAAACATCGCGGAGGCATATGGTGCAATTCCAGCGGCCAATGGCTCATCAGTTACTGAAGTATACATTTTTCTTGACAGAAGAAAAACAAAACAAAACTATGCAGATATAAATATCAGAAAAGTATAACGTGCTAACGACGAAAGCTGGAGCGTTTAAATGGTGAAAAACGAAACACAACCAAAAGGCAATAAAATTCAGTACACAGTAAGGCAAAATTTATCGTATTGGCAATACTACCACTGCTGATATGCGCCTTTCCGATGTGAGCATATGGCCGGGCTACTTTTCCGCTCCCCGCCTCAAATTTCCCACGGTGCTGGCGAGGCACGCGCGACGCGCGGCGCGAGAAACTGTCCCTCAACCACAACGCCGCGCGACCTGGCGCAGGCGCGTGTCGCGTCCCAGTCACGTCGCGTCGCAATTTGTGCGTCCCATTTGAACCTGCGATGTTAACAAAAACACGCGCTGCGCTGCGTCGCGCCACACGCGCTATACGCGTCTCAATTTGCGCCTAGCCGAAGAGTATGTAGCATAGTGAAGATAAATTCTTCCCCAAAGAACAGATAAGGGATTCCCACCATTCTTTCATGTTCCCAGCATTCTTTCTTCTTTTGGTTGGGTGTAAAAGCAGCTCTGACTTGTAGTCACCTGAAGATTGTAAGATTGGCCATCGATGGTCATCACTTATGTCGCTGAATAGATGTTCAATGATTCTGTGTAGTCGCCACAAATTCGTCGCACCGCCACAGGATTGGCCATCAGTGGTGAGGATTCACGAAGTGGGGGACCCCTATTTCAGCAATGGGGTTGATCGCAGGTGAGACTTCACCGAGGATAACGTTGATGATTCCTGGTGGAGAGGTGCCTGAAGTGCCCCGCATAGTCGTCAATCTGATGAACGGTGACAGGGTACCAACAAGAGTACTGAAAAATGATAACTTCCACAAATATCGCTGCGCGCAGACCATTGTACTGTCATACCAAAGGTGGAACAGCAAACTGTGAGGTCGACCGCAAATAAACTGTTATCAGTGATCGTCCAAGTCCGCACAACTATGACCTTATGGCGTGCGAAGAGGTACATAGTCAATGTGAAGACCTGTGCGCACAACGGTGACTTTCCAGTTGCGTACGAAGAGAAAAGGTATATATATTCAGTATGAAGATCTGTGCCAACTCGGTGTTCACAGAGTTTGTACAGTAGTTGTGCTAATGTTTGAGGATAGGCTAGTGATGGTGAGAGAACTGTGTTTCTTGTAGACCTATGCTGTCTGCTGAGTAGTATGAAAATACAAGTTGAAATTCAAAGATGCAGCAGTATTACTCATTACAGATTCATTGGATGACTGCTTTGTGGGCGTGCTAGTTTGGGAGGTAGGGACATGAAAGGACTAGAAAGTTAGGACACTCCCCAAAATCACCTTCTGCCACTGGTTGGTAGAATAAAGTATTTATGAACTCAGGTTATTGTCAGGTGGTGTTGTGGCGTCCAGTGCTACAAGTCATCAGTTTCTCCTCCATCACGGAATTATTCTGCTCCTTCGCTTCATTTGAAGGTTTCGAGTCATGTGATTATCACGGTTACGAACGCCGATGGAGCAGGTAGTCATGTGGTTCTTAGCCTGCATCTCGTTCACCTACTGGCCAGTATCTAGTTGTTAGCCTGCAAAAATCCAGGAGGGGGGTTCGCCTGAGGGTGCTCGTCATCATCATCATCATCATCATCTTCATTTAAGACTGATTATGCCTTTCAGCGTTCAGTCTGGAGCATAGACCCCTTATAAAATTCCTCCATGATCCCCTATTCAGTGCTAACATTGGTGCCTCTTCTGATGTTAAGCCTATTACTTCAAAATCATTCTTAACCGAATCCAGGTACCTTCTCCTAGGTCTGCCCCGACTTCTCCTACCCTCTACTGCTGAACCCATGAGTATCTTGGGTAACCTTGCTTCTCCCATGCGTGTAACATGACCCCACCATCTAAGCCCGTTCGCCCTGACTGCTACATCTATAGAGTTCATTCCCAGTTTTTCTTTGATTTCCACATTGTGGACACCCTCCTGCCATTGTTCCCATCTACTAGTACCCGCAATCACCCTAGCTACTTTCATATCCGTAACCTCAACCTTATTGATAAGGTAACCTGAATCCACCCAGCTTTCGCTCCCATACAACAAAGTTGGTCGAAAGATTGAACAGTGCACAGATAACTTAGTCTTGGTACTGACTTCCTTCTTGCAGAAGAGAGTAGATCGTAACTGAGCACTCACTGCATTAGCTTTGGTACACCTCGCTTCCAGTTCTTTCATTATGTTGCCATCCTGCGAGAATATGCATCCTAAGTACTTGAAACCGTCCACCTGTTCTAACTTTGTTCCTCCTATTTGGCACTCAATCCGTTTATATCTCTTTCCCACTGACATTACTTTCGTTTTGGAGATGCTAATCTTCATACCATAGTCCTTACATTTCTAATCTAGCTCTGAAATATTACTTTGCAAACTTTCAATCGAATCTGCCATCACAACTAAGTCATCCGCATATGCAAGACTGCTTATTTTGTGTTCACATATCTTAATTCCACCCAGCCAGTCTATTGTTTTCAACGTATGATCCATAAATAATATGAACAGTGGAGACAGGTTGCAGCCTTGTCTTACCCCTGAAACTACTCTGAACCATGAACTCAATTTACCGTCAACTCTAACTGCTGCCTGGCTATCCATGTAAAAACCTTTAATTGCTTGCAAAAGTTTGCCTCCTACTACATAATCTTCTAGAACAGACAATAACTTCCTTCTAGGAACCCGGTCATATGCCTTTTCTAGATCTATAAAGCATAGATACAATTCCCTGTTCCACTCATAACACTTCTCCATTATTTGCCGTAAGCTAAATATCTGGTCCTGACAACCTCTAAGAGGCCTAAACCCACACTGATTTTCATCCAATTTGTCCTCAGCTAATAATCGCACTTTCCTTTCAACAATACCTGAGAAGATTTTACCCACAACGCTGATTAAAGAGATACCTCTGTAGTTGTTACAATCTTTTCTGTTTCCATGTTTAAAGATTGGTGTGATTACTGCTTTCGTCCAGTCTGATGGAACCTGTCCCGACTCCCACGCCATTTCAATTATCCTGTGTAGCCATTTAAGACCTGACATTCCACTGTATTTGATGAGTTCCGACTTAATTTCATCCACCCCAGCTGCTTTATTGCACTGCAATCTATTGACCATTTCCTCCACTTCCTCAAATGTGATCCTATTTCCATCATCATTCCTATCCCATTGTACATCGAAATCTGACACATTACTGATCTTATTTTCACCTACATTGAGCAACTCTTCAAAATATTCCCTCCATCTGCCCAAGGAATCCACAGGATTCACCAGCAGTTTTCCTGACCTGTCCAAAATACTTGTCATTTCCTTCTTACCTCCCTTTCGAAGACTGCTAATTACACTCCAGAATGGTTTTCCAGCAGCTTGACCCAAGGTATCCAACCTGTTTCCAAAGTCTTCCCAAGATTTCTTCTTGGATGCTGCGATTATCTGTTTGGCTTTGTTTCTTTCTTCAACATAACTTTCTCTGTCTACCTGAGTTCTAGTATGCAGCCATTTTTGATACGCCTTGTTTTTCCTTTTACAGGCTGCCTTGACTGTGTCATTCCACCAAGCTGTTTGCTTGGTTCAAATGGCTCTGAGCACTATGGGACTTAACATCTATGGTCATCAGTCCCCTAGAACTTAGAACTACTTAAACCTAACTAACCTAAGGACAGCACACAACACCCAGCCATCACGAGGCAGAGAAAATCCCTGACCCCGCCGGGAATCGAACCCGGGAACCCGGGCGTGGGAAGCGAGAACGCTACCACACGACCACGAGATGCGGGCGCTGTTTGCTTCATCCTACCTTTACACACTACTGTTCCAAGACATTCTTTAGCCACTTCTAGTACTGTGTCCCTGTACCTTGTCCAGTCCTTTTCCAATGACTGTAATTGACTACATTCAACTAACTGGTACCTTTCTGAGATCACTGTTATGTACTTGTGCCTGATTTCCTTATCCTGAAGTTTCTCCACTCTTATCCTCCTACATATGGACCTGACCTCCTGCACTTTTGGCCTCACAGTACCAATTTCACTGCAGATTAAATAACGATTAGTGTCATCAAAGAAACCCCTGAATACACGTGTATCCCTCACAGCCTTCCTGAATTCCTGATCTGTTATTATATAGTCAATGACAGATCTGGTTCCCCTGCCTTCCCAAGTATACCTGTGAATGTTCTTATGTTTAAAAAAGGAGTTTGTGATTACTAAGCCCATACTGGTACAGAAATCCAAGAGTTGTTTCCCGTTCCTGTTGGCCTCCATATCCTCTCCAAATTTACCCATAACCTTTTCATACCCTTCTGTTCGATTTCCAATCCTGGCATTAAAATCACCCATGAGTAGAACACTGTCCTTGTCCTTTACTCTAACAACTACATCACTGAGTGCATCATAAAAATTATCCATCTTATCTCGCCGGCGAAGTGGCCGTGCGAACCGCAGTCTGGAACCGCGAGACCGCTACGGTCGCAGGTTCGAATCCTGCCTCGGGCATGGATGTTTGTGATGTCCTTAGGTTAGTTAGGTTTAACTAGTTCTAAGTTCTAGGGGACTAATGACCTCAGAAGTTGAGTCCCATAGTGCTCAGAGCCATTTGAACCATTTTTTTTTAACCATCTTATCTTGATCTGTCCCTTCACAACGCGAATATACTGACACAATCCTAATTTTCTTGCTAGACACTGTCAAATCTATCTACATCAGTCGTTCGTTTACATACCTTATCGCAACTACGCTGGGTTCCATTTATTTCCTGATGTACAGCCCTACACCCCATTGTGCTATTCCTGGTTTGACTCCTGACAGGTAGACCTTGTATTCTCCCACTTCCTCTTCTTTCTCACACCTTACCTGAATGTCACTAATAGCTAAAACGTCCAGCCCCATCTTAATTGCAGCCTCTGCCAGCTCTACCTTCTTCCCAGAGTAGCCCCCATTGATATTAATAGCTCCCCATCTCATTACCATTTGTTTGCCAAGTCGTATCTTAGGAGTCCCTGGTTTGTCACCTCCAAAGGTCCGAGGCATTTTGCTCTGACTGTTGCCAGCATCATATTTAAAGTACCAGGGAAGCAGGTTGCTAGCCTTACTTGCCCCGAGTCCCATTGAGTTTTACCCCTAACGGTTGAGGGACTAACCGGTGGATTTGGTAGTCTTTGCCGTATGAGCAAAAAGGTGACCACGACTCAGAATATGTCCGAGATGCCCAGACTTATTCCAAAGTAACTGGTATCCCGACTGTCGGGACCACTTACTTGGCCACTCATACGTTGCCCGTGGTTCATGAACTAGGACATGACTACAGGAACCCACACCTCGTGTGTTGGGATAAATCGCAGGGGGCTATCGTTTTCCAGCTGAGTTTGAGGATTTAAAGCACACAGTGCTAGTGGAGAGAGTGTCTGGGAGGAGATTGCCACACCTCAAGTTGAGTGAGTGCAGTGACAGCGTGTACAGTGTTTGGTGACATTTGAGCTAGCGATTTGTCGATAGTAATGGCAAAACTAGTGACTACCTATGTTGACGGGGTGAAGCAGTATGTGTTTCTTTGTAGTGTAAGTAGGACAACAAATATGCTTTCTGAATTCTTACAGTTTTCTCTCCTTTTTATAAGATAGAGCACATTGATGAGAATGAAATGTGTTGACCCTGCCACAGATCTTATGATGTATGCAGGTGTCCCGTGGCACTAGGGATGTATATAGTTATCACTGGTTTTTATTGGTTTATCGGAGTGGCCTACGACAGAAGCTAAGACACTTAAAACACTACAGTGGTACATGAAACTTGATATCACAGTGGAACATGGTAACTTTCACTTTACGCGTTGAGGACAAATTTGGATTGAAGTGGTGGCAGATTTGAAAAAAAAAAAAAAATGTGGATCAGCAATAGCCTGATTAATTCAACGGACTCTGGAGAAAGGGTTTCCATCAAATACTAGAATAAATTCTTCCACGTTTGCTTGGTTGTCTTCTGGTCTCTTCAGAACTCTGCAAGTAAACTGCTCCCTCGTCGATCCCGATTGGAGCTCAGTTCCTCTTCCATTTTTAGGGTCGAAGTCATGTTAAGACTACTGTGGTAAGGAGAATATCGCCAAGAGAAGTGTAAGAAAGCACAGTTCGAGACTGAGATCAGTCTGTTGTCTTAATCAGAAGACAGCCACTCTACATTTTTCCATTGCTGTCAAATCTTCAAACATTTCCCTAAAGCGTTCTACAAAAAACTGGGTTTTAGTTGTTAAGAAGGTATCGCCATCCATTCTAGTACTAACTAGGTATTGTGGGAAATATCATCTTCGATTTCGACGCTGGTGTCCCCCCTAAACCCATGGTGTAACCAGGGGTGGGAAAACCAAAGGATTACGATGGTGCCGGGCGTTGTGGAAGAGCGGTTATAGGCGCTTCATTCTGAAACCGCGCTGCTGCTACGGTCGGAGGTTCGAATCCCGCCTCGAGCATGGATGTGTGTGATGTCCTTAGGTTAGTTAGGTTTAAGTAGTTCTAAGACTAGAGGACTTATGACCTCAGATGTTAAGTCCCATAGTGCTTAGGGCCATTTGAAATTTGATTACGATGGTGGCTATCCAAGGATAGCACCCAGTCAAAACGGTCATCGATTTGGGGGAGTTTAACTCGTTTCGTTGGAAATTATGCGACCGGGAGCACTCTCCATAGGCACCACTTGACCACAGCAATGGCCAAATGGCACGACGGGTAATGGTCAAAGTGCTGATTCCCCCAAAATTGGCAGGCACATATCCCTTGGCTCAATTGGAGATTTCATAGGTTACACACGAGCAGCACCTTTCTTGCACTGTCGCGGGACTACAGCTGTGCCGAGACACGGGGACCGCCCCTTGATGGACTAGCTACCGTATTGAGTTGTGGGTATAGTGTGTGAGTCGCCAAGAGCAAGTGGCACGACTGTAGATCTCGGACACTGCCACATTCACTGTAACAGACAGTTACGGAGCCACTCACTGGTCACACTGCGATGGTGTTTCGTATTGGCTAAAAAGCTGAAGGTAACAGGTGTTTAGGATCACCTATATAAAATGGAGGGTGGTTGCCTGGCAGAGCCTATGGGACAACACTGATGATGGGGACGAGTTTACCTTCCTGATTGCTCGGGCAAGTTTGAAAATGCCTGTCACACCTACTCGGAGCATGATGCACATTTTTACAGTTCACGGTCTTTGTACCACTCATCTTAAACGACTCAAGGTCACAGGCCAAACAAGTCCTGAACACATTTTTTTCCGTTGCTCATCATTTAACACCTTTTGATAGAAAATTCTGTTAAATCAGCTCTATAAACGGCTGTGAGAGACCAACAAATTAATTAACATTCACATAAACAAAATCTGGAACAAGCTACCCAGGGGGCTACTTGTGCAGAACAGGGAGTGGGGCGCCACAGTGAATGGCAGTGAGGTGGGTATGTGAGGCAGTGAATGTGAACTGACCAGTGGCGACACTGTGCCTGTGCCGTTCATACCCATAGGTTCAGGTGTTCACTTCGACAGCAACAACCCCCTTAATCGTTGTTGAAATGAGAAAAAGTGTTCTTATTATACCTGCTCTTACTGTATCTGCGACATTTGTGTGTTTTACATTCAGTACTAATAGCCTGCACGAAACACTAGCAGAACTGTCATTGCTGCAGTATTATTGTACTATGGAACAACAGTGTGAATGAACGTCATAATTGTTTATCGTTTTGTTATTGCAACTGTGATTGTTAATTGTGTAATGCATGGAACGTCTAGTGTGTAGACAGGAGGGGAAGGAGTTCATGCAGCAGATAAATAAAAAAATAATAGATAAATAAATAAATAGATAAATAAGGAAATAGATAAATAAGGAAATAGATAAATAAGGAAATAGATAAATAAGGAAATAGATAAATAAGGAAATAGATAAATAAGGAAATAGATAAATAAGGAAACAGGTAAATAAGGAAATAGGTAAATAAGGAAATAGATAATAAGGAAATAGATAATAAGGAAATAGATAATAAGGAAATAGATAATAAGGAAATAGATAATAAGGAAATAGATAATAAGGAAATAGATAATAAGGAAATAGATAAAAAATATATAGATAAATAGACAAATCCATTAAAATTGCTACACCAAGAAGAAATGCAGATGATAAACGGGTATTCAGTGGACAAATATATTATACTAGAACTGACATGTGATTACATTTTCACGCAACTTGGATGCATAGATCCTGAGAAATCAGTACCCAGAACAACCACCTCTGGCCGTAATAACGGCCTTGATACCCCTGGGCATTGAGTCAAACACAGCTTGGATGGCATGTACAGGTACAGCTGCCCATGCAGCTTCAACACGATACCACAGTTCATCAAGAGTAGTGACGGGCGTATTGTGACGAGCCAGTTGCTCGACCACCATTGACCAGACGTTTACAATTGGTGAAAGATCGGCAGAATGTCCTGGCCAGGGCAGCAGTCGAACGTTTTCTGTATCCAGAAATGCCCGTACAGGACCTGCAAATGAGGTCGTGCATTATCATGCTGAAATGTAGGGTTTCACAGGGATCGAATGAAGGGTAGAGCCACGGGTCGTAACACATCTGAAATGTAACGTCCACTGTTCAAATTGCTGTCAATGCGAACAAGAGGTGACCGAGACATGTAACCAATCGCACCCCGTACCATCACGCCGGGTGATACGACAGTATGGCGAAGACGAATACACGCTTCCAATGTGCGTTCACCGCGATGACGCCAAACACGGATGCGACCATCATGATACTGTAAACAGAACCTGGATTCATCCGAAAAAATGACGTTTTGCCATTCGTGCACCCAGGTTCGTCGTAGAGTACACCATCGCAGGCGCTCCTGACTGTGATGCAGCGTTAAGGGTAACCGCAGCCATGGTGTCCGCGCTGCTAGTCCGTGCTGCTGCAAACGTCGTCGAACTGTTCGTGCAGATGGTTGTTGTCTTGCAAACGTCCCCATCTGTTGACTCAGGGATCGAGACGTGGCTGCACGATCCGTTCCAGCCATGCGGATAAGATGCCTTTCATCTCGACTGCTAATGATACGAGGCCGTTGGGATCCAGCACGGCGTTCCGTATTACCCTCCCGAACCCACCGATTCCATATTCTGCTAACAATCATTGGATCTCGACCAACGCGAGCAGCAATGTCGTGATACGATAAACCGCAATCGCGATAGGCTACAATCCGACCTTTATCAAATTCGGAAACGTGATGGTACCTATTTCTCCTCCCTTCACTAGGCATCACAACAACGTTTCATCAGGCAACGCCGGTCATCTGCTGTTTGTGTATGAGAAATCGGTTGGAAACTTTCCTCAATCTAGCACGTTGTAGGTGTCACCACCGGCGCCAACCTTGTGTCAATGCTCTGAAAAGCTAATCATTTGCATATCACAGCATGTTGTTCCTGTCGGTTAAATTTCGCGTCTGTAGCACGTCATCTTCGTGGTGTAACAATTTTAATGGCCAATAGTGTATATAAATAAATAAGCGAATAAACAAAGGCAAACAGGCACCTATGTCCCGCAGTTTGCGCTTTTTCCTGCAGAGTTTGTAGTTTGAAAGAATGTAGAGGAAAGTGAAGATCAAACGATGATACCTGGACAGTAATAGCTGAAGAAATAGGTGAAACAGGATAGAGAGAATTATGACAGAATCGAAGTAGGAACTGGGTAAAAATTATGTTCTAATGAAGGTGGCTGGCAAGGAGACTGTAAGTGAGAAAAGTGGACAGACAGAAGATAGATAGGAGTGAGAACTGCAGTACGGGAAAGGAAGGAGTCCTGCAAAGGCTGAGGGGCTCATGCTCGCTAATGACGTAATCCAACAATCGTTCTAAGCCACCTTGCACTGCAGGAGAGGGGTCGAGTGGGGCACGGGGGCGGCAGATAAGCAGAGAGAGTAAGAGAGTAATACAGGACACTCATACAATATTCATTTATAAAAATACGTTTAAAACGCTTTAGGCCATAAACACAACGAGGAACTAACTTCTGGAGAAAAATTGTATGCTTCAAAATGAAATATAATTGTGCACATAGCACGAGTGAATAGCAGAAAACAGATAAATAACAAAGGAAGATGTTGACATTATTAGACTTGTTGACGATGTTAAAAAAAGTAGTTCCATTTTAAAGAGCAAGGCAGAGAAACTTCCTCTACTTACTTGAGGCATTAACATTTCTATCTCTCTCTCTCTCTCTCTCATACCGTCTCATTTCTCTCTTTATTTCCAGTGGGGCAGACGGGGGATTTTAATTTAATTCCGTGGTAGCCCCAACGGCGTTTCCGCCAGAGACGTTGTAATCTGGCTGACGTAGCTTGTCAGCAGGTACAAATATTTTCGACGTGTAAAACTAATTTAAAATTAAACTGAGGAGCTTTAATATCAATCAACAGAGGAGATTAAGTGCTGTGGACGGGAAAAAGATAATTTTAAATAAACTGCAATCCTCTTTTTAACATCTATCGAGTATAAACAAAACGGCAATGTTTTTGTAACACTGCTTTATTGTGTGATGTACTGATATCCCATTCCAAATTTTCGATCCGTAATTCCATTGGGAATTTGTTTTTGTCACAGCTGCCGCGACTGCATAATCATAAACCTTTTTATTATGAAATCACTTGAGAGAAACAGACCTATTGACAACATAATATAATAGAGTAGAAATAACTTTTTATTGAATCGACGTTCTGTTTAATTATAGACGTCAGGCACTTGCCACTGTTTGGTAAATAGAAGTTTAGATTCTCTCTCTCTGTGTGTGTGTGTGTGTGTGTGTGTGTGTGTGTGTGTGTGTGTGTGTGTAGTGCCTGAGTTACTATTAGAACGAAAACGTGTAATTCATCCTGACTTAGTAGAAGAATATGACAGCCAGCCGGCAATAAACGGTGGTTTTCAATTAAACTTAATCAAGGTTTCAACTGATGGGTTTAAATTCATTGAAAAGATGGATAAACCATTTATAATGGATCAAATCAGATTGAAAGCTACCATTTATTGCAACTGGTTGGCTGTCTTATTGAGTCCCTCTTCTTAACTGTTGTTGAAGTGCTGCTATGTTCACAATACAGACTTTTTAGATGAATTGCAGATCAAGTGTTGTAAACTTCACAACACCTATAATTTTTTTTATTGTTTGTGGTAACAGCGGACCCTCATTAGTAAGAGAAGGTATGCCAAGTCATAGAAAAATCAGCTTTTGGCATCAAGTGAAGTATCTCTTGCCTTCATATTAATTTTGCTAATTACGAGGGCTGCCCAGAAAGTAATGCACCGACTTATTTTTCTCGGCCGAAAACAATGCTACGAATGCGAAACTTCACATATTTCTGAAGTCTTCTGAGTGAGCACGCCAACATTCCCTCACTTCCGACAGATAGCGTAGCGGCAGGACAGTCTCGATATGGTGTCCGTAGGTGATGTACATTACAAACAACGCGCCGTCATTGAATTTCTCACTTCAGAGAAAGAAACAGTAGGGAATATTCAAATCGCTTGTGCAAGGTCTATGGAACACCTGCTGTCGACAGAAGTACAGTTAGACTCTGAGCACGGAGGGTGAGGTCATCAGAAGGTGGTTAGGCCTAGCTCCATGATTTGCAGCGGTCGGGGAGATCATTCATGGGTGTCACACCTGACAGCCCTGACCTAGCCCCCTCGGACTTCCACCTGTTTGGGCCATTAAAGGATACCATTAGTGGAAGACATTTTGAGGACGATGTTACGGCTTCTGCACCACTTGTTAGCAACAGACACAGAGGCTGCGCCAAAGACTGAGACGGCGTGGAGTTTTACAATTGTTTATTGAACTTTCTTAACAATTTTTCCCTCGTCGGCGCTGCCCAGCCCTGTGGATCCCTCCGCCTGGCTGCTGCTGTGTAGATCCTCCGACAATGCGCGCAACGCGCGCCGCTGATGGCACTCGGGGGCCTCAGGCCACCAGTGCTCCGCTGAAGCCAGGATGCCCTGTGGGTGAGATGAACTCGTTGCCGTGACGTCAGCTGCCGCCGCCTGCTGCACCGGCGGCACGGAAGCCGTCAGTCGCGATGTCCGCGAGCTCCCGTCATGGAAGGACCGCGCGCTGTGGGCCAGGTTGCCGTGAAGTCCGGGCGTCAGTCCCCGGCGGCACCTGTGCCCAAGACCGCTGCGGCCGGTCCTGCTGGAATCTCTCGGTGTAGTTACTCAGCCACGGTGCCGACAGAACTCGGGACGACCTCCAGAGCTGAAGTTGACATCTGGCGGCGAACGGATGACTCCTGCGAGCTGCAACAGACTTCCAGATTCGTCACGTACGAAGACTGAACATTCGGACACGGACCGCATCCGTCCTCAGATCCGAACTGCTTCCTAATGGCTTCTGTCTGTTGCTGCCTGCGCTCCACTATTCATATCCGGCAGGAGGACGTTTTTTACCCTCGGTGGTAGCTTTTTGTTATTACTCCTGCAGTATTTTGCAGCGTAACTTAGCGTGCTGGCATCACTTCCCTTACTATGCACTCTCCAGGCTTCGCTCGGCACTCGGTCTGTGTGCGTCCTTGCGTCATCCGGTTGGTAGACTGCTGCTGTCAGCAAGACTATCTGCGCTTGCCTACTTCACAATGCCTCGGTCGCCGGCAAGACTCTGTTTTGCCATTCTCCACTGAGTGAAGCAACGCTTACTACATGTGGCCGCAGCACTGCCTCCTCCTAAAAATTAAATTCGTCCCAGAATTTACCCTATATCTTAACTCCAGTTCTATCGTATATTTTACTTCTTCCCTATATACATCCAGGTTGCCCTGACTCACGCCCTACTGGTAATCTATCCCACAGGAATCTCACGGAGCGGTCTTACATTAACATGCTGAATCCTTCGTTTTAATAAGATATATACCACACCGATAAATACAATCAACACGGTAATAGTACCGGTTGAAATACCAATGGTCATTATGCTACGTTTCCGCCTGATATCGTACTCCTCCACATGCCTTAATAATTGCTGCATTGAAATTTGACCTTTGTCCGAATCTACTAGTTTATCTGTCGTTCGCAATAGTGTAGCACTCAAGGTGTTGTTAATATACGTCAAATTTCCTCCAGGAGCGATGCTGGATGCCGCATCTGGCCAGTAAAACGTCAGATGAGTATGTGTAACCTTGGTGACTCCCATGACTGTCGCTGGTAAGCTGAAACGATCCCTACTATTTCACAATTTGTCCCGTTGATTAGCAGACCACCGTCCCGTAATTCCATCTCCGTGGTTGCTGTCCAATTCCCATTGTCATAACACTTGGCTGATATCCTCTCCGTAGCGAAAACTGAATACAACCAATGCCTCCCAACTTGCTGAACGTGAGGCGTAGGATTCACTACTATTCTCCGACACTCTGAAGCTTCTGCTTCTGCCCTAAATAACTGGATCTCACACGACCCTTTGCCCGTGAAAACAACCCGTGATGGACAAATGGAAACTGACTCCGTTAGACATCTGCTCAACTCTAAACTCGACATAGTAGCATGAGTATCCCCCTCCTTAGAAATTAATAAAACCTCCTGTGTCCTGAACTGTACGCCATTCTCCATGCGCTCCCATCTGACTGGATAAGGATGCACTGTGTAACAGTGATACTGTCTCCCCACACTATTTACTGGAAATCTAATCTCTTTATACATCTTAACTAGATCCGTTGTTACCTTAATCCTAGTCATATGATAAAAAAGTGACATACTGGCTTCAATTATCGGCACTACGTGCTCTACCCCCTCTGGAAACTCTCCCTCTGCCTGCTTCAGACTCTGTCTGAATTTTTCTGGTGACACCAACGTCACACTCACTTGCCCGTGCAATGCGTGATGTACTGCCTCTTGCAATTCATCCATCCTCACTCGTGCATCACCAATGCTGTTAACCAGTTCCTACAGCAATTTAGCCATTTCCAGCTTCCTTTCCACTATATCCAATCGCGTTTGTATCTGTTCCAGATTCGTATTCAATAATTTCTGTGTTTGTTCTATATATGCTCGTAACCCTGTAGCCATCCCACGCACCACACGTGTCACATTCAACAACTCTGTACCTAATCCCCGTATCTCAGTTGTGAGTATATCCACTAACTTCCCTATGCTTTCCTCCCTGTCGAGAATAACTGTTAAAGAATTATTGTTCAAACCCTCATTATCGTCTCTATCCGCTGTTTCAAAAACTGTTTTCAGCAACTTCCCACCTGCATTCAACCAACCCCTCTTTACTCTGTTTCTCCACCCTGGAATCATGCTCACGACTTGGCGCAGTTGTTCCCAAAGCCTCGTACTCTTCTTGCACGTCCCGTAATATTCCGTTCTTAGATGCAACCCTTTCCACACTCGGTATCACCTCCTGTAGCTGCCGCATCTCATTCCTTTACCTCCAGGATGTTGAGTGCCAGCCGAAGCGTCCACTCGTGTCTCGTGAGGACCACATCCGGTTGTTTCCCGAACAACACCCTACTTTGCTACGGCATATCCCGTACCTGGCCAGCTTGTGTCAGCTGCCAGAGGACTACGCCCCACACTATCCACTTGTACCCCATCCTGCGTTACCTACAGAATGGAGAGAGAAGGAAAAAACTCCCATCACTACCACCTAATACCAATAAAATAACCCTAGACCGTGCACAAAAATAGTACACACATGATAACTACTGCTAACTACAAATCCCTCGAATGCAACTTATACTTAATACACGGTTTACTGTCTGCTTCTGGCGCTTCTTTTCGCTTTCTGCCAGAAGGAGAAGCACATATACATGGATCTGCTACCCCCTGGAACGGCTTAACCCTACTAACGTGAACCACCGTTGTCTTGGTAGGCAATTGTAATTTTACATTGACAGGTGATGTCATTTCCACTTCCTGGTACGGTCCCTGGAACTTGTTTGTGATATTCTTGGTTCTCCCTTTTGGAACATACGGATTAGCTAGTAGCACCCATTGGCCTACTCTGTATTGTGGCAACTTCCTCGTTGTACCTCCAATCCTGTCGACGTATGTACCTTACTATTATATGCACTGATTACCAGTTGCAAGTACACATCCCTGTCGGTGTGTTGGCTATTTACATAGTGACTTAAAATCTCAGCAATCGTGCGATGCACTCTCCGTTCGTCCGTTTGCTTGCGGATGGAATGCACTAGTCCGTACTTTCTTTACCTTCAGTAACTTACACAGTTGCTTCATCAGATCAGACGTGAAATTACCACCTTGATCCGAGATTAAGGACTGAGGTATCCCATACCTGAATAACCAATTATTAACTAAAGCCTGTGCCACTGTACTTGCTTTCTGATCTGGTAATGCGACCATGACTAAATACCTAGAAAAGTGGTCAATCACTGTTAACACATACTAATACCCTGCTGCACTCCTATTAAATGGGCCTAATACATCAATTCCGATTTGTTGGAAACGTCTGTCTGCCTCTGGTAATATTTGAAGCTGAATCTTTTGATGGCTCAAGTCCGCACGCTGTGCGCGTGGCACACAATTCCTGACGTACTCGTCCACGTCTTAACGTCGTGTCCTCCACCAAAACTTCTCCGCTATCCGCCTATCCGTAGCTCTTCTCCCGCCATGTCCTGAAAGTAAATGGTCATGCGCCTGTTGAAAAACTTCAGATCTTATCGCTGCTGGTATGACGACACGCGGGCCGCATTTCGTCGACCTGCAAAGTAACCCGTCCTGTACTAGGAACTGCGGTTGCTTTCTGAACAGTTGGCAATCACTATCCACGGCTTGTGCCCTTTTCCACTCATCTTAAGTCACCCCTGTTATTTGTAATACCGCCACTTTCCTGCTCAATACGTCAGCATTGGCATGTTTCACACCTGTCTTGTGTATTACCTCATAATCGAACTCACTGAGTTTCAGCGCCCATCTCACTAGCCTACTCGCTGCGTCTTTCAGACTTAATAACCATTTCAGAGCTGAATGATCCGTCACAGCCTTAAACCTTCTACCGTACAGATAACATCGAAAGTACGAAATCCCGTATATTACCGCTAACAATTCCTTCTCTGTCGTGAAGTAATTTTGTTCCGCCTTGTTAAGTTGACGAGACGCGAACGCAATCGCGTGTTCTTTGCCATCAATTTCTTGCTCAAGTACAACCCCAAGAGCGTGATTAGACGCGTCACATCTTAGTATAAACTCCTTCGAAAAGTGTGGAAATCTCAAAACTGGATCTGATGTCAGTATCCGTTTCAACTCTTGAAATGCTTTCTCGCACTCTGACGTCCACTGGAAGGTAACACCTTTTCTTAGCAACGTAGTAAGTGGCCTTGCTATTTCTGTGAACCCCTGTACGAATTTTCGATAATAGCTCGCTAGACCAGTACACGATTGCAGTTGTTTAACCGTTTTCAGCACCGGAAAATCTCGCACTGCAGAAGTGAGACGAGGATCTGTCCGAACCCCGTCCTGACTGATAACATGCCCGAGATAATTTACTTGTGCTTGCGCAAAATGGCATTTGTCCAAATTTAATGTTAGCCGTGCCGCCTCTAATCTTTTAAACACCTCCTCTAAAGGTTCCACATGCTGCTCTATATCTCTTGAAAAAACTACAATGTCATCCAGATACACCATACATTTTTTCGGTTTCAACCCGCAAAGAACTCCATCCAACACCCCTGAAATGTCACTGGAGCGCTTTGTGGTCCAAACGGCATTCTTGTATACTCGAAGTGACCACAAGGCGTCGTAAATGCTGTTTTTGGTCTGTCCTCCGGACATACTTCGATCTGGTGATAACCGCTTCGCAAATCCATAGTGGAGAAAAATTTACACTGCCCTAGGTTGTCTAACGTTTCTGTGATATTCGGAATCGGATATACGTCCGCCACTGTCCGTTCATTCAAATATCTGTTATCCCAACAAAAGCGAAATTTTTTCGACCCGTCCGGTGTCTTCTTTGGAACTAGGACCACGTTACTAGACCTAGGACTATTATTTTGCTAGATTATTCCATCTTCCAGTTGTTGCTCTATTAATTGCTCTGCTACTGGTTGTAATTGTTTCGGTAGTCTGTATGGCTTGCGATAAACCGGAGCGTGATTCTCTGTTGGAATACGATGCTGTGTTATCGGTGTAGAAGGTAACGTACCCTGTGCTTCAAACAATACTTTATACTTTAGTAATAATGATTCCATATCCGAACGATCATTTCCTCTCAAATGATTTACCTTGTCACGAAGTGCAGACGTGCTGACAGTTTGCTTTACATCATAGTCTAGCCTCGAACAATCGATGTCCTCTTCATTCATTAACTCTACTGTGGCTATTACTAATCCCTTCGACAGATCGACATCATCCCGCCCGAAGTGATCTAAACTCACCGGATCCATAAACTGCCCATTTATGTCCGTTACCCGTGATATACTCTTACGAATAAAGCAATGCTTTTCGTCTAAAATCTCATTACTCGGTAGTGGCTCTACCAAATATAACCCCTGCAGTAGCACATCGACATCCACCGGTACCCAGATCAACTTCCCTGTACCTGTTCGTACTGTGTCACACGAAATCACCTTTAATGCACTAATACACAGTTTAGTTGATATCGCCTTAGCTATCGGTGCACCTTGCGACTCTGAAACATTTGCAACGGCTGTATCCACGGAGAACAAGTTCCCATCGAGTTCCAGCGTATGTTGCGAAAGGTCAATTTTGGCGTGATGTTTAATCAGAAAGTCCAACCCAAGTATCGCTGAAAATCCCTGTCCCACAGTTGACAACACCTCCACTTGCTCCGGGAACCATACGTTCCCTATCTTAAACTTGAGCTGTGCTGTCCCTAGTGCATCTAATTTTTTAACACCTACTGCGCGCAATCTGTATCTCGGAGCTTCCAATCCTTTCTTGCCCACGAGGTCCACGCTGACAACTGATACATGCGCTCCAGTATGCACTAAAACTCTTCGCCACTTATCTTTTACCCAAACCATCAAACTACAATCCGCTTCTTCGTGCACTCCCTGGGTACCTGTTTTTACTGGGAATGTCTCCCGACCGCAGGAACATCCCTTTTTCGTTTAACAGTTTTTTACCTGCTGTATCATTAACCAGTTATTTGGCTTTACACTGCCATGCCTTATGCCCTATTTTCTGACAATTGAAACACTGCGATTCCCGACACTGTCCCTTCAAATGACCTTGCTTCCCACAACGGTAACACTCTTTGGAAGACGAAAAAATTATCTTGTCATTGCGACTCCTAGTGGCGCTATCCACTTCCTGCAAATGTGTAGCTACACGCAATGCTGCTGCTAAGTCACTTGGATTTTCCATCCGTATCCGCCGTGAAAAATCCGGCGAGACCACTCGCAAAAATGCGTCTAAAGCTCTATTCTCTTCTTCTTTCAATAGAACTTCATTTGCACTCGCATCTTGCGTTAACACATACGTGTGCACATTCGTTCTCCAAATTCTGTCTGAAAAATCTTCTACCGTTTCACCCGTTTTTTTGCATCATCCTCTCTAATTTTTCTCTAAAAAATCTGACACTGTTTTGTTTCCTAAACCTTTGCAATAATCCTTCAGCCAACTCTGTGAACGTAGTAGCATCCTTTAACCCTTCATGGTATGCCACATAAGTCTTTGCGTCGCCTACCAACCGTAACCTCGCCATTTGCAAACACATTTCATCCGACCAGCTACACAGTCTAGCCATACTACGTATGACACCAATGAAAACATTCACATCTTCTGATGTTTTACCCGAGAAGGAAGGTATCAAATCAGCCGCTGAACAATGTGCCACACCGGAAAAGACAGTAGCCTTGGATTCTAGACTATCGCTTCCCGGGCCTGATTGAGTATTTTGCAACAATTGTTGCTCCATCCTCTGCATGTGCTGCTTTTGCAACTTATTTTCTTCAACCAGTTTCTTAACTTGCTCTGTCAATGCAACTACAGCGTCACTTCTCCCGGCTGCACACGTCTCTGGCATTTTCCGTGTGGTATCCTCGCCTCACAAAAATAAAATTGTATTACCTAGAAGCAAGTTAATTCCTAGCACGTCTAAAGGCAAGCCATCTAGACTTACCACACTGCCCCGTTACGTGACCATAGAAGCCACATACATCAGAAGTGCTTGGAACAAATTTATCGCAAGCAGCGATGTGACCTGTGAATCCACACACTACACAAATGGTTCAAATGGCTCTGAGCACTATGGGACTCAACTGCTGTGGTCATAAGTCCCCTAGAACTTAGAACTACTTAAACCTAACTAACCTAAGGACATTACACACATCCATGCCCGAGGCAGGATTCGAACCTGCGACCGTAGCGGTCGTGCGGTTCCAGACTGTAGCGCCTCTAACCGCTCGGCCACTCTGGCCGGCACTACACATTTAGATGGTGACTATCATTCCCACGAAGCTGCGATACGTCTACAGGGCTGCTAGGCCTTTCAAATGACACTCTCACATCCCTTAACATTACCCTAGACCTAGCTACACAGAAAACATAGAGAGAAGGCAGTTGCTGGACTCACCCTATTCGGTGACTCTCAGTTGCTCCGCACGGTGTTTGTCAAAGTCGTGGCGTGGGTGCGCCTGACACCACTTGTTACGGCTTCTGCACCACTTGTTAGCAGCAGACACAGTGGCTGCGCCAAAGACTGAGACGGCGTGGAGTTTTACAATTATTTATTGAACTTTCTTTACAATTTCTCCCTCATCGTCGCTGCCCAGCCCTGTGGATCCCTCCGCCTGGCTGCTGCTGTGTAGATCCTCCGACAATGCGCGCAACGCGCGCCGCTGATCGCACTCGGGAGCCTCAGGCCACCAGTGCTCTGCTGAAGCCAGGATGACCTGTGGTTGAGATGAACTCGTTGCCGTGAGGTCAGCTGCCGACGCCTGCTGCACCGGCGGCTGGGAAGATGTCAGTCACCATGTTCGCGAGGTCCCGTCATGGGCGGACCATGCGCTGTGGGCCGGGTTGACGGTAGCGGCTGTGACCAAGACCGCACTGCGGCCAGTCCTGCTGGAAGCTCTCACTGTAGTTAGTCAGCCATGGTGCCGACCGAACTCGCGCCAACCTCCAGAGCTGAAGTTGACATTTGGCGGCGAACAGATGACTCTTGCGAGCTGAAGCAAACTTCCAGAATCGTCACCTATGAAGACTGAACATTCGGACACGGATCACATTCGTCCTCAGATCCGAACTCCTTCGTAATGGCTTTTATCTGTTGCTGCCTGTGCTCCGCTATTTATATTCGGCAGGAGGACGTTTTTTACCCTCGGTGGTAGCTTTTTGTTATTACTCCCGCAGTATATTGTAGCATAACTTAGCGTGCTGACCTCACTTCCCCTTACTCATCACTCTCCAGGCTTCGCTCGGCGCTCGGTCTGTGTGTGTCCTTGCGTCAGCCGGTTGCTAGACTGCTGCTGTCAGCAAGACTATCTGTGCTTGACTACTTCGCAATGCCTCAGTCTCTGGCGTGCCTCTGTTTTGCCGTTCTCCACTGCATGGAGCAACGCTTACTACATGTGGCCGCAACAACGATGAGGAAGTGATTCACACATTGAAACACTGGCTCCGCCACCAGGACAAGGATTAGTACCGACAGGGCAAACATGCCCTTGTTTCGTGCTTGACAAAGGCCATAGAACGTGACAGAGATTACGTGGAAAAATAGAGTGTGTAGATAAAACACCATTCTTTTGTGTGTGTAATTCTCATTATGTTCAATAAAGAACTGTTGAAGAAAAAAATATGCAGTGCTTTACTTTCTGGGCAACCCTTGTACGTAATGACTGGATTAAATTCATATGCTTAGTTACTGTCGTCAAGAAAGAAAGAAAGAAAGTAAATAAGAAAGAAAGTTGCATTATCATAGCAAACGAAGTGGAAGAAGACAGTCCTGTTTTCTTGTTAAGAGATGAAATAGTAATTTGTACCAGTTACATTATTAAGCCAACATGTCATGACAAATATTTAACGATAAGAATGGAGGCACAATACACGAACTGTGTTAGGAATAAGGATAAAAACTTAATTTGAGTTCAGTAATCGATGGCGGGTTCTAGGAAGAGCGCAATAATAACTCCACTCTCATAAATATGTAGTTCTCATAACTTTCCTGTAAACTGCTAAGAAATGACAGTGTAATACCTATTGGCTGAGGTGACAAAATTTTATAAAGTTAATTTTCTGGAATACTTTTATTATCTATGTTCTTGATAGGCCGTTCCAATGCACTGAAATTGAATATTCATATTTCTTTGTTACATAAGCTTCTGTGCAATGGTTGTTGGCTTAGAGCGACTGGACCGATAACAAATATTTTGACACTGTGAGGAACAATACCAGGAACAAAGACAATATCGGAAGAAACTGATTCTAAGGAATGCAGAAAAGCGGCACAACCTCCTAAATGGCGCTGTTGACGGGCGTCCCTAGTTGAGAATACTATAGACCAGAATCAAATCACAATGACTCAAAGGTAAAGGCGCGCCACCATAAATTTTCACTTTCACATTAGTTCATTAGTTAAAATAAAGAACTCTGATTTAGCAGTGATTTACTGGCAAACGAATATCGAGTCTCTATCTGTTGCAAGGTTGTTGATTTGATGACACTTTCGCAAGCCACGTGTCAACAGCACTGATGAACATTCCACAAGTTTCTAACATCGCATTACAACTCTGAGTGGGTGCTGGCCCAATACTCCTGTGGCAGAATATCCTAAAGTTGTTCTGGTACCGCGCGCGCGGAATTTGAATCCTCGGCAGACGACATGGACGTCGAAGACCCGTAGAGGTCTCTGCACCATGGCGCCTTAAGCTGTGGCGGCGCGCGCGTACTGGCCAGCATTTAGTGTGAGGGCGCCACCATGGGACACTTGGTTCCACAGGCCAATTGTGGGGTCACCGCCAGACACTACACTTGCTAGGTGGTAGCCTTTAAATCGGCGCGGTCCGTTAGTATACGCCGGACCCGGGTGTCGCCACTATCAGTGATTGTAGACCGAGCGCCGCCACACGGCAGGTCTAGCTTAGAGAGACTCCCTAGCACTCGCCCCAGTTGTACAGCCGACTTTGCTAGCGATGGTTCCCTGTTTACATACGCTCTCATTTGCAGAGACGACAGTTTAGCATAGCCTTCAGCTACGTCATTTGCTACGACCTAGCAAGGCGCCATATTCAGGTACTATATGTACTGTCTTCAAGAATGTATTCTGAACAGATAATATTGTGAATCATGTACAGTCAAGAGCGACGTTCATCATTAATGAATTAAAGTTAAGTATCAAACTAATTACGTCCGCTTTCTGAATTCTCATTCCTTGTCACGTTCCAGACCTCACGTCAGTATAGTTCTTCCCTCCTCACTCCAGCCTGCGTAAGCTAAAACGCGTGCATTTCGGCCTCCACTCGTAGCACGGTGTTGGCTCTAATACAAAACCAACAGCGGTGCCCCCAATAGAGTATTTAAGAGCCGGCCTCTCGCTCAGCCATACTTGGACAACATTACACCCAACGAACTCAATGCCCCTATCACTACTCAGGATATCATCACTACACTCTGCATAAAACGCAACACCGCTCCCGTTCACGATCGTGTTACCTATCACCACCTCCGTGAAGCTCCCGCCTCCTTCCTTTCCAACCTGGCCAGACTATATAATGTGGTCTTGTCCACCGGCTACTACCCCAGCCTGTGGAAAACCTCCTGTATCCTGATGTTCCTCAAACCCGACAAACGGCCATCCGCTCTCTCCTCCTACCGTCCCATCAGCCTTACTTCGGTCTTCAGCAAGGTCCTGGAATCGATCCTTACCTGATGCATCCACCAGCATCTCTGCCAGCATCGCCTCCTTCCCGTTACCCAGTGTGGCTTTCGACCATCCTTCTCTACCGATGACCTTCTCCTTCACTTCACTCATCTCCTCTTCGAACAGCTCAACTCCCGTCGCTCCGCCATCTTCCTCTCTCTCGACCTTGAACGCGCTTACGACCGTGTGTGGCATTCCGGTCTCCTCTTCAAGCCCCAAACCTTCACCCTTCCTATCAACTATGTCCATCTGATCGGGTCCTTTCTTTCCCAACATCCTTCCTATGTCACCATCCACAACACAGATTCCTCCACCTTCTACCCCTCCGCCGGTGTGCCCCAAGGTTCCGTCCTCTCCCCTCTTCTAAGCCTTCTGTACACAGCGGACATGCCGCCACCTTCTCCAGTACGCCGATGACACCGTCTTCCTTGCCCTTGCCCCCACCCTGCAACGCTCCCAACACCTTCTCGAATCCCACCTTGACCAGTTCACTGCTTGGTGTAACCAGTGGTTGCTCAAGGTCAATCCTTCCAAGACCCAGGCGATCATTGTAGGCAAAACCAATACTTCCTTCCGTCTCCTCAACTTATATCTTACCATTTATGGCCATCATATCGCCTTCACACCCACCCTTAAGTACCTTGGCGTCACCCTTGACCGCCGCCTCTGCTGGACCCCCCATCTCCGGACTATCCAAGCCAAGGCACGCTCCTGACTCCGTCTCCTCAAGCTCCTTTCCGGTCGCACATGGGGTCTGGACCCTTCCACCATCCTCCACACCTTTTTTTTCTTTTTTGGTCATCAGTCTACTGACTGGTTTGATGCAGCCCGCCACGAATTCCTTTCCTGTGCTAACCTATTCATCTCAGAGTAGCACTTGCAACCTACGTCCTCAATTATTTGCTTGAAGTATTCCAATCTCTGTCTTCCTCTACAGTTTTTGCCCTCTACAGCTCCTTCTAGTACCATGGAAGCCATTCCCTCATGTCTTAGATGATGTCCTATCATCCTGTCTCTTCTCCTTATCAGTGTTTTCCACATATTTCTTTCCTCTCCGATTCTGCATAGAACCTCCTCTTCCCTTACCTTATCAGTCCAACTAATTTTCAACATTCGTCTATAGCATCACATCTCAAATGCTTCGATTCTCTTCTGTTCCGGTTTTCCCATAGTCCATGTTTCACTACCATACAATGCTGTACTCCAGACGTACATCCTCAGAAATTTCTTCCTCAAATTAAGGCCGGTTTTTGATATTAGTAGACTTCTCTTGGCCAGAAATGCCTTTTTTGCCACAGCGCGTCTGCTTTTGATGTCCTCCTTGCTCCGTCTGTCATTGGTTATTTTACTGCTTAGGTAGCAGAAATCCTTAACTTCATTGACTTCGTGACCATCAATCCTGATGTTAAGTTTCTCGCTGTTCTCATTTCTACTACTTCTCATTACCTTCGTCTTTCTCCGATTTACTCTCAAACCATACTGTGTACTCATTAGACTGTTCATTCCGTTCAGCAGATCATTTAATTCTTCTTCACTTTCACTCAGGATAGCAATGTCGTCAGTGAATCGTATCATTGATATCGTTTCACCCTGTATTTTAGTTCCACTCCTGAACCTTTCTTTTATTTCTGTCATTGCTTCCTCGATGTACAGATTGAAGAGTAGGGGCGAAAGGCTACAGCCTTGTCTTACACCCTTCTTAATACGAGCATTTCTTTCTTGATCGTCCACTCTTATTATTCCCTCTTGGTTGTTGTACATATTGTATATGACCCGTCTCTCCCTATAGCTTACCCCTACATTTTTCAGTATCTCGAAAATCTTGCACTATTTTATATTGTCAAACGCTTTTTCCAGGTCGACAAATCCTATGAAAGTATCTTGATTTTTCTTTAGCCTTGCTTCCATTATTAGCCGTAACGTCGGAATTGCCTCTCTCGTCCCTTTACTTTTCCTAAAGCCAAACTGATCGTCACCTAGCGCATTTTCAATTTTCTTTTCCATTCTTCTGTATATTATTCTTGTAAGCAGCATCGATGCATGAGCTGTTAAGCTGATTGTGCGATAATTCTCGCACTTGTCAGCTCTTCCCGTCTTCGGAATTGTGTGGATGATGGTTTTCCGAAAGTCAGATGATATGTCGCCAGAGACATATATTCTACACACCAACGTGAATAGTCGTTTTGTTGCAACTTCCCCCAATGATTTTAGAAATTCTGATGGAATGTTATCTATCCCTTCTGCCATATTTGACCGTAAGTCTTCCAAAGCTCTTTTAAATTCCGATTCTAATACTGGATCCCCTATCTCTTCTAAATCGGCTCCTGTTTCTTCTTCTATCACATCAGACAAATCTTCACCCTCATAGAGGCTTTCCACCTATCTGCTCTCTCCTCTGCATTTAACAGTGGATTTCCCATTGCACTCTTAATGTTACCACCATTGCTTTTTTTAATGTCACCAAAGGTTGTTTTGACTTTCCTGTATGCTGAGTCTGTCTTTCAGACAATCATATCTTTTTCGATGTCTTCGCATTTTTCCTGCAGCCATTTCTTCTTAGCTTCCCTGCACTTCCTATTTATTTCATTCCTCAGCGACTTGTATTTCTGTATTCCTGATTTTCCCGGAACATGTTTGTACTTCCTCCTTTCATCAATCAACTGAAGTATTTCTTCTGTTACCTATGGTTTCTTCGCACCTACCTTCTTTGTACCTATGTTTTCCTTCCCAACTTCTGTGATGGCCCTTTTTAGAGATGTCCATTCCTCTTCACACCTATAAATCCCTTATCTGCCCAATCCTCTGCTATGCTCATCCCATTTGGATCTCTGCCCCTCCTACCTTTTACAAATTCCTGCAAATCCTAGAACGCTATGCACTCCGCCTCGCCTATTGCATCCATCTCCCCTCCCCCACTCGGATCCCGTATGACATTATTCCGTTCCCACACCTCCTCCTTTTCCTCGAATGGATACAGATCCTCTGCACCTCCCACAAACTTGATCCCTCTCGCCCGCTTGTCTCTTCCATCCTCTCCCACCCCCCTCCGCTGCTGCGCCTGCATTCCCACATTTCACCTGCTCTCCATCCCTCCACTCTCCATACCCCCGCCTGAGGTAGCTTCCACCAACTTCCCCTCCCTGATGACGTCATCATCCCCTCCATCTACCCCTCCTACCAACTTTGTTCCTCCTCTACAGCACCCTGGGTTTTTTCCCGAGGGCACCCTCTCTCCCTTCTCTCCCTCCTTCCCACAGGATTCCCCTACCCCCAACCTTCTTTCCTCCCCATCTTTCCTCCTCCCTCTGGCACTGGGATCTACACTCTCCCCTCTCCCTCCTCCCCCCTTTTTTCCCCTTTTGGCAGGTCCGATCGTCGCCAGTGTTTTTGTGTGTGCCATCGTGTTAGTGATTCAGCGTTTCGTCATTTGTGTTCCTTCGTTCACGTGTGCCGTTTCTGTCGTCTCTGTTTGTGCCCAAGTGCTGAACGTTTTTCTTTGGACGCTGCACTTGTGAACGGCTTCATGTATTTTTAAATTTGTGTGTCTACTGTTGTCTATCCACCGTGTTGTTTCGTTTCTCGATGTTTCCACTTGTAATCAATCTGTGGCCGAAGAGCGGCGTAGTATTGCCGCTGCCTGCTTACCATTGTATAAGGTGTCAAAATAACAATAAAGGAGGAAAAAAGCTCAGCCAGCGAGTCTAATCTTGCGTACATCTCTGGACACATCGCCTCGACAACAGACAGCGTGTTTATCGTTCTTTGTTTTCATGAATAGTGGACTTCTTGGATGCGTTTGGTTGTGTCTGTCACTCCGTTGCTTGTTGCTTGTTGTCGTCGTAAGACCTCTCTCCATCGTCCGTCGTTTCATGTCCTTCCTTACCGTTCGTTTGTCTGTTCGCGGGGCGCTCTCCGTTTGGTCCCGCCGCGCTTTCTCGGCCACCCTGCGACCGTTCCCGTCGCGGTCACAACAGCTTACAATAGTTGTCACCGTTAAACGAACCCTGGGCAGCTACTTAACAGTGACTGAAGCTTGGCAGTAGGCCGCAGAGGCAGTTAATCTGCTGGTGAAGGCGCACACTTTGCGCTGGATCTGACTGTGGCAGCTAGCGAAGGGGTCGACGGATGCAGAGGCAGGCGTAAGACTGCCACGAGTGCCCACACTGGACAGACAGACAGCCATCATATTTACAAGAAAAACGTGCAACATGCTTTTCTTTACCTCAGTTATGAAGTTAATAGGGTGTAACAATTTGAGGTTAATTAGTACAAACGGCCATATGCAAAACTTCTGGTTAAATTATTCCAACATTATACACACATCAGTTTACACTAAGAAAAATAAACATCCCAAAACTCAATTCTGCAACGCAATGACAATAACCTACCTGTGATGGTACTGCTGATCTAAGAGGGGTGCGTTACTTACTGGCAACACAGACCTGGCTTCCGATGCTCCCCGCTTGAGGTTCAGCGTCATATCCTCGACTTGTTAGCCATCCTGCCCTTATTTGTGATGCAGTTGTTCTTATGCCGCGTTCACATATATGAACCTGATTGAACTTTGCCGCCAGGAGGTGTGGCCGTGCGGTTCTAGGCGCTTCAGTCTGTAACCGCGCGACCGCTACGATCGCAGGTTCGAATCCTGTCTCGGGGATGGATGTGTGTGATGCCCTTTGGTTAGTTCGGTTTAAGTACTTCTACGTCTAGGGGACTGATGACCTCAGATGTTAAGTCCCATTGTGCTCAGAGCCATTTGAACTATTTTTTGAACTTTGCCTGAAGACGAAAACACTCCGAAAACGATCGGTACACCATCAAGTAAAGAACAAATAAATCCAGTAATATCAAATGTGTTATTGATGCCCTTTGTTCCCTAATTATGGTTGGTGTACATACATTACAACATTTATGCAAACTTCAAAGTTCTTATTAGAATTGAAGGAGCTTTTGAGTCTGGATCTAACAACTGGCAAGACATTTCCCCTCTACCGAAGTAGCTCTGCCCGCATATACCATTACAACAACTTGCTGCCCTGCCACTTGCGACTTAGAGGTGTATCGCCAGAATAGTTATGGATGTGCCAGCAATAAGACTCTCGAGTTTTCAAGACGCGTAATACACTACTCTTACGGTCGGGCATGACCAAAAACGTATAGTAACATTGAGCTAGTACACAACTAGATAATCCGCGTCGGCCTGTTTGCTAACATTTGGCTGAACGCTGACGAATGACATTCCATAAGCTTTACTCAGTTAATTTGTCCCCTCCTTCGTCGATAGCAAAAATGTAACTTGAAGCACCAATTTAAATCATTGTACAGCATTGTCTACGCTACGGTACATGTTCAGACTTAGTTAATACAAAATGGACCGAAAGAAAGCTCATCACGTGGACCGCTGTCTGACACAGCTCCGAGCTGAGCCGAGTCCCGACGCATTCTCCCCTACGCAATGGACTGCCACCCAGTGTCTTGGACTCAGCCGATTAACCTTGCTAAGGGCTGTCTGCCCTAACAATCTGCATCTACATTACTGGCCATTAAAATTGCTACACCAAGAAGAAAGGCAGATGATAAACGCGTATTCATTGGACAAATACACTCCTGGAAATAGAAAAAAGAACACATTGACACCGGTGTGTCAGACCCACCATACTTGCTCCGGACACTGCGAGAGGGCTGTACAAGCAATGATCACACGCACGGCACAGCGGACACACCAGGAACCGCGGTGTTGGCCGTCGAATGGCGCTAGCTGCGCAGCATTTGTGCACCGCCGCCGTCAGTGTCAGCCAGTTTGCCGTGGCATACGGAGCTCCATCGCAGTCTTTAACACTGGTAGCATGCCGCGACAGCGTGGACGTGAACCGTATGTGCAGTTGACGGACTTTGAGCGAGGGCGTATAGTGGGCATGCGGGAGGCCGGGTGGACGTACCGCCGAATTGCTCAACACGTGGGGCGTGAGGTCTCCACAGTACATCGATGTTGTCGCCACTGGTCGGCGGAAGGTGCACGTGCCCGTCGACCTGGGACCGGACCGCAGCGACGCACGGATGCACGCCAAGACCGTAGGATCCTACGCAGTGCCGTAGGGGACCGCACCGCCACTTCCCAGCAAATTAGGGACACTGTTGCTCCTGGCGTATCGGCGAGGACCATTCGCAACCGTCTCCATGAAGCTGGGCTACGGTCCCGCACACCGTTAGGCCGTCTTCCGCTCACGCCCCAACATCGTGCAGCCCGCCTCCAGTGGTGTCGCGACAGGCGTGAATGGAGGGACGAATGGAAACGTGTCGTCTTCAGCGATGAGAGTCGCTTCTGCCTTGGTGCCAATGATGGTCGTATGCGTGTTTGGCGCCGTGCAGGTGAGCGCCACAATCAGGACTGCATACGACCGAGGCACACAGGGCCAACACCCGGCATCATGGTGTGGGGAGCGATCTCCTACACTGGCCGTACACCACTGGTGATCGTCGAGGGGACACTGAATAGTGCACGGTACATCCAAACCGTCATCGAACCCATCGTTCTACCATTCCTAGACCGGCAAGGGAACTTGCTGTTCCAACAGGACAATGCACGTCCGCATGTATCCCGTGCCACCCAACGTGCTCTAGAAGGTGTAAGTCAACTACCCTGGCCAGCAAGATCTCCGGATCTGTCCCCCATTGAGCATGTTTGGGACTGGATGAAGCGTCGTCTCACGCGGTCTGCACGTCCAGCACGAACGCTAGTCCAACTGAGGCGCCAGGTGGAAATGGCATGGCAAGCCGTTCCACAGGACTACATCCAGCATCTCTACGATCGTCTCCATGGGAGAATAGCGGCCTGCATTGCTGCGAAAGGTAGATATACACTGTACTAGTGCCGACATTGTGCATGCTCTGTTGCCTGTGTCTATGTGCCTGTGGTTCTGTCAGTGTGATCATGTGATGTATCTGACCCCAGGAATGTGTCAATAAAGTTTCCCCTTCCTGGGACAATGAATTCACGGTGTTCTTATTTCAATTTCCAGGAGTGTATATTACACTAGAACTGACGTGATTACATTTTCACGCAATTTGGGTGCATAGATCCTGCTCAAATCAATACCCAGTACAACCACCTCTGGCCGTAATAACGGCCTTGATACGCCTGGGCATTGAGTCAAACAGAGCTTGGATGGCGTGTACAGGTACAGCTGCCCATGAAGGTTCAACTCGATACCACAGTTCATCAAGAGTACTGACGAGCCAGCTGCTCGGCCACCATTGACCAGACGTTTTCAATAGGTCAGAGATCTGGAGAATGTGCTGGCCAGGGCAGCAGTCGAACATTTCTTGTACCCGGAAAGGCCTGTACAGGACCTGCAACATGCGGTCGTGCATTATCCTGATGAAATCTAGCGTTTCCCATAGATCGAATGAAGGGTAGAGCCACGGGTCGTAAAACATCTGAAATGTAACGCCCACTGTCCAAAATGCGAACAAGAGGTGACCGAGACTTGTAACCAATGGGTCCCCATACCATCACGCCGGGTGATACGCTAGTGTGGCGATGACGAATACACGCTTCCAATGTGCGTTCACCGCGATGTCACCAAACACGGATGAGACCATCACGATGCTGTAAACAGAACATGGATTCATCTGAAAAAATGACATTTTGCCATTAGTGCACCCAGGTTCGTCGGTGAGTACACCATCGCAGGCGCTCCTGTCTGTGATGCAGCGTCAAGGGTAACCGCAGCCATGGTCCCCGAGCTGATAGTCCATGCTGCTGCAAACGTCGTCGAACTGTTCGTGCAGATGGTTGTTGTCTTGCAAACGTAGCCATCTGATGACTCAGGGATCCGTTACAGCCATGCGGATAAGATGCCTGTCATCTCGACTGCTAGTGATACGAGGCCGTTGGGATCCAGCACTGTTTCCATATTCTGCTAACAGTTATTGGATCTTGACCAACGCGAGCAGCAATGTCGTGATACGATAAACCACAATCGCGATAGGCTATAATCCGACCTTTATCAAAGTCGGAAACGTGATGGTACGCATTTCTCCTCCTTATTCGAGGCATCACAACAACGTTTCCTCAGGCAACACTGGTCAACTGCTGTTTGTGTATGAGAAATCGGTTGGAAACTTTCCTCACGTCAGCACGTTCTAGGTGTCGACACCGGCGCCGACCTTGTTTGAATGCTCTGAAAAGCTAATCATTTGCATATCACAGCATCTTGTTCCTGTCGGTTAAATTTCGCTTCTGTAGCGCGTCATCTTCGTGGTGTAGCAATTTTAATGGCCAGTAGTGTAACTTCTATTCTGTGTCCTTAGTATTCTTACATCGACTTCCCGAAATATTCACATCGCCCTGCTGTACTCCTCACTACGATTACTTGTCTCCTTGGGCGCTCTGTCGCCCCAACCCTCGATATTGGTTGCCATCAGATTCCACACGCTTCCGCGAATTCTGCTTTAAGTATTTAATTAACATAAAAATATGTCGTGATCCATAACTCTCAGCACCATGCTGTTTTCACGAAATGCACCTAAATAAACGACCGTATCCGTACACCTTCTGCTCCGACCTCACCTTTTATGCTTACAGAAACAAATACATCGGCACCGAGCGAGGTCAGTGATTGTACCACCACTAATGGTTATCTCACAATGGCAACACATTGCCGCTACAGCTTGTTGTCCTTTCCAGGAGCATATTGATAGAGGATACCAAAAATGGAACTAATCGGTGGAAACGTTTTCGTATAAGATTAAGAATATAATTGCACAAACTTATGAGTTAACACGGAACAAGGTGGCGGATAAAATGATCCTCCAAGAGGCGCAACATATCGTGCCAACTTCCACCTGGTAAGTTGGGGAGAGTGCAGCTGAAAACCTGAAGTATTTGGCTGCTGCCATTAAGATTGCTACTCATCTAGAGCAGGCGACTACTGCCGTGCGAGTGCAGTAGAAGGCATATACTTCTTACTTGAGGAAAATGTTACAGGTGTCGACAAGGGGGACCACATTCAGAAAGAACGTTGCCAACCGCAATACTATGTGTGTGGATATCACGCACAGGATTTTAGGAGTAAGAAACAGGGTGGGTAGAAGGACGTTAAACACCAATGGGACTTCTGCAACTGCTGCACGGTGTAGCCAGTGGAGCTCAGTGCTACCATTATGTATGCGGAAGTGGAGTGTTGCTTAACTGGCATGTTAAATGGTACAAAACACATGTTTCTGGTGAACACAGGGGGTTCATGTGTTAGTAGCAAGTCCCGACTTTAGGGTAGGAGACTGAATTCCCCACATTTTAGGTTATGTGGAGTAAGCAGACAACGAGACGGCATCATTGTGGTAGAAGTTGCTGAATTATAAATTTTTGTATTGGAGCATTTTTGAGAGCCTATGGAAGTGTTGCCACATATTGGTGAGAGGCACTGCACGAACCTGAGGTTGGATTTCTCGAATATGCGTTATGCAAAAATTCATCTTTCGCAGCACGCTTCCAAAGTGAATAAACTTAAAATTGTTGAAAATCGCGAGTCAAAACGAAATTTTGCAAAAAAATATTGAAGAACGTGTGGAGGCAGCTGAATAAGAAAATACTAAATGTCTCAATAGGCAGGAAATGCAGAAAAGGGTGGCATACTGTTATGTAACCTGAGTATAAAATACCGTATCCCTGACTCAAAAGGACAAAATGAAGAAATTTCTTGCGAATTACTAGGGGCCATACCAAGTCATAGAGACGATACCACCTGTGAACATAACGTTGTATTTAGCGACAAAAAATGGTTCAAATGGCTGTAAGCACAATGGGACTTAACATCTGAGATCATCAGTCCCCTAGACGTAGAACTACGTGAAGCTAACTAACCTAAGGACATCACACACATCCATGTCCGAGGCAGGATTCGAACCTGCGACCGGAGCAGCAGCGCGGTTCGGGACTGAAGCGCGTAGAACCGCTCGGCCAGAGCTGCCGGCATTTAGCAACACGAACTTCCATTGTCTACTTAAGATACATTGAACCTTTTAAGGGTATCCTGGACATGTCACCACAAATGTCAGTGCCATTACTGATGAAGAAAATTGAAGATAGAAATAGAAGGAAGGAAACACAAGCTAACATGCACAATATAGGTGATGTGCTGTTCGTTATTTTTATTTCTTAGTATAGCGTAATTTATTATACATTTGTTGCTACGGTTGCTTATGATGGGAATGGTAGACAGTATAGTGCATAACAGGAATAGAGGCATGCTATGTGAATTGAGTAAACTCAAGGGAATGACGAGGCTGGAATTTTAAGGTAGTGGGATATAAATTAATGGTACAAACTGTGATACAGTGGGGACTAAAATCCAGCTGCCACGTATTATCAACCTCATTGTTTTGGTTAAAAAAACTGTTAGATATGTTGCCAACACAAAACTTAATTTACCTAAATAACATCCTAAAACAAGACATCTTTCACTCGAAGGATGAACTGATAGTCATGCAGAGAGGTCGTGTAACTGCTGAGCAAATGTTCCAGCATGTTCGCCAGTACCGCAATGAGCACCACTATAGGATTATTACCGCGACTGTCTCGCTTTCTGGTACGACTGTGGTTCTTATCCTGCTTTGTGTGATCTTCCCTTACTTCAAGCGGAAAACAACCCAAGTTATTGGCTTTCCACTGCACAAGTTGCCAACAGACTGGAATAACTAATAACGTTGAAATTAAGGAACAGCCAATGAACCATATGATTTGTGCTAAGAGTTAGAATTTGAAAATGAAGAAAACTTGGTATTTTTATGACAACTTGTAAAACATATGTTATGATGTTTGTTGGCCAGTATGTCGCTACGAACCTCCTTCTTGGTTAATTCAAGAATACCTTAAATTTCTATGGCACAATTGGTAGCAGTAGCCAACCTTAGGGAATTTTGTATGTAGTAGCAATTAATTACTGTAGACGTTAACTGGAGTTTTGTGATGTTACAGAAAGGGACCCTACTTATCTGAGCAACAATGTGCTCTTCTATGAACTGCAGAGAAGCAGAATGTAGACCCAAGGAAACGTGATAGATGATCCAGATGTTAGGCCAGAAAATGGAATTACCGGCAACTGGCATCCCAGAGGCGAAGAACAGCTTTCCAAAAACTAAGAGATAACAGGCACAGGCCAAAACCATCCACGCAAGTACCAATTCACTTTCGTATTACTTAATCCACATACACTATGTGATCAAAAGCATCCGGCATGCGGCGCGGCACGCTACTTTTTACCGCCTTGCCAGTGTCCAGCAATGTTCATTTGTCTAGCTAAAAGCTGTAGTAGAAAATATTAGACCACTATTGTCTATTGCAGGCCGCAACATACATAGAATTTTCCGGTAAACGGGATGAAGCTAGCTACTGAAATAAAAGTTTTAACTTGGCAATGTAAATTTTCAGGTGTATTTTTTTGATAAAGATCACAGTTAATACTGCCAAGTCCGTACTAAGTGGCAACACAATGTAAAGTTCACACACACACACCAAAATCACACACGTAGCCAGTTTATGGTATTTACACCCGCTACCGAAGTTAATAGAGTTCACCGGATCGTTTAGTTATGAAAATGCTCGCTCAAATGTTGTGCACTCTGCTCTACACGTAATACCTGTTCCAGTCTTAGATCGCACAACACACCACGCGGTTTTAACTAACAGTCAAAAGCAATAATTTTGATATTCCGTCCCAAATTCCACACGACTTCCATTATACCGTTCACGTAAATACACTTTGTACTACTTCGCGAACTCGTAATTAGCATTTTCCGCGATTTTACAGTACTTTCGTCGGAGCTGCTTTCAATGAGATGTTACTAGTTCGAACCCTCAGCCCCGACTGATTTAGATCACACCAAAGGCTTTGTTCCCAGCGTGGATTGGCGCGAGTCTGCATTTTTCTGTTTGGCTGATATCACAAACAGCAAATCAGGTTGCAGTATTATCCAGCGCTAACCCGCGCTTTACTTCAATGACCAATCACAGTGAAACATTTCTTTTTATGGCAATTGCTGAATCAAGTATCAAATATAAAATTACTCCTTCTGAAATTACCAATTAATTTGTTTTCTACTCACGATTTATTAGTACCATAAACTGACTCCACATTTAATTATAGTATATCCCCTGTATAGTTTAACTGGTACTTCGTGAATAAACAAAAATTTTCATTTACTTCTGTTCTTCTTTACTCATACAACACTCACACTGCTAATTACTATACATATAAAACAATTATAATTATGCAAATACATTAAATATTAATCAAACATAACTTTACAACATTGTTTTGACTACGACTGCTAGCACTGTCCGTCAACTGCTGACCTCTGCCACCTACTACTACAAGTACGTGCAGCTCTGTAACTCAGGTCCATGTCAGCTGGTGACATCTGTCGATGGCTCATGCCTATAACGATACCGTCCTTACAAGTGACAGGAGCGATACGAAAGCGCTACGCCTCAGGCACCTGGCTGAAAATGACTTACAAGTTCATGGAGACCTCCATCGGTGATGCTGGAATTCAGTATGGTGTTGGGCCACCCTTAGCCTTTCTGTCAGCTTCCACTCTCGCAGGCATACCTACAATCAGGTGCTGTAAGGTTTCTTGGGAATGGCAGTCCATTCATCACGGGGTGCTGCACTGAGGAGAGGTATCAATGTCGGTCGCTGAGGCCTGGCACGAGGTCGGCGTTCCAAAACATCCCAAAGCTGTTCTATAGGATTCAGGTCAGGACCCTCTGCATGCAAGTCCATTACCGGGATGTTATTGTCGTGTAACCACTCCGCCACAGGACGTGCATTATGAACAGGTGCTCGATTGTGTTGAAAGATGCAATCGCCATCCCCGAATTGCTTTTCAGCTGTAGGAAGTAAGAAGTTGCTTAAAACATCGATGTAGGCTTGTGCTGCGATAGTGCCACGCAAAACAACAAGGTGTGTAAGCCTCCTCCATGAAAAAGACGACCACACCATAACACCACCGCCTCCGAATTTTGCGGTTGGCACTACACACGCTGCCAGATTACGTTCACCGGGCACTCGCCATACCCACACCCTGCCGTTGCATCACCACTTTGAGTACCGCGATTCATCACTCAAAACAACGTTTTCCCACTGTTGAGTCGTCCAATGTTTACGCTCCTTACACCAAGCGAGGCGTCATTTCGCATTTACCAGCGTTATGTGTGGCTTTTGAGTTGCCGCTCGACCATGATATTCAAGTTTTCTCACCTCCCACCTAACTGTCATAGTGAATCCTGATGCAGTTAGGAATTCCTGTGTGGTGGGGTGCATAGATGTCTGCCTACTACCCTTTACGACCCTCTTCAACTGTCGGTGGTCTCTGTCAGTCAACAGACGAGGTCGGCCTGTACGCTTTTGTGCTGTACGTGTCTCTTCACGTTTCCATTTCACTATCACATAGGAAACAGTGGAGCTAGGGATGTTTAGGCGTGTGGAAATCTCGCGTACAGACGTATGATACAAGTATCACCCAATCACTTTACCACGTTCGAAGTCTGAGTTCCTCGGAGCCCCCCATTCTGCTCTCTCACGATGTCTAATGACTACTGAGGTCGGTGATATTGAGTACATGGCAGTAGGTGGCAGCACAATGCACCTAATATGAAAAACGTGTGTTTTTGGGACTGCCCGGATACTTTTGATTATATATTGTATGTGATTTCATACAATTTCGGTTCTATAACATTATAATATACAGTGACACTTAACTGCTAACAGCAGCCCAACATCACCATACACATAATTCAAGGAGGATGTCGATGTTGGCTAATCCACCAACAAAGAATTATTACACATACTTGACATAAAAATACGAATGCAAGGGAATTGATATTAGTTAAAAATGGTTATTGTGATGTTACTTAATGTAATAGTTAGCTAATGGGACATGAAGTGGCAGTGTGTCTACTATTGGCTGTATTCAAAAAACAAAAGCGTTTGATTGAACGACACATGACTGGCAAGTTTCCATGTAGTGGCTTGGCCAGGAAAGTGAGCAGGTGCTCAGAGTAGCATTCTGAGTCGTTGCTGTGAGCTGTCAGAGGAGGTGGGATGGCTGTTTGGCTGGCTAGCCACAGTTGAACTCTAGATGGAAATCCCGTGGCGGTTGGAATAAACTATGCTGCCAAGTGCTTATGAATAAAGAGCTAAATGCTCAGGTTCAGATTGTGCTACAGCTGAAGATTCGAATATTCACTAAAAACGCGAAAAAGTATTTTCAAACAGGCTACAAAAAATCTAAAGACGGCGTTGAAATCGCAATAAACAGAGGAAATTACTAAAAAAGCTACTAGTATTTTTAACTGTTGCAGAATCAACATAAAAAGCACATGCATCCAAGTTACTGATAAGGGTAATATACAGAAGAATGGAAGAGAAAACTGAGGATCTGCTAGATGACGATTAGTTTGTCCTTATGAAAAGTGGAAGCATCAGATAGGCTGTGTGTGTGGAGAACCAAATACCTAGTGGTATCTGTTACTTCTGGTTACCCCTCTTGAGCTGACTGCAATTTATTTAAAAAGAATTACATTAGACACGATTCGTTTTTATTTATAAAGAATTTTCTGTGGTTATTCTTCAAAATGATGTATATCCGTTCGTACATTTTTGGTTGTTTTAGGTTAAAAACAGAGTTCTGTTTATCAAGTTGGTGTGCAAGTTACTTACGGTGTTACTTTACATATCCTGCTCCTTCCCTCCCTGCTAGCAGCGGTTGACGCCGAAGGCCTTCAGTTCACATTTGCATTCGGCAGTTTTTGCAGTTCTGCAGTATTCCTTGCGCTGCATTATGCAGTTTTATGAACTGTTTCTCATTCCGCACAACAACAGTGTTTATGGCTGTCCGTTTCTTTTCGTTCACGTTACGAGTGTAGCCAACCTTACATGTTCTTTGCATCTGGTGTCAAATGTCCTCCTGTTCTGATTATACATCTTCCATCACATGTATTGCATTTCATTTGGTATATTCCTGATTTATGCTACAGATCAGTTTTTCATATTGTTTTTGGGAACTATTTCTGTATTGAGTCATTGGTTTGGTGGGCTATTTTTATGCCTTGTTTTTTGAAAATATTTAATTTACTGTATGTGCTTTTGATTGTATATTATTGGGTACCATCTTTTACTGTCTATTTCTTTCACACTTTGTGCTGTTCCTGTTCTTGTATATGTCCGCAGCTCGTGGTTGTGCGGTAGCGTTCTCGCTTCCCACGCCCGGGTTCCCGGGTTCGATTCCCGGCGGTGTCAGGGATTTTCTCTGCCTCGTGATGACTGGGTGTTGTGTGATGTCCTATGATTAGTTAGGTTTAAGTAGTTCTAAGTTCTAAGGGCTGATGACCATAGATGTTAAGTCCCATAGTGTTCAGAGCCATTTGAACCATTCTGTTCTTATATTTTGTGTATTTTTTTGGATGTGATTTTGTCCTTTTGTTGATGACAGCTGGATGTTTGTTCTTTTCTCTTTCGTGATTTTCTTGTACAACTTCTTTACTAAGTTCTCTTTGCATCCATTGTTTGTGGCTATTTGTATTATCGTATTCATTTATTTTTTGTAATTGTCTGTATCTTATTATGTGTTTAGTTTGTGGAGCATGTGTCTAAGTGCTTCATGCTTTGGACAACTGGGGTTGTGTGATGTCTCGCATATAATTGTGTCTGTTGTTGTCGGTTTTCGGTATATGTCAAACGTGTGTTGGTTGTTTTGAATCTTCATGGTGATGTACAAGAAATTTAACTCTCTATTTTGTTGTTTATCTATTTTAAAATGTATCTTATCACGAAGAGAATTTATGTCTGTGTGTGATTGGCCAATTTTATTGCTTAGTGCATTTATCATACACAAGATTTCATCAATATATCCAATTCAGTATAGGATGTTGTATCTATTCCGCACTATTTTGTTACATTAACATGTTCTACATGGTCCATAAATATGTTTGCTATGGTTTCAGACATTGGGGACCCCAATGGTAACTCTTCACTTTGTAAATAGAATTCATTATTGAACTGAAAATATTTGTATTTTGGTATTATCTCTAGAAGCCTGAATGTTTCTTTGATGTCTTCATGTGGAAGTGTACTGCGTGTGTCAAGATTTTCAGTATATCTAGTGTGGCGAGCGAGTTACCGATTTTTCTTCGTCGCTCAGCCAAGGTCAAGCCAGCAGTGCCTAATGCATGCAGTGGCCGGAGAAAGCAGAGTCTTAGGTAAAATTGAATATTTAAATACTGTAAAAAATTTGGCCACATTACGTAAAACTAAGCCAGTATCAAAGGTATCGAATCTCAGCATGATCCGATAATTAGTTTCTTCAAAAATCTAGTTTTTAAGAAATCTTAAAAACACGTTACATTAAACTTAGAAAAAAGTGATTCTGGAGTTATGTTAATTTGATTATAAAAGCACTCTGTAAAGGTTTCCATGAAGCTACTTCGTTTACTTTTTGAACTATTCACGTTTTTCGAGATCTCAAAGCAAGTAATCAATAAAGTTAGGAAGTTTTATCTTTGGAATTAGGTTCAGTTCATCCAAAAACATATGGTAGCGGTTCTCATGAAGCTACATTCTTCCTTTTTAAAACTTGTAAGTAAACACCAATTTTCGTGTCAAAAGCTGGAGAAACGAGTTGGATTAACTTCCCTTAGTAAATCAGAAAGAAAGGTAAAGTGACAGCACTATATTTTATATCACTAATAAGAAAACTGTCCCGACTTTCACTGTGATACTGTAACTCAACAGAGGCACAGAAATTAGAAAGGGACACTTCAGAGGTCAATATCTACCCTCAGTTCCGTTTGAAAAATTCCTGAGGTTAATCTTTAAAAGTTGCCAGGCTAAAGGTTTTATACACTGTACACAGAGGGTTGATTTACCCAGAGAAAAATTGGGATAGAGGTAATTTTGTAGTCTAAAAGCGTGCTGGATGAGCGTTGCTGCTAGCGATTGAAGCAATTTTGGATTCAGTGTTTCCTTCACAGGCCTGCAGCATGACTATGCAAGATGTTTATTTTAAGTGAAGACGTTGAAATATTTCGAAAACTACAAATTGCATCAAAAAACTTACGATTCCAATTTGTTTGCCTCGGAGAGGGACATCCAATGATACCACACTCGACTCGCCACCCCACCCAGAGCATGGGAGCCCCTCTTCTTTATTGCAGATTCCGATTTTACAGCAAAATCTACATACGTTTTGTCTGAAGCATTTTCTTCGTTTCTCCACAGCTGATTCTGTAATCGGAAAAATATAATTGTAATTTACTACATCCTACTCAATGGCCCTCTAATATCTAACGGGACGTTTGACCTCACCTCCGTGCTGCTCTGGTAGGACAGACCAGTATTTCATAACTTATAACTGGAAAACCCATTCACAACGTTGTATTCCTCCGACATATCGAACAGGGAACTAAGCCGGCCGAAGTGGCCGCGCGGTTAAAGGCGCTGCAGTCTGGAACCGCAAGACCGCTACGGTCGCAGGTTCGAATCCTGCCTCGGGCATGGATGTTTGTGATGTACTTAGGTTAGTTAGGTTTAAGTAGTTCTAAGTTCTAGGGGACTAATGACCTCAGCAGTTGAGTCCCATAGTGCTCAGAGCCATTTGAACCATTTGAACCAGGGAACTAATCGAAGCAGTATTATGGACGTGGCGCGAGGGGAACGCTACTGTACTTTTTCAATTAGAGTAACTGTTCAAACGTAGTAACGCCAACTACAACACAGTGATCCGCTATTCAAATGACCGTACACAGGACATAATCATACCTGCGGGAATGTCAGCATAGGCGTTTTGATGCGGTCGATCATGTCTTCAAGGCCTCTTGGCACTTTCTGGTACACTTTATCTTTGAAATATCCCCACAGAAAGAAATTAGGCGACGTCAAATACGGCGACCTAGCTGTCCAATTAATAGGGCCACTTCTGCCGATCCACCGACCAGTGTAAACATGGTCTAAAAGTTCCCCCGTTTCAATAATGTAGTGTGCGGACAATCATGACGACATACGTGTCTAACGTCCAGGGCAACTTCCTGCAATAGTACCGGTAGTTCCTGTTCCAAAAACGCTGGATGTTTGCGTCCATTCACCGTACCGTCGATAAAATAAGGACCAGTGAGTTTGTTTCCCACGATTACACGTTAACCGAACACGGACGTTGATTGCCGACATGCCGCAACCAGTAATGAATGTTATGCCAGTTAACGCTACCATGGTTTGTGAATGTGGACTCATCGGGAAATAGTAACCCAGCAAAGAATGCGGGGGTGTTTGCATTTGTAGACATGCCCATTTAGTAAACCCTACCGGGTCATGCAAAACGGCGCCAAGAAGTTCATAATGCAGTTACACGTGGCATAGATGATACTTATGATCGTGCAGTGATACCTATGGACATACCGGAATCGCGGTGTAATTGCCGCGCGCTTATCTGTGGGTTGAGGTGCACTGCCGCTATTACAGCTATTTCATCGGCTTCTCATGCAACACGTTTGCTTCGTTTCATTTTGTCGCTCTGTACGGTGCCATCAGACACAAAGGCGTTCACAGCCTTGTAAAAGAACGAATAGAGCGAGCTTTCCCTTGAAAATGCTCGGCATACAAGGCGACAGCAGCTTCAACGTTTCTCCTACATTCTCCGTAAATCAGGATCATTTCATTTTTTTCTTCTGTAGTTGCACCATTCATCGTCCACCAGCACATCTGTTCTCCAAATGATGATTAGTTGTGCAGGAAATAAGCACTGCGCAGGTATTGTAATGTTCGGAGCCGCTATCTGTTCTACGTCTGCACGATATGTGAGCTCCGGTCGCAGTGTATTGCCTGTTATGATATGTCGTAGTTCGCTATACGGCCACGGTGGCGCATCCAGTAGTCCCCTGCTAGGTACGTCGAAGGAATACAACATTACGAATGGGGTTTCCAATTAGAAGTTAGAAATATTGGCCTGTTCTACCTTCGCAACATGGAGGTGTGGTCCCACGTGCCACTGGATATTAGAGGGCTGTTCAGCAGGATGTAGTAAATTACGACTGTGTACGCATTTCTACTCCTCCGATTAGAGCGCCATCTGTGACGAAACGAAGAAAATGCTTCAGACAAAACGTATGTAGATTTTGCCGTAGAATCGTAATCTGCAATGAAAGCAGAGGTTCCTATTGAAGCTTTCAAAGTTGTTCCCGCCACACACGAATGGGGTGGGGTGGCGGGTCGAGTGTGGTATTACTGGATATGCCCCTCCGAGACACACAAATTGGAATTATAACTTTTTTGATCCGATGTGTGGTTTTCGAGATATTTCGATGTTTGCAGTTAAAATGACTAGCCTGTATGAAGACCGGCGTGTTCGCACTTGCGAAGTTATTCAATCGCTGTCAGGAATACGGAATGAGTTACGCTCCGCTACAGAATGCTCCACGACTCTGAGCGATTACGTGCCCGCTTAAGCCTAAGATAGCGTTAATGGTGACTGACACGATTTTTTTTCCTATCGAATATCTCATATATTCCCTGAAACTGTGTAAAAGTGAAGTTACTTGGATTAATAATTTAAATGGAAAGCCCGCGTTTCGGTTTCGGTGTTCTGTTTTGTGTGCAGTGCTCAATGTTACAGAAAACCATGTACCGTTACTTAATTAGAAATGAAGAGCAGAAATCGTCTTTGAACAGTGTCGTATACTGAGTACGGTAGAAGAAGCTGTAATGATTTTTAAAACTAATACTTGTACGTGTGAACTTCTACCAGAATACACTCCTGAGTTAAAAGACAGCAGCCTTTTATTTATCCTTCGCATTGTTATTAGAGTTACAACATTTTCTCTGAGTTTCAGGGAGTTGAATTATGGACGTCTGGACTGAAGACTAGGAACGAAACATTATCCATCGCTTCTGGCTGTACGCACAAACAGTTTTCACGGCTTCATAAAAGGAGTTGGTACCCAAAATTCGCACAGGACTACCAAACCTAAATAACAAGCCATAGAATATTTTACCCAGCGCCCCACAACAGTTCTGATGTGTTTGGTAATCGAAGAAAGATATTTTCATGGGACTTGTCGACACAGAAATAGCGTTCGACAACGTTTAATAATATTATGCGAGATGTTTGAAATTATCAGAAAAGTGGGTGCACGCTGTAGGGAAATACAGGTAATATACAATGCATACAAGAAGCTAAAGAGAGTAATGAGGGAACATTGAGAATGGAAGGTCAAAAACGACTTCGTAAGATTAGAAAGGACGTAAGGCAGAGATGAATTCTTTCGCCCCTGCTGTTCAGTTAACATACCAAAGAACCAATAGCGAAAATAAAAGAAAGGATCAGGAGTGGGACTAAAATTCTAAGTGGAAGGATATTAGTGATACGATTGGCTGACGATATCGCTTTCTTCGGTGAAAGTGATCAAGAACTGCACTACATGTAGAATGGAATGAGAGGTCTAATGAGTACACACTGTAGATTGAGAGGAAAACGGAGAAATACGGAAATAATTAGAAGCAGCAGAAATAAGATCAGCGATAAATTTAACGTCAAAACTGGTCACGACGTAGTGGACAGATTGAAGGAATACTGCCACCATGAAAGCAAAATATCAGATGGCGGACGAGGCAAGGAGGATATAGAAAGCAAGGCAGCGCAGGCTAGGAGGGAATTCCTGGCCAAAAGAAGTATCAAACATCGGCTGTAATTTGAGGAAGACCTTTCTGAGTGAATGCATCTGGCCCACATCATTGTGTGGATGAGTTTCATGGACTGTGGAAAACCCGAAAAAGAGAGTCGAAGCATTTGAGATACGGTACTTTAACCGGATGCTGAAAATTAAGTGGACCAGTAATGTTAGAATTCAGTTCTCCGCAGGACTGACAGGAAAGGAATATGTGGATAACACTGAAAAGAAAAAGGGAAGGATAATGCAATCAGAACATTATGAAACAGCTCCCATGATGATACATGAAGAAGGTAGGAGCTGTACGGAAAGACAGAGATAAGAATACATACAACAAATGAGTGATGACGTTGTGAGCAAGAGTTACTCTGAAATGAAGACGTTGGCACAGGATAGGAATCCATGGCGGGTCGCTTCAATCTAGCCAGAATACTGATGAGAAGTATTTGTTTTTGCTGACAAGAAGTAAAACTGAAAGTCATGTCACAGATCTTCGTAAACGCCTAAACTCTGAAACATTTGCGTTACGGATACTACCACATTTTTCGGACGAATGAGTCAAAAACTTTACTTCTATCTACTGTTTTAAGTTACAAACGGTGTCATAGTTTGGGGTAACTCGTCACTGAGATATGGTTGTTTCACATAAACATTTAACGGTATATGCGGCTCCCTGTTTTACACGCTCATGTAGACAACTTTTTAAACACCTGAACATACTAACCACAGTCTCCCATCGCATTTTCTCCCTCATGGAGTTTGTCGTCAGTAACAAATCTGCAGTGAAGAACAACAGTATCATTCAAAAGGGTATGTACTTTACTGTATGTCTCATTGAAACGTAGCATGGGACAGAAAAGAGAGAGGTATTTAGCTATAAATAACTTTGACAAACAACCAAGCTATCTAATGAATCTGTAGACGATAAAATTAACTTGTCCCTCAAACGGAAGTGAGGTTTTCTGGACAGTTGCTTCTACGTCATACGAGCATTTTGAATGGGTAATAGCGGTGTGTATGTGTGTGCCTGTTTTTTTGAGAAAGACGATTGAACAAAGTTAACTAGAAATCACTACTTCAAAAGCAAATCTTTACAACACAATCATGTAAGCAGTTAGCACGCTGTCATATTTTTCACTGAGACAGTGTACTGTAATAGCTGTTAACTCATTCGCTGAATATCACAGCGCAGTTACGCTGCACGGAACACGCTTATCACTGACGAAGAAATATTTCAGCAGGATTTATCAGTACTTATAGAAGTTTACCAATCAAATAGTCAAAAAGACGTGGCTCAGTAGAAATCCGCCAATAACGCAATAGATACTGAATTTAACTTACGAAAACAGAAAATATAAAAATGCAGTACGTGAAGCAGGCAAATGGGAATACTGACGTCTAAAATATGTGATTAGCAGAAAGTGCAACATGACAGAGAAGCGTCCGCCCTGATAGCTGAATGGTAGCCAGCACGGTAGCTCAGCGTGTTCGGTCAGAGAGCCGGTTGGCCTCTGTAAAAAAAAAAAAAAAAAAAAAAAAAAAAAAAAAAAAAAAAAAAAAAAAAAAAAAAAAAAAAACCTGAGTGGAAGGATCAACAAACGAACTTGAATGGATGTTATGTGACGTCCGCAACGGCCAAACAGAACGTTCAACGACGAACAAAATGAGGGGAAAAAAAAGTGGTCAGCGTGACGGATGGCCATCCTACGGGCCCTGGTTCGATTCCCAGCTGGGTCGGAGATTTTCTCCGCTCAGGAACTAGGTGGTGTGTTGTCTTCATCATCATTTCATCCCCATCCGGCGCGCAGGTCGCCCAATGTGGCGTCGAATGTAATAAGACCTGCACCAATGCGGCCGGACCTGGCCCGCAAGGGGCCTCCCGACCAATGACGCCAAACGCTCATTTCAATTTCCATGGCAAAGAAGCAATGGCTAGAAGACAAATACAAGACAGTAGATGTGTGCATGACTATGCGAAAGGTAGATACAGCTTCTAGGAAAGTCAAAGAGGCGTTTAGAGAAAAGAGAAAAAGCTGTACGACTTTGAAGCCTTCAGACGGCAAGTCAGTACTCAGCAAAGAAGGGACGGTAGAGAGGTGGTAGGAACGTATAGATAATCTATATAAGGGAAACAAACTTGAAGACAGTATTACTGGAACAGAAGAGGGAGGAAATGAGGATGAGATGGGAGTTATGATACTGCGAAAAAAATTTGACACAAGTTGAAATAAGACGTCTGGGTTAGGCGAGATTCCTGTAGAATTACTGCGAATGTTGGGAAAGGCCGCCATGACAAAACTATTCCAGCCGACGACCTCGGGGGATACAAGATTGGTTTGTGCAGAAATACAGAAACACGCATGGTAATATTGACCCTGCGTCTTATTTTACAAGACAGACTGAAGAAAGGAAAATCTACATTTATAGCAAGTGTTGACTTAGAGAACTCTTTGGACAGCGTTGACATAAATACACTCTTTGGTATTCTGGAGGTAGGAGGGATAATATACAGAGTGAGAAAGGTTTTCTACAACTTGAACACAAAATGGTTCAAATGGCTCTGAGCACTATGGGACTTAACTGCTGTAGTCATCAGTCCCCTAGAACTTAGAACTACTTAAACCTAACTAACCTAAGGACATCACACACATCCACGCCCGAGGCAGGATTCGAACCTGCGACCGTAGCGGTCGCGCGGTTCCAGACTGTAGCGCCTAGAACCTCACGGCCACTCCGGCCAGCACTTGAACACAAACCAGACTATACTTAAAAGGGGTAGAGTAGCTTATCCGCGATGTTATTCAGTCTGTACATTGAGCAAGCAGTAAAGGAAAACAACGAGAAATTTGGGAACAAAATTAAACTACTTCGTGGAGAAGAATAAAAGCACTGGGGTCTGGTGCGGCAAAGCACTTGCGGAGAAAAGAAATTTGTGGCACAACGTGACCAAAAGATAGGACATCTCGTAAGGCATCAGGATATCGCCTATGTGGTAACTGACATGTGTGTGTGTGTGTGTGTGTGTGTGTGTGTGTGTGTGTGTGTCTGTGTTTGTGCGTGCGTGTGCGCATGGGGATGGGGATAGCGTAAAAGTTGTAGAGCGAGTCTTCCTTCCTGTAAGACATTTGAGGAGGATGCAGGCTGCGGTAGCTCTGTAGACATGGTGAGACATGTACGAGGAAGGCTAGCATGGAGATACGTATAATCAAACAAAATTTAGGATTGCAGACCGCAAAACAACAACACAGGATGTACAGTGCGCGACCAACATACCGACCTCTTAATGATGAGTAAAGTACGAGTCCCAATGAGGCTTTCACAAACAACTGATCACAAAATCATCAGAAGTCATCGACAGGTGGCAAGAGGTGGCTATCATGTGCTTTCAAAATTTCTGAAATGTTTCAGTTGACTTTGACATTTTACCTACCAACTTTTCAGTTTTAAAATTTGTCCAACTTACAGTGGGTTAGTTCTAACCTGACGACTCGCCAATGTAAGGGAGTAAAAAGCAGCACTGGAGCAGATATTACAAGGCGTACCACACGGTTCTATTTAAGGTTGGAAGCACCTCTCTTTATACAATGATGTGTTATCACTAATTAGTTCTGTCCCAGATGAGATGCAGATTGTACGGCAATGCCTTTTAGTTAACTGATTTTGCACAAAAACACGAGTAAAGCTTTTAAGAATTTTGACAATGTGCACAGAATGTAGGCTTAAAAGTAAATATATATAAAAAAACAAGTAATTTTGGTGGTTTGTTCTAGCGTCATTAGACCGAAATTTTGGGCGTTAAACCCAGCTCTAAAACGGGAAAAATAAATTTCTGCCACTCAAAGAAGAGTGTACGAGCAATATCACACAAAAATTTGAAATGGTCTGACGCCACAGCTAGAAATGGAAGAAGGCGTCAGCATTGATGCAGTACAAAAATACAAACATACTTCACTTTGGTCCTGAGGAAGAAACTTCCTCAAGGGCTTGTACTTACTACCGCCGATTACAAAAACGTTATCTTGCAAGATTTTTGTCTGGAACGTTCATGATGATTGTAGCTAGTGGTGAACGCCTCCAATCATTTCTTACCCATCTAATGCACAGCTGTCCTTGATATGTGCAGACGAGCAGAGAGATTTCCGTAGACTCTGTCTGCCTCGTTGCCCGGTCAATTTACTTTGTCCCTTCAACCTGTGCTCGACCTTAAAACTTTTATCTGAACAACACAGTAGAAACAATCGTTCACATCATAGTAAAATCCTTTCTGCGCCACTACATTACACAGCCACTATCTCTAAGTCATTTTACGTAGCAGAAAACCAACTTCGGATTGATCTTCCTCACAAAATCAAAGGACTGAACGACTTCTGTAGGAATCTGAAGACATATCTCTTAAAATAAAGACAATAGCTACCCTTACCTTCGACAGTACTCTTTATATAGTTACAACTGTGTAGCCTCATTTCCCGACAGATGTTGCTGGTGTCACAAAATCCCTAACTCGTGCTGTCTAGCTGAATTTTCCTCTTTACACGTGAGTGTATTTTCATGTGTTTATTTTCCATCTTCCTCCACAGTTGACGTTGATACTGGTCCTCAGACTTACCTCCTTGGCGAATTTAAGTGTTTCTTTGTTGTGGATGAGTGGTAGCGAGTGCACAAGTGGTCGCGGGCTGTCAGTGCAGATCCTAAGCCGGGTCAGTTATACAGTGACGGGAAACGAGAAAAACCTAAAACTCTGCTGCTACCCGCAATTACTTTTGCAAGTGATGCAGTAAACGGACCACGTTCATTTCAATGACCAGCTTGTTTTAAGAGCTTTTACTTACATCAATGTGGGATTATGAGTACAGAGAAAATGTTGGTTTCAACAAAAATTCGACGAAGAAAAAGAATTCCATGTGTACTCTGATCATTCAAGTTTATTCATTAGTTTAAGACATACGTTTAAAGTGAAAATTGACGGTGCACGAAAGATAATTTTTCTACTTACTTTTGAAGGTGCCAAGCCCAGCACTGCATTTGAGGCTCACCTGCAAAGAAAGAACGCATGTGTAATTCCCAGTTTGTAACTTCTTTAAAGAGGAAAATCATTATTTATTTCACAATATTGGTATCAAATACGGAATACCCGTTTCTAAGCTATGCGTGTGAAGAGTAATGAAATGAATAATTTAAACATCCAGATTGCAAGAGACTTTCAACCAGGAGTTGCTATAGCAAATATGTCACTGTTATCATGTTACAGTCTATCAACGTCACATTTTCAGGGGCAATTCACAATAGGTTAGAAAGTCGTTATTGCTTACATAAGGAAAAAATATTATTCTGATCTCTTTGTACTAGTAAAAATAATAACGTATAGGACACTGCTTGTAGCGTTCAGATGTGCACATTCGTGTTAACATGCTAACAGAGCCAAATCACAGTGAATTGTTTGAATTGTAACAGTGTGTACATCGTAGTCAGAATTTTGGCTTATGTCTTAGATCTGCTATATATTTATGTAGTAGTGTAAAATGTTGAGTAATAGTGAAGCTAAAGGAATTTTAGAATCATATTTAGACCGATGGATCCCATTTACAGAAAGAAACAGCATAATACAGTAAGTTACTAGTAGAAGATGTAAGGCGTCTCCAGTTGCTGACGGGTTTCAACCATTAGCACTAGTCAGGGAAGAGGGCAGGGCGAGAAGCAGCCTGAGAGCAGCAGCAGCGTTATCGGCAGCAGCCTTGGCAGCGGTTTCGGCAGCTACAAACAGCGTCGACTTCGGCATCTCACAGAACAGGATTAAAACCAGAACGAGGCGATAGCCAGTGACTAAAATTAGACCAACTTTCTATCTAGTTGATCAGTGACGTTAGAGGCTGGTATTTAGTGTTATAGCTTGTAGCATAGATTTTGTAGTAGAATTGAGTGGAGAGGTTTTCAATAGTGGTAGCATTACGCGAGTTTTGCACTGTTGAGGAAATTTGTCAGTCGGAGATTCATGAGCTCAGGAAATTATAAAAATATTTTGTGAACATTTGGAATAATTATAAAAATGGTCGGACACTTAATGAAGGAACTTAAGGCATGGAGGGAGGAGACTACGGAAGATAGAGCAGAGGTTAAGAAAGATAGCGAGAAAACAGACCAAGTTTTGAATGAAGTTAAACATGAGATCAAAGGTTCTTGGAGTAAGCTGTTGTAAGAAATAGGAATGATAACTGAAAGGTATGAGGACGTTAGCAGTAAAGTAACAGCAATAGAGGGAACTCTGGAGGAAATGAACGAATCACATGAGTCGCCTACTAATTCGTTATTCCAAGATGTGAACGATAGGTCTGAAGCCAGTAATGATCAGGTTATAAAACAGTTTAGAGATATGAATAAGGTAATGGGTTGCAAGACAGAGAGTTCAAAACAGCTAATAGATCCGAAACTAGACAAAACGCAAAAATGGGTTCTAGAAAAAGTATAACAAACGGATATTAGGATGCCGGAAGTTAGTGATTTTGTGAATAAGCCAAAAGCGGGAAGTGAATCAAGGGAAAGTCAGCATGACAAAATCACTTCCATTCCTTGGAGATTAAATCTAGGAGGAGGCGCAGATGTCACTGCCTGCGATAATAACTTTGCTTTTAACTAATTTACTAGAAGAGTAATGAGATGATATTTTAGCGCCTATCTACTGGATATCTTTTAGTAAGAAAAATGAAAATTTGCTCACTTAACAGTCGAAACGCCCCTTTAGAAAAATTTAAAAATGACTGTGGTGGAAAACCTCTTACGTTATTTGATTTTCAAACAGCTGAGTAAAATCAACGTACTCAAACAGTTTTCTCTTTACTTATTCTGATCATCACTAAACTAACACAATATTTTTAGCGCAACGCAATCTGAGTTTCAATAATTCCTACAAAGGAATGGCCCTGACTAACAATAACCCATACCTTTCAAGAATCACTTACCTCACAAAAATCTTCGTTACTCTAACTACTGCAATACAGCGAGCGCCAATACTGCCAGCTAAATAAAAGATTCTAACTACTGAAGGCACTAACTACTGATAGGTATGGTTAGCAAGTGAAAGATTTTGATGGAGAACAAACAATCTATTTACCTTAATAGTGTTCATATATATATTCATGACATCCATCTTTACACATTTCCTTTGTCTTTCGGACACCCGTCCAGATCGGCCGCTCTCAAAATTCTGGCATCTCTCTCCTCACATCCACCACTGCTGGCGGCTCACCTCCAACTGCGCAACGCTACGCGCTGTTCACATCCAATTGCCCAACACTACAATAGCGAATATTCCAACAATGCCAACCAGCCACAGACTGCACACAGTACAGTCAGTAATTTGCATTCAGACCGCTACGTGGCGTCTAAATTGGTTCCCCCTAAGGTTTTTGGGATTTAGAAGTTCAGTTCTGAGTTTTCCTAGGGAAGACTACACTACAGTTGGTGGGTACAAGCTCTAATTAATTATCATGCCGAATAGTCACCGCGAAAGGCAATAGATCGCGGGTATAGTTGGGATCGCGACTAATAAATTTGTGAGAATATCGTCAAGAACTTTTATTGAGATAGAATTCCTTCGGTATTGTAAATCAGAACTTAGTGTGACAGAGTTGTTAGAAGTGTTTAGCAGTGTATCCGCTTCAATTTATATTCTTTCGCGAGAGAAAGTATGGTACTTTAAAGGAATTGATTTCAGTTTATTTTGCATCTTAACTCTGGAGAGATTTTTGCTACGATCCTACAAGTGGAGGAAGTGGTTAACCGACGCTGCAATAGAGTGGATAAAGTTTATTAGTAATCAAGTTGCGTAGCAAGGAACAGGCTAGCGTGCTATTGTAAAGTTACGTTCTAATTTCGGTGAAACTGTGTTCCATAATTGGAGAAGTTGATATTTGAAGGTGTTATTGGGTCACTGGACTGCAATTCGTCGTATTCCTGGTGCACATAGGTATCGAGAAGTCGTCGTGTATTAAGTTGGTGGCTGTTGTATTCACGCACGCAAGGTAATTGAACGGTTGTGGTATTCGTGTGATTTTTGACGCCCGCATTAACGTAGCTGAGTGTTGAGCGGTTTATGATGGTGTGTATTTTGAGTACCCACTATAGTGTTAGTGGCGTAATAATTGTGATTTTGTGTACCACTGAGTTTAAATCTCAATTGGTGTTTCACAAAGGCAGGAACTAGGATCTACACGACTTATGTAAACGAGGACACAGCTATTTTTGCCCGTAACTTTTGTGATCCTAACATTTGAAGATAGACTTCGTACCATAGCGCAACCAATTAATATCATTCGACGATATTGTTACGTTGCCTGGTAGGTCGACGAGCGGCCAATTTAATTTAGTGACTGTCAGAGGGAACGCGATTGCTAACACCTGATGTGAATGAGGCATGATTACTATATTAAAGTTAGTACAAAAGTGGTGGTGGCACGTGGGATTTTTGTTGTGTTTTTATTTAGTCTGTACTATCCCGATTTGTGTGGAGCTTAGATTTTTTGAGTGTCACTCGTTCAAGTGAAAGTTCTGTATAAGATACTAATTTCCTTCAAACAAACAAAAAACGCAAATTTAATTTTGAGTTCAGAGTCTAATTTATCAGTGGAGAACATTGAATCCCCACTGAAAGATAGACAAATGGAGTAAATAATAAAGAGCTACATTGACAAACTGCCTATTGGCATCTGTCTCGGGTTCTTCGGCCGACGTTCATCTAATGATTTTTCTGACGTTTCGCCAGCACGAGTGGCTGGCATTGTCAAAGCTTCACCCTCCATTGCCGGTGGTGAACTGGAGCCGAGCTCGCGGCCGCAGACTATATGTACCTGGCGCGCCAACGTCCGAGGGCTTCTGGCAAACTGTCAAACCACCACCCGAGCCAGAAAAGAGGCATGATTAGTACGCTCGTAATGAGAGCAGGACGAATATGTGAGCCTCAACACCTCAAACGAGAAATGCAACACCTGGAAACTGTTCTGAGGAGCAATGGGTACTCCACAAATTACATTAGAAGTGTAACAGAGACAAACACTCGGCGAAGTAAGGAACCAGAAAAAGAAATGTCGGGTACGGCCTTTCTGCCATACATTCCCAGAGTGACAGACAGAATCGGCCGTATATTGCGCAAACACGGCGTAAAGACGATTTTCAAACCGACAAGGAAGATCAAAGAGTGGCTTAGATCGGCGAAGGAGAAAAGAGACCCACTTGCAATGTCGGGAATATACCGTATACCATGCACATGCGGAAAAGATTATGTCGGAATGACTGGACGATCAATTAACACCAGGATCAAAGAGCATAAGCGACATTGCAGGTTGGGGCAGGTGGAGAAATCGGCCGTGGCAGAGCACGCACTGAATGAGACCGACCACGTAATAAAATTCGCCGACACGGAAGTTCTGGCTGTACAGAAGCATTATCACACGCGCTTGTTCAGAGAAGCTGTAGAAATACAAAAACACGCGAACAGTTTCAACAAGAAAGAGGAAAGCCTTAAGGTAAACGGATTCTGGCTTCCCGTACTGCAGCGAACGACCGTCGCAGGTAGCAAGAGGAGAATCGCACCGGAAATGACCGTGGAGAAGCCCTCGGACGTTGGCGTGCCAGGTACATATAGTCTGCGCCCGCGAGCTCGGCTCCAGTTCACCACCGGCAATGGAGGTTGAAGCTTTGACAATGCCAGCCACTCGTGCTGGCGAAACGTCAGAAAAATCATTAGATGAACGTAGGCCGAAGAACCCGAGACAGAAGCCAATAGGCAGTTTGTCAACAAGTGGCCACGAAAGCCTTAACAATTTTGTAAAGAGCTACATTGATGCAAAGTAGTTAAAAGTCAGTCATGAAAAGATAAGTCAGTTATTCCACCTTTCAAAGAGCTAGACTCAAAGGATCAATGTCTTACTGAGATTTTATTACGATTTAAAGTCAGTTATTAGCGAAAAGGGATTTAATTAGATTTCATTTAAGAAAAGGCAAAGGTATTAACTTCTTTATTCAGTTAACGGTTATTTCAACGATTTAAAGATAAAGAAATAAGAAAAGGGATAAGAAGAAATAACGTTTACATATCGTAGGAGAATTAATAGTGTCCCAGAGATAGATATCGCTATATCTCTGGTTTGCAATGAAATAATAACTTTGGTTGCTACGTTCGGAATAATCGTAATGAGAAATAATTAATGAAATTTATGTGAACAAGGGTGTAGGAAAATAAGGTTTTCCGTAAATAAGTGAAACGTTAGTCACTGTAAATATTTATTAGGCGTTTTAAATGGTTCTATAGTATCGAGTTTTTATATTTTCGCGTAGCGAACTATGCCGATCTTTAGCGTCAGTAACATAAATAACAGGCGGTAGATGTAGTTATTTCAGGTTATAAGGTTGACTGCTCCCATTAAGAAGTTTTAATCATTTTAATTACGAATAATACCGCCATAGTCGGAGCAGGTTAGGGATTATAGTCTACGCAGTTTTACTGAGAGTTGTTGAACTGTTGTTGTCAATAGCAACCCACGTTACGACTAATTGAAGGAGCGTACTTGTGTTTCAGATAACGTGCAGTGTGCAAAATATGTAATCAAATCCTAATTAGTATAATGAGAAATACGAGATACTAAAGTGTGTTGACCATTCGCCACTTCTACGCATCGCAATACTATTGACTAATGTAGTATTGAGAGAGTGCGTGCGATGTAATAGAAGCATGTAACCTGTGCAATTCTGCTTTAGTCGGATGCGTAGTTTGTGAACAGTGCCTTTTACATTCACACAATTAAACATTTCGGACTAAAATTTAACGAATTACGTTAATATTGGGACGAGGTGTGTGGACTCTTGGAGGCAGGGCTATTGTCAGTATACAGATTTGTGTCACGTCTCGCCACATCACTTTACATAGATCACAGCGGAACAACTCAGTACAATCACAGAATTGAGTTGAAGTCAAATGCGACAGCTGTCACCGAAGACCAACAGTGTAGAAGAACTGCAGAACACATTCGTGTAAACTCAAGCGTGTGGTGGAAGTTTTAGCAACCGACAGTTTTTTCAGCAGACAACTCTGCCACGATTGGAACCAGCTCTTGTAGCTTAACGCTGTGGGCCAGACAGGGGTCGACATCGCACGGCTGATTAAAGATCTTTGGTCTGATATACTGGCCAGCCTGAACGTGATTGTAGGCGGTTTCTCGCGCTTGTTTGCGCAAATTCTGGGCTGTTCTCCAATTTTCACACAAGAAAATACGCTTCCCACAACTGAAACTGCAGAGTCACGAATCGTGAAACTGGCGTGAAGCGACGATATGCCACATAATATTTTCATTAATAAGAGTAGTGTTACCATGAGAAACGTTTTTGGAAGTCAATGTATACTGCATCTATCTGACGACTGCCTTGATCCATGGTTTTTGGGATATCATGTGAATAAAGCACGCTTTTTTCATATCACCAATGTTTTCGAAACGCGTGCTGTTTTGCATGGTGGTCATTCTGTCCATGACACTTCATAACGTTTGAGCTCAAAGTTGGTCTAATACTCCACAACAGAAGGATGTCGCTGCTATTGTATGGTAGCATTATCGACCACTTGCGCTATCCTCCTTGTAGAAAGGTGTGACCTGCACCTTCTTTCAATTACTGCACACAGCTGTTTGTTCGAAGGATATATATTATGGTTAAAAGAGGGGCTAAAACTACAGCAAATTCTGTATACAGGGTGCCCCAAAAATGTTGCAACAAATTCCTAGGGGAGGTGGGCCTCATCATAAGGATTGAGAATTACTTAAAAACCCACAGCCGCAAAAACCATTGTACGCTACAAGGTGGTGCTGTACACAAGACTACTGGAGAGGAATATTCTAAAGTGATGCACAAGAGTACTGGAGGGGAATATGAGGATGTCCTCCCTCGAGTGCTAGCCAGCATATGAGGACCATGGAACAGTATATGAAAGGTGACCTGGCAGACATGCACTTAAATGTCTGGAAAAGCTGAATGCAATGCACGAGCCACTGGATGCTTTTATCACGAACACTTCCCAGACAGACAACACCAACCATAGAAATATTAAAAGGCGTAGGAAGATTTTTCTGTTTAGCAAAAGTGACAAAAAGCAGATTTCAGCGTACCTGACGGCTCAACACAAAAGTTTTGTCTCAAGTACAGATAGTGCTGACGATCAGTGGACAAAGTTCAAAACCATCGTACAATATGCGTTAGATGAGTATGTGCCAAGCAAGACCGTAAGAGATGGAAAAGAGCCACCGTGGTGCAACAACTGAGTTAGAAAACTGCTGCGGAAGCAAAGGGAACTTCACAGCAAACAAAAACATAGCCAAAGCCTTGCAGACAAACAAAAATTACGCGAAGCGAAATGTAGTGTGAGGAGCGCTACGCGAGAGGCGTTCAATGAATTAGAAAGTAAAGTTCTATGTACTGACTTGGCAGAAAATCCTAAGAAATTTTGGTCTTATGTCAAAGCGGTAGGTGGATCAAAACAAAATGTCCAGACACTCTGTGGCCAAAATGGTGCTGAAACAAAGGATGACAGACTAAAGGCCGAAATACTAAATGTCTTTTTCCAAAGCTGTTTCACAGAGGAAGACTGCCCTCCAGTTCCTTCTCTAGACTGTCGTACAGATGACAAAATGGTAGATTTCGAAATAGACGTCAGAGGGATAGAGAAACCATTAAAATCGATCAAAAGAGGAAAGGCCGCTGGACCTGATGGGATACCAGTTCGATTTTACACAGAGTACGCGAAGGAACTTGCCTCCCTTCTTGTAGCAGTGTACCGTAGGTCTCTAGAAGAGCGTAGCGTTCCAAAAGATTGGAAAAGGGCACAGGTTATCCCCGTTTTCAAGAAGGGACGTCGAACAGATGTGCAGAAGTATAGAACTATATCTCTAACGTCGATCAGTTGTAGAATTTTATAACACGTATTATGTTCGAGTATAACGACTTTTCTGGAGACCAGAAATCTATTCTGTAGGAATCAGCATGGGTTTAGAAAAAGACGATCGTGTGAAACACAGCTCGCGCTATTCGTCCACGAGACTCAGAGGGTCGTAGACACGGGATCCCAGGTAGAGGCCGTGTTTCTTGACTTCCGCAAGGCGTTCGATACAGTTCCCCACAGTCGTTTAACGAACAAAGTAAGAGCATATGGACTATCAGACGAATTGTGTGATTGGATTGAGGAGTTCCTAGATAACAGAACGCAGCATGTCATTCACAATGGAGAGAAGTCTTCCGAAGTAAGAGTGATTTCAGGTGTGCCGCAGGGGACTGTCATACGACCGTTGCTATTCACAATATGCATAAATGACCTTGTGACATCGGAAGTTCACTGAGGCTTTTTGCGGATGATGCTGTGGTATATCGAGAGGTTGTACCAATGGAAAATTGTACTGAAATGCAGGAGGATCTGCAGCGAATTGACGCATGGTGCAGGGAATGGCAATTGAATCTCAATGTAGACAAGTGTATTGTGCTGCGAATACATAGAAAGAAAGATCCCTTATCATTTAGCTACAATATAGCAGATCAGCAACTGGAAGCAGTTGATTCCATAAATGATCATATAAAATTAATCGTCGGTAAAGCAGCTGCCAGACTGAGATTCATTGGTAGAATCCTAAGGAAAAGCAGTCCGAAAACAAAGGAAGTAGGTTACAGTACACTTGTTCGCCCACTGGTTGAATACTGCTCACCGCTGTAGGAACCGTACCAGATAGGGTTGATAGAAGAGATAGAGAAGATCCAACGGAGAGCAGCCCGCTTCGTTACAGGAACATTTAGTAATCGCGAAAGCGTTACGGAGATGATAGATAAACTCCAGTGGAAGACTCTGCAGGAGAGACGGTCAGGAGCACCATACGGGCTTTTATTGAAGTTTCGAGAACATACCTTCACCGAGGAGTCAAGCAGTATGTTGCTCCCTCCTACGTATATCTCGCGAAGAGACCATGAGGATAAAATCAGAGAGATTAGCGCCCACACAGCGGCATACCGACAATCCTTCTTTCCACGAACAATATGAGACTGGAGTAGAAGGGAGAACTGATAGAGGTACTCAAGGTACCCTCCGCCACACACAGTCAGATGGCTTGCGGAGTATGGATGTAGATGTAGATCACAGTTTTTTGTACATCTGCATCAAAATTTGTGGGAGTACAAGTCATTAAAAAGTGGCAGGGCCAGTGAGGGCAGGCCATGATCGGCATTTTCAGTCATTAGCGAAGGAAGTGTGCTGGATGCTGTGGAGACTAATCCAAGCACCAGCATACGTGCCATTGCTTCGGAAGTAAGAATGTCCCACAGCAGTGTCCAGCGTGTTTTGAACACTGAATTCTTACACACCTTTCATCTCCAAACTGTGCAGTTATCGCACCCCGATGACCATCCTGCACATGAGCGTTTTTCACAGTGGTTTCTGAATAAAGTGGCAGAGATGTGCATTTCCCGACTTATGAGGTCACATTCACTAGGGATGGCATATTCAGTCACCACAGTGAGCATTTATGGCCACCAGACAACTCCCACAGTGTGCGGCACATCATCATTTCGCGGTTAATGTGTGGGCAGGTACAATAGGCAAGTGCTTAGTCAGGCCATACCTTTTATCATCCCGCTTGACTGCAACAAATTATCAGACCTTTCTGGAACAGTTCTTCCCAGCTAGCTTGAAGATCTTCCAGCAAATCTGAGGTACAGCATGTCGTTCCAACATCATGAGGCTACTTATACAAGCAGATGTTTTATTATTTCAGTGCAAACACTCACAGTAATTAAGAGTAACGCTGTCTACGTTGTACGTATTAGAGTTTGAACAGGGGGTTTCTCATTCAAAAATAGCATCTGAATGTTGATCGCTCGTGAGAAGACCGCGTGATGGCTCGTATTAGAGGCACAAACGGCTGCCAGCACTGGTCCGAACTCGACAGCGTCAGGGTCGCGCCTCACTGGGGACTGCGGTACTGGTGTTGGCGTTGGTCGCGGAACTAAGACTCACACGGGCGAGTACGGAGTCCACAGGTTCAAGAGCGTCATGCTCAATGCCGAATAGGATTTCAACTGCCGTGCGCGACTAGCGCCCGACAGGATAGACGTACTGTGCGCTTGGACGTCCAGGGTCATACAGCGACGTCCTGCTTGTTCGCAGCAGAACGAGTGTCCACACCGACACTGGGACGATGTGTGGAGCACCACTGCCTGTAAGCAGTGTCGCAGCTGCCCGTGACGCGACAGCAGGCAGAGGCGCGCCTTCTGCGGTGTGCTCAGAGCACAGTCATTGCGTCGTCTCTTCAGACGAGTCCCAGTTCTAGGTACGTGGTATGTGGTTCCCTTTTCATAGCACACTTATCCACCATATCTTAGATACCATAAAAGAGGAAGCGGGATGGAATCATGGTTGGTAGTCACAATTTATATTTAAGACAGTGTATTGACATTACGCCTTTTAAGGAATTTGACAATTACAAAATGTGGACGAGCCACTAGATAAAGCTTTGTAAGTACAGTTAGAAACCCAACGTACCCATCACTCAAACAGTCCCTTAAGAGAAACTTATAAAAAAAAAAAACTTAATGTGCCAGGCATTTATAGAAACCTTAAGCATAGAAATTATCAATTATTTCACATAACCACTTCATGAAACTCCTTAAAACCAGTTATTACATTAAGATGGTCAAATTTAACATTCTTCACTAAAATGCCCTTCTAAACTCACTATTTCAATCCGTTAAAGAAGCACTTGTTAGCAGGTCAACTACAAACTTAACGTTGCCGGGCACTAACACCCCTCGCTTTATTTTCCCTTATTAAGAAAACAGAATTACTAACAAACTTCAGAAATTCAAACTCCCATATAGGATTTCCCCTCAAAATACATACAATGAAAATAGCTACCTATAAAGAGTGACTTAATGACACTTCAACACTAGTGCCAAGCTAAGATCCAATTACATAACATGGTAGAACCACTTACATAAAAAACTACAGCAGAAACACTTATCTTTAAAAACGAATGTTCACATACTCAGACGTGTTAATACAAGACTACTAGGAACAGCTGCGTAAGGAACTGAGCAGATGGTATGCAATTTAAAGTTTAACCAGATGCCAGTCGCTAATATTTAAGAAAACAGGTTCCTTTAAGAACAGGTTACATATAATATATATTTATATATCTACCAGCTTAACCCACCTGGGCGGAAGGAAGATAAATACTAAACTTTGGAAGGCGGTGTGTGAACAATTTCCGATAGTGGTGTAACACGTCCGGGGTTACAAATGTTTGGGGTGGAACCTTGAACTGTTTGTCGTGGCTGCTCGCCCTGTCCACACAACGTACCTGGTAATTCCGCGGCGGTCGTACTGTTCTGCTCCACACTGCTGTTGGCTTGCCTGAAATTACCTATCGAAATATGCAAGCGGGTTTAGGGGAGCCACTCAACGTTAAAACACAACCCTGTCCTATGTCTGGTATGAACATCTATATTCTGAGACGATTTGGAAACCGCATGTTGCACTGTTTACACTCTAAATTGTAAATGTTTATCCCAATTAACAATTTTGATAATTAACAGTCCTAAAATATAATTCAGACGAGCGTTCGCGTAACCGACTCGACGCGGGTGATTGTTGATGATGCGGAAGCCGAATGTTCGAACGAAAAGTTCTTCCGCTCGTCACACATAAAGATATCTGGTAATAGTCCTCCTTGCCACTAGTAATGATATAAAACTGTTCGTAAAGTTAATTTTTCAGTTATCAGTTCTCACTTGTACGAGCGTGCACGTAACCGTCGCGGCGCGGCTGATTGTTGATAACACGGAAACGCGATAATCGAACGCACGTCCTCACGCTCGCTACAAGACACTGGCACTTGAGTGCACTCTTTTATGGTGACTACTTTCTACTGATTCACGTCAGTTCATTCTGGGAGATTGAGCACGGCGCGGATGATTGATACTGTGCGACACGCAACGAGAGGATACACAAATACGTTATCGGCGACACTGCTCATTTTTAATTACTTCTTGACGCACTTTCCTCTGAATTACTTCCATATTTAATCACTTTACTGTAATATCACTTGTAGCAACACTTCAACCTGAATACTAACAATGCTTCTAACATGCAGAGCTACCCACTACACAACATAACAATTTCGTGTCCCGCGCTCGACTCACTACAGGCGCGGCTGCCCGCAAAGATACTCCGCAAGTAAGCCAGGGATATGACAATACGCTTACAGTGGCCAGGTTCTTAAACACTGCCAGGCCTAGACCTCGGACGACATTTCACTCCCCACCAAGGCGCTGGCACAATAAAAGGTTTTTGCGCGAATCACAAAGAAATTCCAATGACACTAAAACATAGAAACACATGGAAGAACTTCTGACTCGATGTATGGGTAAGCGTGTAAAGGAGCACCTTACACTACTGACAAGTTCGCAATTTTGATTGGGTGGGATTGTTTGGGGTAAGAGACCAAACAGCGAGGTCATCGGTCTCATCCGATTAGGGAAGGACGGGGAAGAAAGTCGGCCGTGCCCTTTTAAAGGAACCATCCTGGCATTTGCCTGAAGCGATTTAGGGAAATCACCGCAACTTTGACCTTAAGCATGTTACACATGGACAACTGTATTAATAGAGTGCAGGCTTTGAAAACGCCAACATAAAATCATTTGATTAGAAGAAATACACAGCACTAGTAAAACTTCTGAGAAAACTTTCAAATAACGGCCACCATTTAACTGGGCCAACTGAACTCTTCCACACCATCTTAAAGTTCAACTATGAAAGTCCCACCATAATAGGTTAATAAAATTTAAATGCCCCTGAGTGCGTCGGTCAACAAAACACATTTACGATCACTTACTTCGTATCACGTACACAATACGAAGGAGCGCGTTACACAGCTTCTCCGCCTAACTTCAAATTTCGTTCCGAGCGAAGTCACAGAACTTGTACCTCCAAGCTGCCCATGTCCCCAAAACGCCAGACCAATTTCACACCACAACGTGTAACGGTCATCACGCTCGTTCGGCAGCTGTCGGCACTCGTCTCCCAGCGAATCTGACGAAATCTCGAGGGTTACCCGTCGAAGATAAGACACGCGAGAAGCAAAGATAGCTTAGCTCAGCCACAACCGATGTCAACGATACATGAACAAAGTAACACTGGCGCCAGCTCGCCACGGCTCAGTACGTCATCATGGTGATCGTGTCGATGTATGGAGGCTCCGAGAAGAATGAACGTGGCCATATTGCATTCGCCGTCGCCATTCCTGTTCTGGCCCTGCACCTGCCGTGACGGCGTTGTGTGCCACAGGCTAAACGTCACGATCACCTCTCGTTCGCGTAGTCGGTAATTTTGACACCATCAATTTCATTTCTAACGAGTTATGACCGATGGCTGTTCCTTATCTACCGTGTCTTTCTGACGCTATTTTTCAGCAAGACCACCGTAGACCAAGTGATGCCCATGCTGTCCTGACATAACAACATTTAGATCACGTTCCGCCGTCGCTTTGGCCAGGTCTCTCACTTACAGAAGGCATATGTTCGCACATAGTTGACAGAAGGGCGCGCCACCACTCATTAGCATCTAGCTGATGCATTGTGCAGTGACACACCCGAGTCTGTCACTGAAGCGACACCCAACTTGGTAAGAGCCGTATATTGTATCCCTGTTACCTAAATATCGTACCCTGCATACCTCAAACTTAACTCCAGATTTAATCATACAGGGTGGGTCAGCTGCTTCTACCTCTGTCCTTTTACGCAACCCACAATTTTATATCTGGCCTTCAAAAAACAAACTCGAGATTTTTGTATTTTATCGATCGCTAAGCGCAGGTCATTAGTCCTGTAGAAAAATTGAACGGGATCTTTTTGTAAGAAATTTAATGTCTTTAAAATTAGTACTGCGATTCGTCTTAACTACAGGTTGTAGTTTCCGAGTTCTTAAACAAAATCCGCTCAAAAGTGACCTTCAAATGCACCGCCTCTCCTACAATCGGCCCCCACCGGTAATGGTTTATAATATGTCGTTTATGGTACTTCCACCAACCACTGTACAAAAATTTGCGGCTGCACCAATTATTTCACACATTCGACCTTGTATGATTTGTTATAAATACGAAGGTAGGGCAGAGAGTGTTACTGTGAACAGTTCAATGATAGGGTTGGTTTTATCTGAATCGACAGCAAACCAACACCGATACGGATAGTTTAGGTATACATGCCGAAATCTCAAGCTGAAGATGAAGAGAATTACACGGGAATATGGGCTTGTGACACGCAGTGAGAGAGGAGAAAGACTAATTGAGTTCTGTAATAACTTTCAGCTAGTAATAGAGGATACTCTGTTCAAGAAACACAAGAGCAGGACACATACCTGGAAACGACCGGGTGATACAGGGAGATTTCAGTTAAATTACATCATCGTCAGACAGAGATTCTGAAATCAAATACTGGACTGTAAGACGTACCGAGGAGCAGATACAAACTCTGATCACAATGTTGTAGTGATGAAGTGTAGGCCGAAGATTAAGAGATTAGTCAGGAAGAATCAATGCGCAAAGAAGCGGCATACGGAAGTACTAAGGAATGACGAGATAAGCTTGAAGTTCTCTAAGGTTATAGATACAGCAATAAGGAATAACTCAGTAGGCAGTACAGCTGACGAGGAATGGACATTTCTAAAAAGAGCAGTTACACAAGTTGTAAACAAAAACATTGGTACAAAGAAGGTAACTGCGAAGGAACCATGGGTCACAGAAGAAATACTTCAGTCAATCGGTGAAAGAAAGGAGTACAAAAATATTCAGGGAAATTCAGGTATACAGAAATAAAAATCTCTGAGGGATTAAATAAGTAGGAAGTGCAGGGAAGCTAAGACGAAATGGCTGAATGAAAAATGTGAAGAAAACGAAAAAGAAATGATTGTCGGACGGACTGACTCAGCACACAGGAAAGTCAAAACAACCTTCCGTGAAATTAAAAGCAAGGGTGGTAACACTAAGAGTACAACAGAAATTCCACTGTTAAATGTAGAGGAGAGAGCAGATAGGTGGAAAGGATACGTTGAAGTCTTCTATGTTGGTGAAGATTTGTCTCATATGATAGAAACGGAAATTAATTTAGATGATATAGGGGATCCTGTACGAGATTCAGAATTTAAGAGAAGTATGGAGGACTTAAGATCAAATAAAGCAGAAGGGATAGATAACATTCCATCAGAATTTCTAAAATCATTGGCGGAAGAGGCAATAAAATGACTATTCGTGTTGGTGCGTACAATGTACGACTTTGGCGACATACCACCTGACTTTCGGAAAAATATCACCCACACAATTCCAAAAACGGCAAGAGCTGACAAGTGCGAGAATTATCGCACAATCAGCATAACAGCTGCATACATATTGCTTACAAGAATGATATACAGATGAATGGAAAAGAAAATTGAGGATGTGTTAGATGACGATCAGTTTGGCTTTAGGAAAGGTAAAGGCAGAGAGACAATTCTGACGTTGCAGCTGTTAATGGAAGCAGGAAAATCGAGATACGTACATAGGATTTGTCGACCTGGATAAAGTGTTCCACAATGTAAAATGGTTCAAGACGTTCGAAATTCTGAGAAAAATAGAGGTAAGCTGTAGGGAGTGACGAGTAATATACAATATGTACAAGAACCAAGATGGAATAATAAGAGTGGACGACCAAGAACGAAGCACTCGGATTAAAAAGGCTGTAAGACAGAGATGTAGTCTTTTAATTCTACTGTTCAATCAGGACATCGAAGAAGCAGTGATGGAAATTACAGAAAGGTTCAGGAGTGGAATTAAAATTCAAGAAGAATGGATATCAATGATACGATTCGCTGTTGACATTGCTATCCTGAGCGAAATTGAAGAAAAATTACATGATCTGTTGAATGGAATGAACAACCTAATGGGAACAGAATATCGATTTAGAGCAAATCGAAGAAAGACGAAGTAATGAGAAGTAGCGGAAATGGTAACAACGAGAAACTTAACATCAGGATTTGTGGTCACGAAGTAGATGAAGTTAAGAAGTCCTACTAACTAGGCAGCAAAATAACCAATGGCAGACGGAACAAGAACATCCAAAGCAGACTAGTTCCGGCAAAAAGGGCATTCCTGGCCAAGAGAAGTCTACTAGTATGAAACACAGAACTTAATTTCAGGAAGAAATTTCCGAGAATGTACGTTTGGAGCACAGCATGGTGTGATAATGAAACATGGACTGCGGGAAAACCGGAACACAAGAGAATAGAAGCATTTAAGATGTAGTGCAACAGAGGAAAGTTGAAAATTAGGTGGACTGATTAAGGTAAGGAATGAGGATGTTCTGCGCAGAATCGTCGAGAATAGGAATATGTGGAAAAGAATGACAAGAAGAAGGGACAGGATGGTAGGACATCTATTAAGAGATCAGGGAATGACTTCCATGGTACCAGAGGGAGCTGTAGAGGGCAAGAACTGTAGAGGAAGACAGAGATTGGAATACATCCAGCAAACAATTGAGGATGTAGGTTGCAAGTGTTACTCTGGGATGAAGAGGTTGGCACAGGAGAGGAATTGGTGGCAGGCCGCATCAAATCACTCAGAAGATTGATGACTGTATATCTAAAGTGGCTGTGTGTACCTCATGTGGCATACACGTTAGCAAGCAATGAATGTGAGGAGAAAATTATAAGGAACATCGGGTTAATTTTATTTTAATTCGCAAAGGTTTTCATCGCAGTTAGTGCATTTATGGCAACTGACGGGTTCCGATTCTAATGTCTTATCATCAGAACCTGTATCTTTTTGCGAAAGTAACACGTCATGTGTTGATCTACCGTTTGTCGTTGTCACCCTATATCAAATCACTTGAAATCAATGATTTTAAGCGTTCACCACGAGAGCTAGATAATGATACGATTTGTTTCCTTAGAAACCAGATATGAGTCCTGATAAAGGCTCATTAGTGTCCAACACGGTTAACTGTTAAATACACCAAATGCGATTAACTCATTTTGGAATAAAAACATATTTTTCAAAGTAAATAGGACGCTTCAATTAGACAATATCATACTAACGGAAGATCAGATTGTGAATTCCAATCGCGTGAATTGCTGCTGGAAAAACCGTAAAAATTCATTTTTAGGTTATTTTGTATGGTCACCACTGGTACACTTTCCAGGATAAGAACATCTGCTGAAAAGAAAGTTACATTTATTTTACAACGCTCATTAATTAATTTCTAGACACAGTAGGTCACAATGAAATGAATCTTCATATCAGGAGCCGAACACACTCTTGAACTGAAAGACTGATATGTTTCACCACCTTAACTCATGGGAGTGTTAACATAGTAAGTAGGTCAATTAGAGTACATATCAATGTGCAAATGCACCAGCTTTTCCGTAAAAGCGACCAAGACAGAGCCCATACTTCAGGCTTTTTCCTCTATCTCAGACGCATCTTTCCCCTTCGAGTTCCTCTAACCAAGTGGTCGCTGCTGCCGCTCGAAATTGCTCTTCTCTTCGCCTCAAGAAATGCGCTGGAAACTAGCCTAATACGAAGTTTCATTTCCTTCACTAACTTATCTCTGTTTCAATACTTCGTTAATTACCACGAGTTTCTGAGTTTAAATTAAGGCACTTGCGGTTACTTCCGAGTTCAACAAGTGAGACCTGTACAGCGTGTTCCCTGTACCATCTTTTGCGCTTTTAATTGATGACAGCACTATTTTTGATCGTAATCTTGTACTCGAAGACAGGCCGATCAGTCACTGGCATCTGAGAAGTGGCGATACGTCACAACCCGCGCTAACTAATTCTGTGTTCTCGGACACAGGGTAAATATTTACCAGTCGTCTAAGGAAGAAGTTAGCATATAAATAACGGTGAACTAACGTGTGTGACAAACGCGAGTTTTTGGAAGTACTATTGCGGTCAGTGGTAGGCAGTTGTGGTGACCTCTAAAACAAAAATCGCCTGCAAATATTAATTTACAATCACAAGGAACATGACTTGGGACTCTGGAATAGAAGACTGACTGCTGTCAACACTGTACTGCTAATCTTGGCGTCGCTGAAATTTTTAAAAAACTGAAAAAACTATTACTGTTCACTCTGTAAAGAGATAGAAAATAAAATCATCTTCTTTTCGCTGCATTTCGTTTTGTGAAGGAAAAGCCTAGCTGATCAGAACATATAGAATACAATATCTGATCAATAATACCCGGACATTAATATGGGGCGTGTCCACCCCTCACCTTTACGACGGCTTGGACGCTACTGGAGATTCTTTCAACGAGGTGGTTGAATGTCTGTGGAGGAATAGCAGCCTATTCTTCCTCAAGAGCAGAAACCTGAGAAGGCTGTGGCAACAATACACGCCGGGGGTCTGGAGTCGCCGTTCTAGCCCATCCCAGAGGTTCTCCACTGGCTTCAGGCCGGGCTCTGGACAGCGCAGTCCATTTCACAAATGTTATTGTCCTTTATCCATAGCCTTACAGATGCTGCTTTACGACAGGGTACAGTGCCAGGTTCACATAATCATCATTTCCTAACTTTTCTTGTGCTGTACCCAGTACACAACGTTGTAAAGTGTGTTAACATCCTTCTGCACTTAGCGTTTTCCTAACCGCAATAAGAGGACCACAGCCTAAACACGAAAAAGACCCTCATACCGTAACACCACCTTTCTGTCTTTTACTCTCAGTTTACCTTTCCGTTTGATTGCTACACGATATAGCACGATTCGTCACTCGAAACCGGTTGTTTTCATTCATCCACTTCTAATGGCGCACCCAGTCTTACAAGCATAACGAAAATCATTAAAGATCAGTATTTGTGTATGAAAAATACTCAGACTGAGTTTGCTATTTATAACTTATTCAAAACAAAACAAGTACGATTTCATGCCGTAGACATTTACAAATTGGAAACTATCTAAAGATTACAAATAATGGTGAGCTGTGTAAACCCTACGGAATAAGGCATTAGTATTGTGACTGGTATGAGTATTACACTTACTTTCAGTTACCAAAAGACAAAAATTCAAATGAAGTCTCTTACACTCAGAAAAACGGTTTGTGAGAATGAGGCATTATACTTTGTGAATGTAATGCCACGTTACCATTTTACGTAACGAAAAGTATTTACGATACAATGACCATATTTGTTTGGGTCTTCTAACTGGTTTGATGAAACGTGCCACGAATTGCTCTCCTATGCCAAGCTTTTCATCTCAGAGTAGCACTTCCAACTTACGTTCTGAACTACCTGCTGGATGTATTCCAATCTCTATTCCTTCCTTTACAGATTTTTACCCTCTACAGCTCTCTCGAATACCATCGAAGTTATTCCTTGATGTCCTAACACATGTTCTGTGATCGTGCCCTTTTCTTGTCAGAGTTTTCCTTATATTCCTTTCCTCACCGGTTCCGTGTAGAACCTCTTCATTTCTTTCCTTATCAGTCCACCTAATTTTCAACAATCTTCTGTAGCAGCAGGTCTCAAATACTATTTCTCTATTTTGTTCCGGTTTTCCCGCAATCCTTGTGTAACTACTGTAGAATTGTGTGCTCCAAACGTACATTCTCAGAAATTTCTTGCTCAAATGAAGGCCTGTGTTTAATACTAGTAGACATCTCTTCTCCAGGAATGCCATTTTCGACAGTACTAGTCTGCTTTTTATGTCCTCCTTGCTCCGTCCGTCATCGGTTCTAATGCTGCCTAGGTAGAAAGATTCCTTAACTTGATCTTCTAACTTGATCATCATTTATGGAGTTACTGTTCTCATTTCTGATAGACTGTTTATTCCATTCAACACATCCTGTTATTCTTCTTCATTTTCACTGAAAACAGAAATGTCATCAGCGAATTTTATCACTGATATATTTTAACCTTGCATTTTAATCCCACTCCTGAATTTTTATTTCCGACACAGCTTCTTCGACGTATAGATTGAACAGTAGGGGCGAAAATGTACAACTCTATCTTACACTCTTTTTAATCCGTACACTTCATTCTTCGTCTTCCACTCTTATCATTTCCTCGTTTGGTGATGTTTGGTTTGGTTTGTGGGGCACTCAACTGCCCGGTCATCAGCACCCGTACACAGTCCAATCTAGCTACTGTCATAAAAGATGATGATGATGATGATGATGATGATGAAGTGGTGATGACAACACAAACACCCAGTCCCCGGGCAGAGAAAATCCCCAACCCGGCTGCTAATTGAACCCTGGATCCCAAGATCCAGAGGCAGCAACGCTAGCCATTAGAACACGAGCTGCATCGTTTCGTCGTGCTTCTCGTACATACTGCATACTTACCGTCCTTCCCTATAGTTTTCTCGTATTTTTCGCAGAATTTCGAACAACTTGCCCCATTTGACACTGTCAGATGCTTTCTCCAGATCTACAGATCCTACGTACGTGTCTTGATTTTTCTTTAGTCTTGCTTCCATTATCAACTGTAACGTCGGAACTGGCTGTCTGATGACTTTACCTTTCCTAAAGCCAAACTGATCGTCAATTAACACATACTCAGGTTTCTTTTCCATTCATATGCATTCTATTCTTGTCAGAAATTTGGATGCATGAGCTGTTAATCTGATGTGCGATATTTCTCGCACTTCTCAGCCCGCCTTCAGAATTGTGTAGATCATATTTTTCCGAAAGTCAGATGGTACATCGTCGGACTCATACACTGTGCACACCAACGTTAATAGCCGTTTTGTTGCCAAATCCCCAAGTGGTTTTAGAAATTCTGATTTAATGTTATCTATTCCTTCTTATTTGATCTTAAGACCTCCGGCGCTCTCTTAAATTCTAATTCTAATACTGGGATCCCCGATATCTTCTAAATCGAATGCTATTTCTTCTGTAAAATCAGATAAATCTTCCCTTTTGTAGATGCCTTCAATATACTCTTTCCACCTATCCGCTCTCTCCTCTGCATTTAACATAGGAAATCCTAGTGCAGTCTCAATGTTGAAACCCTTTCTTTTAATTTCACCATAGGATGTACTGACTTTTCCGTATGTTGAGCCTGTCTTTCCAACAATCAAATTTTTCAGTTTATTCACTTTTTTCCTGCAGCCATTTCGCCGTAGCTTCCCTGCAGTTCCTACTTATTTCACTCCTAAGCAACTTGTATTTGTGTATTCCTGACTTTCCCTGAACATTTTTTGTACTTCCTTCTTCGACGATCAGCTGAAGTATTTCTTCTGTTATCTTCGCAGTTACCTTCTTTGTACCTGTGTTTTTCTTTCCAACTTATGCGACTGCCCTTTTTAGAGATGTCTATTCCTCTCCACCTGAACTGCCTACTGAATTGTTCGTTATTGCAGTATCTATAGCTTCAAAAATCGTCAAGCGCATCTCTTTATTCCTTAGCACTTTCCCAATTCTTTGCAAATTGATTCTTGCTAACTAGATTCATCACGTTCACCCTACTCTTCATCACTATTAAGTTGTCATCGGAATCTGTATCTGCTCCTGGGTACGCCTTACAATCCAATATCTGATACCAGAATCTCTGTCTGACCATGATATAACATAACTAAAATCTTTCCGTATCTTCTTCGCTTTTCCAAGTATACCTCCTCCTCTTGTGATTCTTGAATAGAGTATTCGCTATTGCTAGATGAAATTTATTGCAGAACTCAATTAGTCTTTATCTTGTTTTATTCCTAGTACCTAGCCCATATTCTCCCGTAATCCTTTCTTCTACGCCTTCCCTGCAACGGCATTCAAATCCCGCATGACTATTAGTTTTTCATCTCCTTTGACGTGCTGAATTACCCATGCAATATCTTGTACTTACTTTATCTCTTTATCTTCGACTTGCGACGTCGGCATGTATACCTGAACTATTGTTGTCGGCGTTGGTTTGCTGTCGATTCTGATGACAACAATTATGTTGCTGAATTGTTTGAAGTAACTTACTTTTTGCCCTACTTTCCTAGTCATAATGAACCCACTCCAATTACACCGTTTTCTGTTGCTGATATTACGCTTCACTCATCTTACCAGAAATCCTTGTCTTCTACCCACTTGACTTCACCGACTCCCAATACATTTGGATTGAGCCTTAGCATTTCACTTGTCGGATTATTTAGCTTCCCTACCACATTCAAATTTCTGACATTCCACGCCCTGACACGTACACCGTAACCATTTAGTTAGTTATTCAATCTTTTTCTCTCTTGGTCAACTTGCCCAAGGCAGACCCATCCCGGAGATTCGCATGGGGGAATAGTTCGGTATCTTTGGCCAATGGAGAGCTCATCATGACACTTTTTGCATTACGGACCACACGTCCTGTCGATGGATATTACATATTTTGAATGCAACGGTTTCGGTTGCCTTCTGCGTCATCACGCCGTCAATCGGTGCTGATTAATTCCCCTTGAGGGGCGCTCACCAACTCAGAGAGAGCATCGTGCACCTCTGCCCGCTCCTCCGTCCTCTTTGACAAGACCGTGGGCAGAGTGTGGGTGACTTGCTGTGCCGGAAGTCATCGGCCGCCATTAGTGATGATTTTATTCAAAATTATACAGGTGACAGAATTCAAACCGGCGACCGAGAACGTTTCTAGTACTGATCAAAGACGCTATCCTTAGACCACGGGTGCGTGAGGTATATGGGGGCAGAAAAATGTATCATTTGAGGAATCATCGCTGATCACGGTAGGCCTCGGGTAATGGTATGACCGATGAAGGTAACAAAAATACGGAGTATATGTCATGGTTAACCTCCACAGCGTAGCCGGCGAGTGCCTTAATGATCTGTGTTAACTGCTGCTCATGCTTCTTAGCAGAGGACGAGTAGGTAATAATGTCGTCGAGACTGAAAAGCAAAAAGGTAGGGAAGAAAGTACAGAGTTAATAAATTCATTGCTATGTCTGAGCGGCGTTCTTGCAACCGTATGTCGTAAAGGCCAGCGGACAGGCGTAATGAGGGCTGTTGTCTTTGTACGTAGGGATCTGATGATACTCTTTGCAACATTCAATTACACCGAAAATCCGTATGCGTTGAGTTTTTGAGCAAAGTCTTGTATGTGAGAAATTACGCAGTTGTCCACAGTCCTACGGATATTGAGCCAGTGACAGTCCCCTTCAGAACCGGTATGAACCGCCCATCTTAAGGACTGATGGAATGGGCGACGACCAATTGCTATCCAATGGAAGAACGTTTCGGACACCGAAGAGTTCATGAATGGCTACTTTGGTGTGACGAAGTTCTTAGAAGTTAGGCGTTGACCCCTGTAACGGACTGCAGGGCCTACTGTGGTGGATAACATAAGGCCGGGGCGAATGTAATAGTGCCAAGGAGAACAGTTTCAGTTAATCCGGGGGGAGGGGGGGACAGGTATCAACATGAGATGAATGTACCTGATCACACAAAACATTGATACTCTGACTGACACTGACCTTAATTGTAAGAAGCGTGGACGGAGGAGAGGGAGCAACATCTGCGATATGATGCGGGCGTGTAGCTGTGAGGTCATTGACCACGTGAAGAGCCCATGTCAGGTTGGTTGATACGTCGACGTTCTGCTGATAAAGGATGTTGTTGGTGGAGCAGAGGACTTGGTGGAGCAGAGGACAACAGGCTCGCAGTGCTGAGTCAAAAGCTCAGCTAGTGAGTTCACAATGTCAAATGGGATCAGTCTAAGGTAGCGGCGAAAAGGGGCCGTACTGAATCGGTGATGAGGTGTGGGAGGGGACGAAGGAGCAGGAAATGCGTGATCGAGTGAGGTGACCCAATGTAGGTCGGGAGAGAGTCCGAAATGCTCAAGGAAATCGATCCCGATGGCCGGGGCGTCACATGGAAGTTCTAAGGGAATTGTAGTTAAAGTGTAAGCTGGCACTGGTATCTGCTTCAATGTCATGTTGTTGACAGTCTGAGACGTAGAGTCTGCCACTGGGAGGAGCCATCGTGATGGACGACTAATGTGAGTAATGGCACCTTGAATTATCGCTGATGCCTAAATTGGTCCATGTTTTGAGTTTGGGAGGGCGCAAGGGAGGCAACAGCTCCGCATCGCCAAAGATTACGCGCTACCAGCGCAGCAAGTATGCGGGGTGCAAAGTGGGCTATGATGTAGTCGAACCGCTTGTCGAGTTGTGTTTCGAATCGGGTGGAAGGATAGAGGTTGGAGCGGTAGAGGATGGAGCAGGAGATGCCACTGGTGCTTCACCGGGTGGCAGGGGTGAACCATCAATTAGGGCGGTTCACAACAACAACTCAAGCACACATGTTATTCCAAAAACGTTACCGTGGAAGTAGGGGCCAGGAGGTGCTGGTGAAATAACACTCACTGCTAAGGTTATCATTTTATTTTAAAAGGCTTTCTCAATAAAAAATTTTTAAGTCTGGCGTAAAAAAATTGAAAAACAGTTTCGAATAGCTGATGATGATGAGCGTATGGCATTGGTGGCCGGGAGACCCCTCGCGGGGCGGTTCGGCCGCCGCTCCACAAGTTCTTTGACGCCACTACGGTGACTTATGAGTGAATGAGGATGAAATGATGATGAAAGACACACAACACCCAGTAATCTCGAGGCGGAGAAAATCCCTGACCCCGCCGGGAATGAAACCCGGGACCCCGTGCGCTGGAAGCGAGAACGCTACCGCAAGACCACGAGCCGCGGACTCGAACGAATAGCTGATAAATTTTATTTATGTAAAGGAGATTTCCAGGTATGACGTTAACAACTTCCCAATAGTAAGATCTTAACCTTATATAAACTCCTTTAAATAGCTGGCAAATTTTCACTATGTAAAGGATATTGCAAGGTATGACGTTGAAAACTTCTCAATAATAAGATTTTAAACTTGTTATATCCATAAGATAACAATTCCTTAAAAAGCACCTTCGGGTAGCTAGTTTGTACTAAACCTAAAATAGTTAAATAACTTATATTACACCTTTTGTTACAAGATAGATGTGAACAAGCCAGTACACAAACCTTCACATTAAAGGAAGTTCCCAAAAAAATTTTCCTTAGCTCGGTGAGGGAGTGACACGTGTAAAGGGGCCCAAATCACAACAGGCGGAATAGTTATTGGTGGTCTACAGGGCGACAGCAGATCAGCCTCAAAACTTCCATTACAAGCCGCCACCTTCCCGAGTTACTCAAAATCAGAAGATGTAGCAAGGGCGGTGCCTGCACAGACTCCGAACCACAGAGACAAGCGACACCGACCCCAAATCACCCAATCGACGTGTGAATGAAACGGCCGGACCAAGAAGCAATTACCACATTCCCACGGACAGGCAAACGAAAACTGTGGTAGGAAGACCCCAACAAAACCACTGGTGAAGAAACTCATATACTTCACTAGAACTTGAAAAACGCCTTTTTATATACAGGGTGTTACAAAAAGGTACGGCCAAACTTTCAGCAAACATTCCTCACACACAAATAAAGAAAAGATGTTATGTGGACATGTGTCCGGAAACGCTTAATTTCCATGTTAGAGATCATTTTAGTTTCGTCAGTATGTACTCCAACGTGATCAAATTGTAAATTTTCACAATCAACATGTGTGGGCTGACGAGAATCAGCACGCAATTGTGCAATCACGTCATCAACACAGATTTTCTGTGAACGTTTGGGCAGGCATTGTTGGTGATGTCTTGATTGGGCCCCATGTTCTTCCACCTACGCTCAATGGAGCACATTATCATGATTTCATACGGGATACTCTACCTATGCTGTTAGAACATGTGCCTTTACAAGTACGACACAACGTGTGGTTCATGCACGATGGAGCTCCTCCACATTTCAGTCGAAGTGTTCGTACGCTTCTCAACAAGAGATTCGGTGACCGATGGGTTGGTAGAGGCGGACCAATTCCATGGCCTCCACGCTCTCCTGACCTCAACCCTCTTGAATTTCATTTATGGGGACATTTGAAAGCTCTTGTCTACGCAACCCCGGTACCAAATATAGAGACTCTTCGTGCTCGTATTATGGACGGCTGTGATACAATACGCCATTGTCCAGGGCTGCATCAGCGCATCAGGGATTCCATGCGACGGAGGGTGGATGCATGTATCCTCGCTAACGCAGGACATTTTGAACATTTCCTGTAACAAAGTGTTTGAAGTCACGCTGGTACGCTCTGTTGCTGTGTGTTTCCATTCCATGATTAAAGTGATTGGAAGGGAGGTAATAAAATGAGCTCTAACATGGAAAGTAAGCGTTTCCGGACACATGTCCACATAACATATTTTCTTTCTTTGTGTGTGAGGAATGTTTCCTGAAAGTTTGGCCGTACCTTTTTGTAACACCCTGTATAACTAACTCTTACATAAAAACAGTGCTCAACTTCTCACACTCCAACACAGCGCCGGGAACACGTTGCACTTTCTTATGCTAGTCAGAGCCAACCGCTGCCAGTGATTTCAACGGCCCCATAAGAAGACATACGGTCCCACGAGCTGATCTCCTGCATCACGGCTTCTAAGCTTCACAAGTCACGTACATGCGGGTAAGCCAGACTTAAACCCTGAGAGCCAAGAGGTCGGCCAAAGCACGTGGCGAGGAGTTGACGACCCCCAACAACAGGGGCCCGCTCGCGCCACCACCTCTCTCGGTCACAGCCCAGTACGTACCCCTCGATCGTCACACGACCGCACACTTGCTCCACCTCCCGCCAGAGCGCGCCAAACCGAAAGCGCCACCGTAAACACTAGACGGGAGGCGAAAGCACTCCGCCTGGCGCGCTTATCGAAGAGCCGGACACAACTACGGCTCATGGGGATTTACTTGTTGAGCTGCAGCAGCTCGGATGAGATCTTTGCCAGCTGCGTGTGGAGGTGATGGGCAGGAAGCAGGAGCGCTGCTAGCCACCTTAGAGGCAGGCAGTGAGCCAGGTGTATGGAGGAGATGTCAAGTGCGGATGATACATACGCCTGATCCGCCAACAGAAGTTTAGTTTCCCGTGCATCGGTGGAGTGCGTAAGTAACTGAAGTTGCAGATCAGGGGGGTTTGATGAGCTAAAGTGTTCACGAGGCGACATTAGGCATGGCATCAGAACCAATCTGCGCTCGAAGGTGCCTCCACAGCTGCGAAGGCGTTCTGTCTTGAAGCTGTACCTCGTGGTCTCTGACTGAGTGCGGGACAGGTGCTCGATGCTGAGACACTTCATAGCGACTTATTTATTTTGAGTAGACAAGTTGAGAAAGGAAATCACTTATAAGTTCTATACGGTCATAGAGATGGGAGATAAGGTGAATAAAACGAGCGTCATCTTTAACTACACTACTAACCATTAAAACTGCTACACCACGAAGATGTACTACAGACGCGAAATTTAACCGACAGGAAGAAAATGCTGTGATATGCAAATGATTAGCTTTACAGAGCATTCACACAAGGTTGGCTCCAGTGGCAACACCTACTACGTGCTGACATGAGGAAAGTTTCCAACCGATTTCTCATACACAAACAGCAGTTGACCGGTGTTGCCCGGTGAAATGTTGTTGTGATGCCTCGTGTAAGGAGCCGAAATGCGTACCATCACGTTTCCGACTTTGATAAAGGTCGGATTGTAGCCTATCACGATTGCGGTTTATCGTATCGTGACATTGCTGCTCGCGTTGGTCGAGATCCAATGACTGATGGCAGAATACGGAACCGGTGCGTTCAGGAGGGTAATATGGAACGCTGCGATGGTTCCAAACGGCCTCGTATCACTAGCAGTCGAGATGAAAGGGATCTTATCCGGATAGCTGTTACAGATCGTGCAGCCACGTCTCTATCCCTGAGTCAACAGATGGGGACGTTTACAAGGCAACAATCACCTGCACGAACAGTTCGACGACGTTTGCAGCAGCATGGACTATCAGCTCGGAGACCACGGCTGCCGTTACCCTTGACGCTGCATCACAGACAGGAGCGCCTGCGATGGTGTACTCAACGACGAACCTGGGTGCACGAATGGCAAAATGTCATTTTTTTCGGATGAATCCAGGTTCTGTTTACAGCATCGTGATGGTCGCATCCGTGTTTGGCGACATGGCGGTGAACGCACATTGGAAGCGTGTATTCGTCATCGCCATACTGGCGTATCACCCGGCGTGATGATATGGAGTGCCATTGGTTACACGTCTCTGTCACCTCTTGTTCGCATTGACGGCACTTTGAACAGTGGACGTTACGTTTCAGATGTGTTACAACCCGTGGCTCTACCCTTCATTCGATCCCTGCGAAACCGTACATTTCAGCAGGATAATGCACGACCACATGTTGCAGATCCTGTACGGGCCTTTCTTGACACAGAAAATGTTCAGCTGCTGCCCTGGCCAGCATATTCTCCAGATCTCTCACCAACTAAAAACGTCTGGTCAATGGTGGCCGAGCAACTGGCTCGTCACAATACGCCAGTCACTACTCTTGATGAACTGTGGTATCGTGTTGAAGCTGCATGGGCAGCTGTACATGTACACGCCATCCAAGCTCTGTTTGACTCAATGCCCAGGCGTATCAAGGCCGTTATTACGGGCAAAGGTGGTTGTTCTGGGTACTGATTTGTCAGGATCTATGCACCCAAATTACGTGAAAATATAATCACATGTTGGTTCTAGTGTAATATATTTGTCCAATGAATACCCGTTTATCATCTGCATTTCTTCTTGGTGTAGCAATTTTAATGGCCAGTAGTGTTTTTCAGGACTGTCGAAGATGTTGTCCACCAGGGCAAAACATGTCTTTGGGCTTTCTTTTTGCAGCTGGAGAAGTTTGGAGAATCTGCACAGAGGAACGTACTGCAGTGAAACAGAGTAGGGCGTGGGCTGGTGAGCGGATGTGAAAGAAGTAGGTAGATGAGGAGGGAGGCCGTCGGCGGTGGCACTGAGATGCAGGGCAGCGGACGAGGCAGACAGAGGATGCGGTGCGCTGCCTGAGGTGTACACGAGGGAGGGGGTGCAGGCGGGCATCGTCCGCACGCTACGCACGGTGCAGCGGGTATGGGAGCTAGCCCGACCGGCGTGGATGGGGCGACCGTGGTCGCCGCAGAACGGTTCGGAAACTTTGTAGGAGGCAGCGCGGACGAGCGAGCAGAACATGTCACCTCGTGCGGATAAACGAAATTCACAGTCAAAGTTCACTACAGGAGCCGAGAAGGTAGAATTCGACCCACAAAGCTGTAAGCGATCCACTGCTTATTGGGCTTGGCGCAAAATCCGTAACGCACAACATACAGACGAGAGAAACGAATCGGACTCACCATTGTGGGAACAAGGCACTATGTTTGGTGAATGTAATGACACGCGACGACTTTTATTAGAGATACTGCTACGAAGTCGAGATTCACTAACGATAACACTGGTGAGAGAAAGCAGAGTCAAAGATGATACACTACTGGCTATTAAAATTGGCACACCAAGAAGAAATGCAGATAATAAACGGGTAGTCATTGGACAAATATATTATACTAGAACTGACATGTGATTACATTTTCACGCATTTTGGGTGCATACATCCTGAGAAATCAGTACCCAGAACAACCACCTTTGCCCGTAATAACGGCCTTGCTACGCCTGGACATTTTGAGTCGAACAGAGCTTGGATGGCGTGTACAGTTACAGCTGCCCATGCAGCTTCAACACGTTACCACAGTTCATCACGAGTAGTGACTGGCGTATTGTGACGAGCCAGTTGCTCGGCCACCATTGACCAGACGTTTGCAATTGGTGAGAGATCTGGAGAATGTGCTGGCCAGGGCAGCAGTCGAACATTTTCTGTATCCAGAAAGGCCCATACAGAACCTGCAACATGCGGTCGTGCATTATCCTGCTGAAATGTAGGGTTTCGCAGAGACCGAATGAAGGGTAGAGCACGGGACGTAACACATCTGAAATGTAGCGTCGACTGTTCAAAGTGCCGTCAATGCGAACAAGAGGTGACCGAGACGTGTAACCAATGGCACCCCATACCACCACGCCGGGTGATACGCCAGTATGGCGATGACGAATACACGCTTCCAATGTGCGTTCACCGCCATGTCGCCAAACACGGATGCGACCATCATGATGCTGTAAACAGAACTTGGATTCGTCCGAAAAAATTGACATTTTCCCATTCGTGCAACCAGGTTCGTCGTTGAGTACACCATCGCAGGCGCTCCTGTCTGTGATGAAGCGTCAAGGGTAACCGCAGCTATGGTCTCCGAGCTGATAGTCCATGCTACTGCAAACTTCGTCGAACTGTTCATGCATATGGTTGTTGTCTTGCAAACGTTCCCATCTGTTGACTCAGGGATCGAGACGTGTCTGCACGATCCGTTAGAGCCATGCGGACATGATGCCTGTCATCTTGACTGCTAGTGATACAAGGCCGTTGGGATTCAGCACGGCGTTCCGTAGTACCCTCCTGAACCCACCGATTCCATATTCGGCTAACAGTCATTGGATCTCGACCAACGGGAGCAGCAGTGTCGCGATACGATAAGCCGCAATCGCGATAGGCTACAATCCAACCTTTAACAAAGTCGGGAACGTGATCGTACGCATTTCTCCTCCTTACATGAGGCATCACAACAACGTTTCACCAAGCAACGCCGGCAAATGCTGTTTGTTTATGAGAAATCGTTTGGAAACTTTCCTCATGTCAGCACGTTGTTGGTGTCGCCACCGGCCCCAACCTTGTGTGAATGCTCTGAAAAGCTAGTCACTTGCATATCACAGCATCTTCTTCCGGTTTGTTAAATTTCGCGTCTGTAGCACGTCGTCTTCGTGGTGTAGCAATTTTAATGGCCAGTAGTGTATTACTCAGCTTCGCACCAGTTTGCGCAGACTGTCGACAGTCGATCTAATGTCGATCGTCGCCGCAAATCACAATGCTGAAAATTAGCTCACTCGTAGTATATGATACGACACATACCATAATCTTTCCCAGGCAAAAAGGCGACATCATTAACAGTTACTTCCAGGATTATGTGGCTTGGAATGAATTTTTTGAGTCGTTTCTTTTTCTGTTGATTATCAGCCAAAACATCTGCTTCAAGTAATAACTTTTCTGACCGCTAGCCAATGTCCACGGGTAGGTAGTTAAACTTCACGCCATAACAACGCAGATCGGCTGTGTCTGTCTCGTTAAAGGCTGCAAAGTCGTCACTTCACTGAAAGTATTGGTGCTCCTGGCAGTTTACTTGTCCTCAATCCATTTACAGTAAACAACAATACTCTGAATTTTCTTACTCCCTCTTTAAACAAATGGATTCACACCAGTGGATCACAGTGACATTTACAATTAGCATTTGCAAATATTACAGATACTTAAATAGTTATTTATATTTAGGAAAATTTCGTATTTGACACTGGGTTGTCTTCATACGGCAGTAGGACATGCTAATAAGATGGTGACAATGATAAATCTCATACCAACAAAGCATGACCATAACACTACTTACATCTACATGGATAATCTACCAATTACATTTAAGTGGCTGGCAAAGGGTTCATCGAACCACTTTCATGGTTCTCTATTATTCCAATCTCGTGTAGCATGCGGAAAGAACGAACACCTACATCTTTCCGTACGAGCTATGATTTCCGTTATTTTACAGTGGTGATCGTTTATCCCTATGTAGGTCCGTCTCAACAAAATATTTTCGCATTCGGAGGAGAAAGTTGGGGATTGAAATTTTGTGAGAAGATTCCGTCGCAACCAAAACTCCTTTGTTTTAATGATGTCCAGCCCAAATCCTGTATCACTTCAGTGACACTCTGACCCATATTTCGCGATAATACAAAACGTGCTGCCCTTCTTTGAACTTTCTCGACGTACTTCGTCAGTCCTATCTGGTAAGGATCCCACACCGTGCATCAGTATTCTAAAAGAGGACGGACAAGCATAGTGTAGGCAGTCTCCTTGGTAGGTCTGTTACATTTCCTAAATGTCCTGCCCATAGAACGCAGCCTTTGGTTATCCTTCCCCACATCATTTTCTATGTGTTCCTTCCAATTTAAGTTGTTCGTAATTTTAATACCTACGTATTTAGTTGAATTTACGGCTTTTAGATTAGACTGACTTATCGTGTAACCGAAGTTTAACGGATTCCTTTTAGCACTCGTGTGAATCACCTGACACTTTTCGTTATTTAGGATCAACTGCTAATTTGGCACCATTCAGATATCTTTTATAAATCGTTTTTCAGTTTGTTTTGATCTTCTGATGACTTTGTCAGTCGATAAACGACGGCACATGCTAGAGTCACCCGTAAGGTGCGTTTTCACCTGTGCACCTTGCGCGCACATGCTAATAACTCAGTGACAATGATAAATCTCATACCACAGCAAAGCATGACCACAACGCCATGTAGCACACGCTGGCGTCACTCTTAAGGTGTGTTTACCCATGTGTACCTTGCCCCTAGTCGCCATGCGACTGTACTTGACTCAAATGCAAGCGGAGCCATGCGTGGAGGTTCATGCCTATTCCTCAACAATGTGCGTGCGAGTGGTTCCATTCACACCAGTGTTCCCACTGGGCGCCTCTTCTCCCGTGTGGGTCAAGTTACAGCCGCACTGTGACTAACCGCTAGGGGCACAGTTTTAAACGTACCTTTAAACGGAGTTTCGCCGCTTATTACCAGAAGGTTCTTATGTATCAACTCCGACCCTTACACCTCAAGCAACCCTCGCTCATGAAACGAGGTTTCCAGTTTGTCAGCACAGATAACAGTGCTTCATTCTATCAATCTTACAATTTTTTATTTGTTCACTCGTGTCCAGAACATAACATACATATATAGCCGATAGACAGCAGTTTAAAAACAACACAAGTACATGTTTAAATTCCATATGACATCACTTTACAAACAGTGTAAGTACATGATTAAATTCCATATAACATCCAAAATTACGTCGTTTGAACTGCTGTATCATTGACGATAACCAGATCGTCTATCGGGCATGGGGCTGGGAGGTTTCTACAGTTGAGCAGGTGTTGTTGATTTTACTGTTCGCCACATTCGCATAGTTCATCTCCTGGAGAGAAACCCCGTTTCTTCAAATTGACCTTGCATCGGGATACACCAGTTCTCAGCCTGTTGAGGACCGTCCATGTTTTATATGCGAGGTGACGTCCTTTAGCAACTTCTTCTTTGGGGTTGTTCCAGTACCTCTCCGATGGTGAGTTACGCCAAAGCTTCGGCGATTTTCAAGTGACGTTGAAAGTGGTACTGTTGAACGGAGGAAACTCTTTCTTGATCTTAATCTTTGATGTTGGTATTCACATCCACACAAGGGGTGTCTTGGATGTCTCCTCTTTCCGCTTCTCTTTTTCTACTGCTGTTCTTCTTCTTCTGACATGTGGAGGTACTATGCCATATGAGATGATAAAATTTATTAATAGGAGTTGCCCTCAAGCAGCCAGATACAATGCGTCCTGCTTCGTTGAGTGCAATGTCCACTTGTTTGGCATGGTTGGAGTTCTGCCGCACGGTTGTTGCATATTCAGCAGCAGAGAAGCGTAAAGAAAATACAGATATGCGAAGAACATCTGTGGGGGCCCAATTGTTACCTGCCAGTTTCCAAATGATGATGTTCCTAGCAGATACCTTCATTTTTGTGTCCTTGCAGTTGACTTTGAAGGTGGGGGAACGGTCTAGCTTTACTCCCAGGTATTTTTGCGTATGGCAGTTGGTCTATTGTTGACCTCTCCAATTTACGTTTAGGTTCCTTCTAGCCTCTCTGTTCCGTAAATAGAAAGCCCACACTTGTGTTTTAGAGGGATTTGGTTTCAGGTAATTGTGATCATAATAGGCAGACATTGTTTGAAGACCTGCAGTTAGTTTTTCTTCCACCTCGTCAAAGGGTCTTCCTTGGGCAGCAACTGCTGTATCATCTGCATAGATGAAAGATCTTGTAACATGTTCAATCGGTTGGTCATTGGTATAGATATTATATTACAATGGGGCTAGCACACTTCCTTGTGGGATGCCATTATTCTGTATCCTCCATCGATTTCTTTTGTTTTGTAGAGAAACAAAGGACCGTATATTTTGTAGCAGCATCTCAAACTGCGTCAGATTATAGTTTTTCGTAACAACATAGGCTTTTCCTAATAATTTCTTGTGGTTAATGGTGTCATAAACGGCAGTGAGATCGAAGAATGCAACGCCAGTTATCTGTTTGCGTTCGTAACTGTCTTCTATATATTGTCTCAAATTCAGGATCTGTCTACAACAAGACTTCCCTGGACGAAAGCCATGCTTGTTCTCTTACCAGTGTTTGGTCAATATGTGCTGAGATGCGATTAAGTATCATTCTCTCTAGGACTTTATAAAAATGACACAGAAGTGATAACGGTCGGAAGATTTTAGCTTCTGTGGGCGATTTTCCGGGTTTCAACAAAGCCACAATTTTGGTTTTTCTCCAGATGTTTGGTATTTTCAGTCTTGAGACACATACGAGGGTGAGTCAAATGAAAACCTTAAATATTTTTTAAAAATATTATTTATTGTGCAGAAGTGCTACAAAGCTGTAACACTTTTCAATACAATCTCCCTCACCCTCAATGCAAGTCCTCAAGTGCTTACAAAGTGCATAAATTCCTTTAGAAAAAAATTCTTTTGGTAGTCTGCGCAACCGCTCATGCACCGTGTAGCGTACCTCTTCATCAGAACGGAACATCTTTCCTCCCATTGCATCTATGAGTGGTCCAAACATATGGAAATCACTTGGGGCAAGGTGTGGTGAGTAGGGTGGATGAGGAAGACACTCAAAATGCAGGCCTGTGATTGTTGCAACTGTTGTACGGGCAGTGTGGGGCCTTGCATTGTCATGTTGCAAAAGGACACCTGCTGATCGCAATCTACTTCGTTTTGATTTGATTGCAGGCCACAGATGATTCCTTAGGAGATCTGTGTATGATGCACTGGTGACAGTGGTCCGTCTAGGCGTGTAGTACTCCAAAATAACGCCTTTTTCGTCCCAAAAGAGAGTTAGCGTAACCTTCCCTGCTGACGGTTCTTTTCGAAACTTCTTTGGTTTTGGTGATGAGGAGTGGCGCCATTCCTAGCTCGCTCTCTTCGTTTCCGGTTGGTGGAAGTGAACCCAGGTTTCGTCTCCAGTAACAATTCTTGCAAGGAGGCCATCACCTTTTCGTTCAAAGGGCCGAAGAAGTTCTACACAAGCATCAACACGTCGTTCTCTCACTTCAGGAGTCAGCTGTCGTGGCACCCATCTTGCAGACACTTTGTGAAACTGGAGCACATAATGCACAATGTGGTGTGCTGACCCATGACTAATCTGTAAACATGCTGCAATGTCATTCAGTGTCACTCGGCAGTTTTCCTTCAGTATGGCTTCAACTGCTGGAATGTTCTGTGGAGTCACAACTCGTTGTGCTTGACCTAGACGAGGAGCATCTTACACTGAAGTCGCACCATTTGCGAATTTCATACTCCGTTAGTGGGCTTGCTGCTGTGAAACACATGCGTCACCCTACTGAACCTTCATTCGTCGATGAATTTCAATCGGTTTCACACCTTCACTACGCGAAAACCGAATAACAGAACACTGTTCTTATCTAGTGCATGTCGCAAGTGGGGTAACCATCTTTATAGTGATACTGCGACGTTATGTGTGCATCTGCACTATGCTGCCACCTACAGGCCATTCTGCACGCTGTTTGTAGCACGCTTACCAACTTAAAGGATAACGGCGCGAAATTTCGATTTTTTATTACAAATTTAAGGTTTTCACTTGACTCATCCTTGTATGTTCTTCATGTCTAGAATCCACTTCTTAGTCGTTGGCCCAAACATTTTTTACTTGTTCCATTCTTCGGTCACCTAAGCCAGCGGCTTTGTTTTTCTTCATTGAGTATATTGCGGTTTCTAATTCTCCCAGAGAAAAACGAGTGCGAATATAGTCATTCTCTTCAGGAAATCTTTGATGTCTTTGGCTTACATACCTTTTCTTTATTTTCCCAGTCAACAATATTTGGTGCGCTATCTGATTAGGGGTTACATCAGAAATAACTGTGGGAGCAGTCGATGGGTCATTGTTAAGGTTGCTCAAAAGTTGCCACGCGTTTCTACTATTTTGTTTCATATCAAATTCTGTCATAACATTGCACCATTTTCCTTTTCTTGTTGCTGATGTGGCTGACATAATATCTTCTCCTGTTGTAATGTCATAAAATATAAATTTTGTGGTGTCACCACCAGACACCACAATTGCTAGGTGGTAGCCTTTAAATCGGCCGCGGTCCGTAAGTATATGTCGGACCCGCGTGTCGCCACTATCAGTGATAGCAGACCGAGCGCCGCCACATGGTAGGTCTAGAGAGACTTCCTAGCACTCGCCCCAGTTGTACAACCGACGTTCCTAGCGATGGTTGACTGACAAAATACGCTCTCTTTTGCCGAGACGATAGTTTAGCATAGCCTTCAGCTACATCATTTGCTACGACCTATCAAGGGGCCATATTCAGTTACTATTGAGATTGTGAATCATGTACCATCAAGAGCGACGTTCATCATTAATGGATTAAAGTTAAGTATTCCACCAGTACGTCCGTTTTTTCTAAATTCTAATTTCCTTGTCATGTTCCAGACCTCACGCCAGCCTGCGTGAGCTAAAACGCGTGCATGTCGGCCCCCTCTAGTAACACGGGGTTGGCTCTCCTGCCAACCACAACATTGGCGACGAGGCAAAACCGCGTTCTTCTCTAAACTGCCCTGATTTACTTGTGTAATGGCTTCGCCACAATCTCCAGATGTACTGTCCGAATTTTATTGCCTACAGAATCAGCAGACGCAGGCATTACTGGATGCCCTTGGACAGCTCGTCCAGGGTCAACGTGCAATGCAAAACGATGCGGCAGCAGCCGCTCCACCGCTAACGCAGCCACAACACGTAGTTGCGCCAACTTTTCGACCTTTTGATGCTGCTCTGGAAAGCTGGACGGAGTGGTCACGCCAATTTGGATCCCATCTCGCCGCCTACAGAATTCAAGGCAACGAGCGGCAGCCTTATCTCTTATCATCGGTCGGCGTCCAAATGTACTGTGTGATAGTCAAATTATTTCCCCAACGTGACGTAGCAACTCTGTCTTACTAAGAAATTTTGTCTGCATTAGATGCATATTTCAAAGAATCAGTCAATGTAGTTGCAGAAAGGTATACCTTCTTTCGTACAAAACGCATAGCAGGTGAGACTAATCAGGAGTGGGTTGCAACCTTGCAAGGCCTTACTAGGGATTGTGCTTTTGAGTGTCAATGTGGACTCCCTTATTCAGATACTATGGTACATGATGCAATTGCATAGAACGTTTCTGATGTTCGTATAAGGGAACAGATTTTGAAACTAGTCAATCCCTCCCTTCAACAAGTGATGGACATATTGGATCGGAAGGACACACTTGACTTTGCTCAGGAATCATTTGAAACTTCGCCACCCGTGTGTCAGGTTAACTGGTCCGCCGGGCGAGCTGCACGGAACAGTAAACAGTCCTTGTGCCCGGCCACGCCGCTGCCGCCAGGCTCTCAGCCACGTGTGCCGCGCCGGCAAGCAAATGCAGTGCTAAAATCATGCCCGCAGTGCGCTACTAGACATTCGCGTGAGAATTGCCCGTCACGCCAAGACATTTGCTTTTATTGTAATAAAAAAGGACATGTTCAGAGTCTTTGCCAGAAAAAGCTCAGATCGGAAGCTCAAAACCATTCCAGGCCCCTTGCTTCACGCCGGAATCGGAATCGAACCAAGGATACTCAGGCTCGTGAAACTTCGCCCATGGAAATTCATGTAGTTCATTCCACTCCGCTCAGTGCCACTCTCTCTAACAGTGACTGTGTTCGTCCCACAGATAGTGTGCGTCGACATCGCTGGAACTCCCATCGAGTCGCAAGTGATTTTGTACCAGTGTCAGTTCATGTTTCACGAAACAGTCGCTCTCGTCGTCAGCAGGACAATAAACGTTTTGTGGACTTGGACATTAACGGCAAAGTGATACCATTCCAGCTCAATACAGGGGCTGCAGTTTCACTGATCAATCAAGACACTTACAAACTGCTGGGCACACCTCCGTTGTGTGCCGCAAATGTTAACTAGCTATTCAGGTCAAGAGATCCCTGTGTTAGGACAGTGCAGCCTTCTTGCAACATACAAAGGACAAACAAAACTTGTGTCATTTTACGTCCTTCATTCTTCTTCTGCAGTGAACTTGTTTGGTTTCGATTTATTTCAATTGTTTAACTTGTCTATAGTAAATCAGGTCCTATCAGTGAACCAGACTGTGCCTTTCGACAGTGTTTCTCGTCTATGTGAAGAATTTGCAGACATTTTTGCACCGGGCCTCGGTTGCGCTAAGAACTATAAAGCACATTTGGAACTGAAAGTAAACACGCAACCGAAATTTTTCAGAGCGCGCAATGTTCCCCATGCATTGCGTGATGAGGTCGCAAAAACACTACACGATTTGGAATCACAAGGTGTAATCACCCTTAGTAATTTTGCCAAAACCTTCCGGAAAATTGAGACTTTGTGTGGACTTCAAGGCAACAGTGAATCCACAACTAGTGATTGCAACTTTTCTTTACCCTGCCCAGAAGATCTTTTTGACCAACTGTGCCCGGGTAAATATTTTTCGAAGTTGGACCTAGCAGACGCGTATTTGCATATACCGGTGGACGAAGAATCCCAGCGCGTTTTGGTGGTTAACACGCATCTTGGTTTGCATCGATTCAAACGACTGCCATTCGGGTGTGCATCCGCCCCTGCATTGTTTCAGCAATATCTACAAACTGTTTGTGCGTCGGTCTCTACTGCAGCAAACTATCTGGACGATATTGTGATCTCCGGAAAGACGGAAGAAGAACATTTGGCCGATCTCAGAGCATTATTTCAGGTCTTCGCTTGCGGAAGGACAAATGTGTGTTTTTTGCTCGTGATTTGCCATACCTGGGACATGTATTCAATGCCCAAGGCATACATCCCAGTCCCATGCACCTTCGTGCAATACAAGACTTGCCTTCGTCGCAGAATTTGAAGCAGCTACAGAGTGTGCTGGGAAAAATAAATTACTATAACAGATATGTGCCACATTCGTCTTCCATTTCAGCTCCGCTTCATGGCTTACGCCGTAAAGGTGTTCCGTTCGTCTGGACGACGGAACGCGAACGCGCCTTTCGCCAGTTGAAATCGGCGTTGCTTTCCAATACTTTCCTTACGCCATTCGATCCCCAGAAGCCCCTTTTGTTGATGGTGGATGCATCGGATTTCGGGATCGGTGCTGTGCTTGCGCACAAAGATGGATCGCACGATCGCCCTATTGCCTTTGCGTCCAAATTGCTCTCGTCTGCGCAAAGAAATTATTCACAGATCGAGAAAGAAGCATTGGATCTCGTATTTGGTGTTACAAAGTCTCATGATTTCTTGTATGGTCGTCACTTTATCATAATCACAGACCACAAACCTTTTACATCGCTTTTTCATCCGACCAAGCCTGTACCTCCACGTACAGCGCAGAAATTCATTCGCTGATCTATTTTCCTCTCGCAGTACCGCTACGATATCTTATATCGGTCCACTGCTAAGCACGGAAACGCCGATGCGTTGTCCCGCTTGCCCGTAGCTGAGAACAGGTCATTCGATTCCAACGAACTTGCTTTTATGTTCATTGATGCGGAAACCGATGACGTGGTCGAATCGTTTCCGATTGATTTTCGTCGTGTAGCTAAAGCCACAGCTGCCGACCCTGTCCTTGCTACCGTTCTGCGTTTTGTTGCTACGCAATGGCTCTTGTCAAAGTCACAGATCGGGGATCCGTTGGTTCGCCGATTTTTTGCTCACCAGGTCGTGGTACCACGTTCGTTATAGTCCTCTGTCTTAAAGCTTCTCCACCAAGGCCATTGGGGTATAGTGAGAACGAAACAACTTGCTCGTCAGCACTGTACTTGGTTCGGAATCGATGCTGCGATTACGAATATGTGCTCTTCTTGCGTGGTTTGTGCCGAACAACAATCAGCACCACCGCGGAAGTTCTTTGCATGGCCAAAAGCCACTTCCCCTTGGCAACGCTTACACATCGATTTTGCTGGTCCCTTCTGGAATGCTCGATGGTTGGTTGTGGTAGATTCATTCAGTAATTTTCCTTTTGTTGTCCGGATGTCTTCCACGACGTCATCTGCCACCATCCAAGCGTTATCTGCTATCTTTTGCACTGAAGGTCTTCCACAGACTATTGTTTCCGACAATGACCCACAATTCATGTCTACAGAATTTCAGTCATTCTGCAAGGCCAATGGTATTCAACATCTGACGTCCGCGCCGTTTTCGCCTCAGTCAAACGGTGCCGCTGAACGACTGGTCAGGACTTTCAAGTCGCAGATGTTGAAGTTAAAAGAGTCGTATTCTCTGGAGGACGCGTTATTTCTCTTATTGTCCTCGTATCGCTCTCAGCCCCGAGATGGTCGCTCGCCGGCTGAGTTGCTCCACGGTCGTCATCATCGATCCTTGATGTCTTTGCTACAGCCGCCGCATCAGGTTCCTGTGCAGCGGCAGACACCTGCTTTTGCTCCAGGCGACGTTGTCTACTACCGCCACTAGCGAGGTTCACGGCGTTGTCTCGAAGGGCGCATTCTTCGCTGCCTCGGACGCGCTATGTATCTGGTTTTGGGGGCCTCTGGTGAGGTGCGCTGGCATCTCAACCAGCTGTGCCTCTGTCGTCGCACGGGATCTGCCGCTATCCGTCTGCTTTCAGCGAAGGTGCCGTCCGGTCAGCGCCCTGGGGACCCATCTACTGGCTCGCCTCAGCCCCAGGTGTTACCGACGCTGCCTTCCATTTTGCCCCATGGCGACGCGCCGCCGCCGCCGCCGCCTGTTCTCTCGCCGGCGACGCCCGCAGTGGACGCTTCGCTGCAGCCGCCGGGAGCCTCCCTGGGTCACGCGCCCCCGATCGCTTCCCGGGACCAGTTGTCCTCCGACATGCCCGCTCCAGATCATGTGTCGTCTTCGCTCGTCGGGTGCCCCGGCCCGATGGAGGTCGACCCTTCGGCCCCTCCTGTCTCTCTGCGAGTGCATACACCGCATGTTGGATGCACCCTGGAGCAGGTTTTCAGGCGTTTCCTACCTCCCCGCGGTCCCAATGGCAGGGTGCGGGTGGCACAGCCTCGCCTGTTGTTAGGCTCCCCACCTCGTCGCATACGTCAACATGGGGTCCTCCCTACGTCGGGCGGAAGCCTTATACCACAAACGTTCGCCGATTTGCGGGGGAGGAATGTGGTGTCATCGCCAGACACCACACTTGCTAAGTGGTAGCCTTTAAATCGGCCGCGGTCCGTAAGTATGCGTCGGACCCGCGTGTCGCCACTATCAGTGATTGCAGACCGAGCGCCGCCACATGGTAGGTCTAGAGAGACTTCCTAGCACTCGTCCCAGTTGTACAACCGACTTTGCTAGCGATGGTTGACTGACAAAATACGCTCTCTTTTGCCGAGACGATAGTTTAGCATAGCCTTCAGCTACGTCATTTGCTACGACCTAGCAAGGGGCCATATTCAGTTACTATTGAGATTGTGAATCATGTACCGCCAAGAGCGACGTTCATCATTAATGGATTAAAGTTAAGTATTCCACCAGCTACGTCCGTTTTTCTAAATTCTAATTTCCTTGTCTTGTTACAGACCTCACGCCAGCCTGCGTGAGCTAAAACGCGTGCCTTTCGGCCTCCTCTAGTAACACGATGTTGGCTCTCCTGCCAACCACAACAAATTTTTTATTTGTTTTGTGACTATTAGTGTAATGTGATAAAATAAAATATGAACCATGACTTTTACAAAAAAGAAATGACTCAGCATAAAAGAGAAATAACTAATGTAGGAATATTATTAACAGTGTAATACGTTGTTTAATTTAGCCCGACGTGTATAAGCACTCAGTAAACTAGCTCAGTTCTCAGGGTAGTTACGTAATCGTCCATACATCGTGGTTTCGTCTCGATTCCCCAATATAAGATAACAAGAGTAGCATCTACAAATGAAATCCTATATTGGAACTGGAATGCTGTGACCAGACCTTTTCTGCCTGGGATGTTACTGTATCTCGTGACAAAGAAAATCTGTAAGTAATATTGTTAAATTATTAGTAGCTGCCTCCGGTCTGCCTCCGGGATCTGAAATAAAGTTAATTGCTCTAACTGACGGCACGTCTCGTAGATGAGCTAAATTAAAATGTTAAAGATTTTCTAGGATGGCACCTAACAACGAAAATTCTGTGTTAAGGCCCATATCTTCTTAAGACAATAAAGGTATCAGATTTACAATAGATTGACCACATACACAAATTCTTTTGACAAAATAACCATTATATTTTTCGAGTTTTAAGTACAACTTACATTATCAGGTGGTACAGCAAGATGAGCTTAACACAAGAACGTCCTCTTAGGTCCGAATCCAAGCAGATAAGATAAGCCAATGACAAAGAAGCGCATGCATAGAAGCGCAAGAGTCCATGGAATAACACGTCCATTGTAGTTCTATCTCTTCTTCTTTGACATACTTGTCGATTATTTATAAAATTTGTCGTCATATTTAGTTTACATTTTTTAACCCAAGTCCACCCGGGAGAAACAATACACTGTTCGTATTGTTTCATCAGAAAAAGGATCTTTTTGGAAAAGGCGTTCATATTTATGATGAAGAAGTGAAACACGGCTAGTAGGTACGCCACATGCAGTCCAGTATCGTCGCTCTTTACACAACCCCACAAGTCACATAAATGTGTGCCTTATGAGGAGCTCCACGACCACTGTACCTGGTTCCTTTTAACTTCCTATGCGCAGTGATTCAGCAACCTGGACTACTGCTGGCACTCCGGAACTCACGAGCGACTGCTTCCGCTGTTTACGTGCCATTGTTTACAGCCTCCCTCCACAGTGCTCGACCGTCTCCGCCCGTCACAACATGAGGTCTGCCTGGTCTTCGTTTATCTGGGGTTGTTTCTTCACGTATCTACTTCATAGTCAGATAAACAGTTGATTTGGGCTGCTTTCGAAGGGCTGAAATGTCCCCGAAGCATCTGTTACTCGGGTGACATCCAGTGAATAGTCCACGTTCAAACTCATGATCTCTCCTGAGCGACCCATCCTGATGTAGTTTCTCTACTAACAACACAATACTTGAAACTTTCTTTCAGATTAAAACTATGTGCTCGACCGAGACTCTAACTCATGACCTTTGCCTTTCAAGTTCTCTACCAACTGAGCTACCCGACTCACGACCCGTTCTCACAGCTTCAATTCCGCCAATACCTCGTCTTCCAATCGGCTAGAAAGTTTCATATCAGCGCACACTCCGCTGCAGAGTGAAAATTTTATTCTGGAAACATCCCCCCAGGCTGTGGCTAAGCCACGTCTCCGTAACATCCATTCTTCCAGTAGTGCTAGTCCCGCAAGGTTCGCAGGAGAGCCTCTGTGAAGCTTGGAAGGTAGGAGACGAGGTACTGGCGAAACTGAAGCTACGATTACGGATCGTGAGTTGGGCTTGGATAGCTCACTGGGTTGAGCACTTGCATGTGAAAGGCAAAGGTCCCGATTTCGAGTCTCGGTCGAGCACACAGTTTTAATCTGCCAGGATGTTTCATATCAGTGAACACTCCGCTGTAGATTCAAAATTTCATTCTGAGCACAATACTTCCAGCCTCTTTTAATAGTGGTGGGCCTCCGCTCGTGACATCTACTGTGTAAGTAAGCTGTTTAGGATTTTTTGTTGGTAATGCCATGTAGTACTGTGTATGAAAATCGCTGACCGCGCTGTGTGCAGTCTGTGGACTGGTTGGACTCATTGTAGGAATATTCGCTAGTGTAGTGTTGGGCAGTTGGATGTGAACGGCGGGTAGCGTTGGGCAGTTGGAGGTGAGCCGCCAGCAGTGGTGGATGTGGGGGCAGAGATAGCGGAGTTTTGAGAGCGGACGTTCTGGACGGGTGTCCGTCAGGAAAAGGAAATTTTTAAGACTGGATGTCATGAACTGATTATATATATATATATATATATATATATATATATATATATATATATATATATATATATATATATATATAAAATGACTTTTGAACACTGTTAAGGTAAGTACATTGTTTGTTCTCTATCTAAATCTTTCATTTGCTAACTATGCCTATCAGTACTTAGTGCCTTCAATAGTTAGAATCTTCTATTTAGCTGGCAGTATTGGCGCTATCTGTATTGCAGTAGTTCGAGTAACGAAGATTTTTGTGAGGTAAGTGATTCATGAAAGGTATAGGTTATTGTTAGTCAGAGCCATTATTTTGTAGCGATTATTGAAAGTCAGATTCCGTTGCTCTAAGAATATTGTATGTCAGTTTAGTGATGATCAGAGTAACTAAAGAGAAAACTGTCTGAGTGCGTTGAGTTTTGTTCAGCTGCTTGAAAAATAAGCAGTGTCATTCATAATTTTTCTAAGGGGACGTTTCAACTGGTGGATACCACCCTACATAGCGGTGTCCAGTTCCTTTTGATCTGATTATGTACTGCGTCTCAGTTTTTTAAACTTCCTAATTGGCTTTTAGAATATGGACGTTTATCGCAATAGCCCTTCTTTGGCGCAAACATAAACCCCTCAGTCCGAAACAGATTTAGCGCTGACTATTACTTAGTACTACGGGTCTCTTTTTTTTCTTGACAATGGCGGGTTGTGGACGGCGTTTTCCATAGTCCGTTTTTCCGCTTCTACACCTCAGACACGTCATTTCTCTGTTTACTGCACTACCTGTAACTGGAAGCTATGTGGCGCTGCGGAAGTTCTTTGTCAAAGATACGTAACAAATTTTTGGACATATTATTAATGAAATGGATTTATCCCCAGAAACCGCCCTTCCCCGATCAATTAGAAAAAATTTAATGTTTCCGAAACTTGTATTTGAATTTAATATTTTAGGGGGGAAGAAGGAAAACGTCTGTGCCTCAACCGTTTTCCAGCACAGTGTATGTGGAGCCCTAGTTACTAGCTGGGCAACAAATACCGTTTACGTCGTTTGCATTGCGTTCTGGACAGTGGATTACGCCACTTCCGTAATTTGGACGATACGTAGAGTAAGAGGCAGAGGCCGCCTAATACCGCTTTGTCCACAAATTCGTGGCTGCAGTGCGCCCGCGGCGGCGCGACACATCCCGGGCAAGGCTGCAGCTTCAAATATTCATGGCACGCGCCGCAGGCGAACGCAGTAATTAGCCAGTGGCTGCGCGGCGACAGCCCCTCCGACTGCTCCCGGTCACGGTAAACCGTCCACTGCAGACTCCCCTGTGGAGCTCGCGCTCCTGAATATCTCAGGAGGGCGCCCCCGTGCAGGTAGGACTACCTACCACTCTCCGCTCACGGCTTGATTACAGATACCTGCAATCTTCAGCAGCGCGCAAAACGGTGGCTACTTCGGGCGGCTGCTCTTTGCCCTCTCATTCCAGTGTGTAGTCCTATGTTCTCACGTGTCACTTGCAAATGTCCGCCGTTCTACTTCGGAGGATACTGCACCGTATGATTACTGCGGTAAACAATCCAGCAATACAGTAGTAACTCCGTTGCATTTGTAGTGTGTCTCAGTAGGAACTTTAAATACACTGCCGGAAAAAAATTATTACACCTGGAAAGATGACGATCATTTTGATCCGACGACGGCATACGCTACCTGGGGGATAGTAGATGTACCGATAATGGTTTCAGAGTCGTCCGCCAACAGGTAGCGTAGTGGCATTCCTATCATAGCGCTATCTGTGTTACCGTTTAATATGGAATACTCACAGCCAGAAGACTCAAGGTAGTGCAGACGTGTGAAGGAATCAGGCAACCACACCACGGAGGTGCACTCTTGCTACCTACAGCCAAATGAATGTGTGAACGGCGCCAAAATTTTGGCCTTCCGAGAGGTGGGATAGTCCTTTTGGAGGATTGCCACACAAGTTGGATGTGCTGCATTGGTTGTGGAACGATGCTGGTATCAGTGGTCATGTGAACATTATCACAGCACTGACACCCGCCAGGATCGTCGTGTTGTAAGGACAGCAGTAGTACACTCATGCTCATAAATAAAGGATAATTGCAGAATGTGGTGCCACACAACGTGGCGCTAATAGCAGAGGAACATAGGGAACACACACGACACAGATCTGCAAGTCTACAGTATTGGTGATAAGTTGAGAAAACTGTCCCGAAACACATGTGCTACAAGACAACACTGTTTCCTACGCATGCACCCCGGCATCAATATGGGATATGGTCACCATGCACACGTACACAGGCCACACAATGGGTTGGCATACTCTGGATCTGGGGTATAGCCTCCTATTCTTGCACCAGTGCCTGTCGGAGCTCCAGAAGTGTGGTAGGGGTTTGAAGACGTGCAGCGATACGCCGACCGAGAGCATCCCAGACGTGCTCGATGGAGTTTAGGTCTGGAGAACAGGCAGGCCACTCCATTCGCCTGATATCTTCTGTTTCAAGGTACTCCACCACGATGAGCTCCATGGGGCCGTGCGTTATCATCCATCAGGAGGAAGGTGGAACCCATTGCACTCTCGAAAAGGCGCACATACTGTTGCAAAATGACGTCCCGATACACTTGACCTGTTAGAATTCCTCTGTCAAAGACATGCAGAGGTGAAGGTGCACCAATCATAATCCCACCCCACACCATCAAACCACGACCTCCATACAGGTCCCGTTCAGGGACATTAAGGGGTTGGTATATAATTACTGGTTCACGCCAGATTAAAACCTGGCGAAAATCACTGTTCATATTACACCTGGACTCGTCTGTGAACATAGCCTGGAACCACTCTTCCAACAATCATGTACTGTGTTCTTGAAAACAGGCTTGACGGGCTCTCCTGTGACCAGGGGTCAGTGGAATGTACCTTGCTGGTCTCCAGGCGAACAAACCAAGTCTGTTCAGTCGTCTGTAGACTGTGTGTTTGGAGACAACTGTTCCAGTGGGTGCGGTAAGGTCCCAATCATGGCTACCTGCAGTACTCCGTGGCTGTCTGTGGGCACTGATGGTGAGATATCGGTCTTCTTGTGATGATGTACACTGTGGACGTCCCGTGCTGTAGCGCTTGGACACGTTTTCTGTCCGCTGAAATCGTTGCCATAATCTTGAGATCAAACTTTGTGGCACATGGATGGTCCGTGCTACGACCTGCTGTGTTTGACCAGCCTCCAGTCACACTTGTATTCTACCCCTCATAAAACCATCAATATGTGTTCTTTGAGCTATTTCAACAGACAGTCACCATTAGCACGTCTGAAAACGTCTGCACGCTTACGCGCTGCACCGTACTCAGACATGCACGAACACACCTCTGCGTATGTGGACTGCTGCCAGCCCCACCGTGCGACGACCGCAGGTCAAATGCACCGCCTGGTCATACCCTGAGGTGGTTTAAACCCGCAAACCGCCCACCAGAGTGTTGTTTCACCATGTATCAGCATTATCCTTAATTTATTAGCGTGAGGGTAGATCGTACAGCTACCACAGTACAGACAAGAGGGCGTGTGAGCCCACACGTGTCAACATCAACTGTTGCGAACTGGTTATTAGCAGTGGGTCTACAGGCGCGAACACCTTTGGCCCGTCTTCCACTGACGCCACAGCATCGTGGGGGGGAGAAGACGAGTGGGGGGGGGGGAGAAAGACGAGTGGGGGGGGGGAAAGACGAGTGGGGAGAAGAGAGAGTGGGGGGGAGAAGAGAGAGTGGGGGGAGAAGAGAGAGTGAGGGGAAGAAGAGAGAGTGAGAGGGAGAGAAGAGAGAGTGGGGGGGAGAGAAGAGAGAGTGGGGGGAGAAGAGAGAGTGGGGGGAGAAGAGAGAGTGGGGGGAGAATAGAGAGTGGGGGGAGAAGAGGAGAGTGGGGGGAGAAGAGAGAGTGGGGGGAGAGAAGAGAGTGGGGGGAGAAGAGAGAGTGGGGGGAGAAGAGAGAGTGGGGGAGAAGAGAGAGACAGTGTGGGGGGAGAAGAGAGAGAGAGTGTGGGGGGGGGAGAAGAGAGAGAGAGCGTGGGGGGGGGAGAAGAGAGAGAGAGCGTGGGGGGGAGAAGAGAGAGAGAGAGTGTGGGGGGAGAAGAGAGAGAGAGAGCGTGGAGTGGAGAAGAGAGAGAGAGAGAGAGAGTGTGGGAGGGGAGAAGAGAGAGAGCGTGGGGGGGGGAGAAGAGAGAGAGAGAGCATGGGGGGGAGAAGAGAGAGAGAGAGCATGGGGGGGAGAAGAGAGAGAGAGAGAGCATGGGGGGGGAGAAGAGAGAGAGTGAGAGCATGGGGGGGGAGAAGAGAGAGAGAGAGAGAGAGAGAGATTGCGTGGGGGGGGGAGAAGAGAGAGAGAGAGAGAGAGAGAGAGCGTGGGGGGGGAGATTGGAAAGATAGCGTGGGGGGGGAGATTGGAAAGATAGCGTGGGGGGGAGAAAAGAGAAAGAGAGAGAGCATGGGGGGGGAGAAGAGAGAGCGTGGGGGGGAGAAGAGAGAGTGTGGGGGGGAGAAGAGAGAGAGAGCGTGGGGGGGGGAGAAGAGAGGGAGAGAGTGTGGGGGGGTAGAAGAGAGGGAGAGAGTGTGGGGGGGTAGAAGAGAGGGAGAGAGTGTGGGGGGGAGAAGAGAGGGAAAGAGTGTGGGGGGGAGAAGAGAGGGAAAGAGTGTGGGGGGGAGAAGAGAGGGAAAGAGTGTGGGGGGGAGAAGAGAAGGAGAGAGTGTGCGGGGGGGAGAAGAGAGGGAAAGAGTGCGGGGGGAGAAGAGAGGGAGAGAGTGTGCGGGGGGGAGAAGAGAGGGAGAGAGTGTGGGGGGGGGAGAATAGGGAGAAAGTGTGGGAGGGGAGAAGAGGGAGAAAGTGTGGGGGGAGAAGAGGGAGAGAGAGAGTGTGTGGGGGGGAGAAGAGAGAGAGAGAGAGAGAGAGAGAGAGAGAGAGTGTGGGGGGGGAGGAGAGAGAGAGAGAGAGAGAGAGAGAGAGAGAGAGAGAGTGAGTGGGGGGAGAAGAGAGAGAGAGAGTGGGGGGGGGAGAAGAGAGAGAGAGAGAGAGAGAGAGAGAGAGAGAGAGAGAGAGAGAGAGAGAGAGAGAGGAGAGAGAGAGAGAGAGAGAGAGTGGGGGGGAGAAGAGAGAGAGTGGGGGGGGAGAAGAGAGTGGGGGGAGAAGAGAGAGAGAGAGTGGGGGGAGAAGAGAGAGAGAGAGAGAGAGAGGTGGGGGGAGAAGAGAGAGAGTGGGGGGAGAAGAGAGAGAGAGAGTGGGGGGAGAAGAGAGAGGGAGTGGGGGAGAAGAGAGAGGGAGTGGGGGGAGAAGAGAGAGAGAGTGGGGGGAGAAGAGAGAGGGAGTGGGGGGGAGAAGAGAGAGAGAGAGTGGGGGGGGAGAAGAGAGAGAGAGAGAGAGAGAGAGAGAGAGAGAGAGAGAGAGAGAGAGACGAGAGAGAGAGAGAGAGAGAGAGAGAGAGAGAGAGTGGGGGGAGAAGAGAGAGAGTGGGGGGGGAGAAGAGAGAGTGGGGGGAGAAGAGAGAGAGAGAGAGAGAGAGTGGGGGGAGAAGAGAGAGAGTGGGGGGAGAAGAGAGAGAGAGTGGGGGGAGAAGAGAGAGGGAGTGGGGGGAGAAGAGAGAGGGAGTGGGGGGGAGAAGAGAGAGGGAGTGGGGGGAGAAGAGAGAGGGAGTGGGGGGGAGAAGAGAGAGAGGAGTGGGGGGGAGAAGAGAGAGAGAGAGAGGGAGTGGGGGGAGAAGAGAGAGAGAGAGAGAGAGAGAGAGAGAAAGAGTGGGGGGAGAAGAGAGAGAGAGAGTGGGGGGAGAAGAGAGAGAGAGAGTGGGGGGAGAAGAGAGAGAGAGAGTGGGGGAGAAGAGAGAGAGAGAGAGAGTGGGGGGAGAGAGAGAGAGAGAGAGTGGGGGGAGAAGAGAGAGAGAGAGTGGGGGGAGAAGAGAGAGAGAGAGGAGTGGGGGAGAAGAGAGAGAGAGAGAGAGTCGGGGGGAGAAGAGAGGGAGAGAGAGAGAGTGGGGGGAGCAAGAGAGAGAGACGAGAGAGTGGTGGAGAAGAGAGTGGGGGGGAGAAGAGAGAGATGAGAGCAGAGTGGGGGAGAAGACGAGTGGGGGGAGAAGAGACGTGGGGGCGAGAACGAGAGTGGGGGGGAGAAGAGAGTGGGGGGAGAAGAGAGTGGGGGGAGAGAGAGTGGGGGGAAGAAGAGAGTGGGGGAGAGAAGAGAGTGGGGGAGAAGAGAGTGGGGGGAGAACGAGAGTGGAGGGGAGAAGAGAGTGGGGGGCGATGCTAACCAGTGCTTCGGTTTGTGCAGAATGTTGTTGCAGTTGTTCTTTTCCCCTGTT